>NW_024425563.1:64967852-65029078 GCF_017311325.1 Ursus maritimus | reverse complement strand
TTGGTAGGTCCGTGCTCTTCCTAGTCTCAGATCGAGCAGCATGACATAGTAGTTGCCTGACACAAATTTGTGTTGAGCTAATGAGATGTGAGCTGGTAGACTGCCCTCTCCACACTAGAGGCCAGTTCGATTTTGTTCCAGACAAAAGGCATCCCTCTTTCCTGAGTCCACAGCACTTGACAGTTCACTTACAATTATTCCAACCTAACCCGCCCTACAGCTCTTGGGTTACATCGGTGTTTCCACCAGGCTGTGAGCACCTCAGATAAAGCGATTGCTTTATCCCACCAGCTCCCACCCAACACAGCATTGAGCAGGCTCTTCAATGTTTGCTACATGCGAACTAATTTTCTATCTCAGTATTACTTGCCTGGTGTCTGATTTCTTCATCACCAAGAATGAAATCAATGCGAAAAAGGGAAAAACCACAGGGTGGGGTCTTGGCCTCACAACTCTTCTTAATGTAACTGCAGATAACCTAAGGCCTCTGAGTTTCTTTATCTATAAACAAAGTGGACTAAATCAGCTCTCAGGACCCTTCTAGTCAGAGACTGAAGCACGAAATAAAGAAGTTGGAGGCATGAGGTGGTAGAAAAGCCAATGAACCTGTATAAATTCCCTGGAGACCAACTTGACTTCATACAAACCTCACCACAACTCTGAAGTATGGCTTTTATTCCCATTCGAGGGGCGGGGGTGGGGGGTTGGGGGGGGAACTCTCAGAGCTTTGATTTGTTGAAGGTCAGATAGTACGCCTCTGATTTGAACCCAAATGTTTGAACCCACAGGCCACCTTCTCTAACCTCCACCCCTGCTTCTCCAGTGGGAGACTGGCTACAAAAGACAGTGTGCTGGAGGATCCTGCTGAAAACCCAGTGGCTACTTTAGAATGAAAATAGTTAATCTCCCCTGTTATCACAGGACATAAAAACAGTTTCGTAGCATGACATTACTGTTTTATTCAATGATGTATTTTTCCTGCCCCACCTTTATTCACTGATTGGAGTCTATTGAAAGACCCAGGGGCATTTTAAAAGTATTTTACCTGAATGGAGAAAAAAAAAAAATCTTTCCCTGCTTTTTACAGGTCTTAGAGCCAATATTGCTTCACCATCCTACCATACCATCCTCCCCTGTGCTCTCTGCAAATATACATTGAAAAACAAATTTATCACTCCAGGTACACCCTTGAACTTAGAGTCCATGCCCTTCTAACAGCTTTGGGTAAGAAAATTACTTACAATAATTAAACTCTAAAACCCAGAAAAAATATTTCATGAAAATGTGATCTAGTTGGTTCCCAGTATTTACATTTTAAGAATCCTTTTCCTACCAAGCATAAAATCGCAATTCCACATAATAGTTGTATTTTTTAGTACCCATTGAGAAAATATGTGATAAAAAGTCAAAATGAATTCAGGTTTTGAAATGCTTGTATCTGCTGCACCTACATCCATCTATATCCATCTGAAAAATAATCTCCGTGTATGTGTGAAAAATAGCTGACTGCAGGATAGGCAAGGCCAGTTGTCAAGGGCCCTGGGGGGCATCCCGAAGAGATTGAAATTTATTCTATGGGCAAAAGGGCATCAAAAGAGTTTTTAAAACAAACTGATAGGACTGGATTGATTTTTTTTCCAGAAGATAATTTTGGCAGCAGTGTAGAGAGCCATTTGTGAAATGGAAAGAACAGTGGCAGGAGTCCAGGAAGGACATAGGAGAGGATATCAGGAACCACAGTGGCACAGAGATACCTCTGAGGCCAACACTGGGGGATATGATGAGCAATCCGAGGTGAGCAGCACGGGAGATGGAGGGCCAGCAGAGGTTTCCTGCTTCAGAAACTTTTGGAAACTGTTACCTTGAAAAGAATAGGAATGCCAGGGGAGGTAGGTGTATTTTGGATGAGGTTAGAGGGGTGGAATGGTTGGTAAGACTGACGATACGGACATGGATTTATATATATTAAGTTTGAAACGACAGGGTACATTCAGGTGATATCTCTTTAGCATGCCATTGGATATTTGAGTCTGATAATGAGGACATCTGAGTTGCATCTTTAGTCAGCAGTAAACCTTAGTTGTACGACAATAGCTTACAAGTTAGACAGGCCTTGGTTCAAATCCACTTACCAACTTGCTTAAGCAAAATTCCTGAAGTTTACCAAGCCTCAGTTTCTCCATTTGAAAATGGAGATCCTTAATACATACTTCAAGGGTTTCTTATAGAAGATTTTATTTGAGAGAGAGAGAGAGAGAGAGAGAGAGAGAGACATGTGTGGAGGGTGCAGAGGGAGAGAGAGAGAAAATCTTAAGCAGACTTCCCACTGAGTACAAAGCCCAACACAGGGCTCGATCCCAGGACCCTGAAATCATGACCTGAGCCAAAATCAAAAGTTGGAAACTTAACCAACTGAGCCACCCAGGCACCCCTATAGGTTTTTTTTTTTTTAATTAAAGATTATATATATTAATAAAATGCATGACATGTGGTACTCAAAAGAAATACCACGTGCTATTATACAGATGCAAACAATCAGAGTATTGGTCTCATCCCCTGAGATAATAGAACTTCTCATTCTCAAAGAGCAAAAGAGAAAAATAAAAAGTGGGGCCCTGGGGATGTAGTGCTAGAGAAGAACTGAAGGAAAGGCAAGCAAAAAAGTCAGAGAAGGAAAGAAATGAATCAGAAAAAGAGGGTGTGGGCGCCTGGGTGGCACAGCGGTTGAGCGTCTGCCTTTGGCTCAGGGCGTGATCCTGGCGTTGTGGGATCGAGCCCCACATCAGGCTCCTCCACTATGAGCCTGCTTCTTCCTCTCCCACTCCCCCTGCTTGTGTTCCCTCTCTCGCTGGCTGTCTCTATCTCTGTCGAATAAATAAATAAAATCTTAAAAAAAAAAAAAAAAGAAAAAGAGGGTGACCTGGCAGTCACAGGAGGAAAGAGCTTCAACAAGTCTGATCCCTGAGGATGGGCCGTCCACATTAATCTTGGCTTGATAAGGGAGTCACGATGCCGGAAGAGGGATGTGAGATTTGGGATGGGAACCTATGAGCAGATTCCAATAAAGCTGGGGACCTTGAACCCCTAAATTCTGCGGATCCTCCTTTGCCAGCAGAAGTAGCCCTTCCACCTCTGTCTGAAGAGCTTAGTCTCCCCAGCCTATAGAACCTATCATGTCTTTTCCTAAAGTAATTGCCTTGCAGAGAACCACCGGTCTTCCTCAGGAGCTAACCTCGTGCATCTCATTACTTCTATACCTGTAACCAGACTCAGGTCCCAGCTGGCCCCAGGAGGGAAGCTATAAAGCATAACTCATAAGGAGATCAATACACACACACACACACACTGCAAGATTTTGTCAATTTATATTGACAGAACCTCAGTAATGTGCATGAAAAGTGATCCTAAGTTGTACTGGATCAGAGAAGAAGACACATAATGTTGGACCCTCTGAAATCAATTGATCTTAGGTGCCCTAAGCAGGGTTTCTGGAATTAGTGTGTTAGCTCTAGGGGCTGTGAATGGCTTTGATAGTTTGGTTGGTTGGTTGATTACTGAAACCTGGAGTTAAAGACACTTTGCTCTAAATGGATTTGAGGTTTCATAACCTTCTCAGTATAATGATGAAAGGATCCTAAGGCTTAGGGAAAATGATATACTTAAGTAGATTTATCATGTAGTACTCTCTATGTGCCTCAGAATGGTCCAGAGGATACACCTTTTACTAAGGCTTTGAGAAATACATTAGGGAAAGGAGCCTAGCATCCATACAGAGCTCTGTGGTGGCTATTGTCTAAAGATTAGAAATGAGAGGAAGAAATGATGCCATCAAAATGGGGTCTCTGATTCTGATGGGGATGATGAGATCCTGGGTGGCAGGAGTCACTTGGTGGCATTTAATTACAAAAGATGAAGATGTTGTTACCGTAATGGGCAACACAGCTGAAAAGCAAGACAAAAATCTGGCCCATAGAGACCTTCGTCATTCAATAGTTCATCACAAGGTCCCTAGAACTGAAATAAATGATCACCCTACTAATGTCTCACTTGGTTTGTATAAGCAGTGTAGTGAAAAGAAGTCATACCCTATTAGCAATAAAGAATTGTGGACCCTCAGCCAATTGCCAGACTTAAGCCAGTTCAAAGACCCAAAGCCCCTTGAATGAAAGGAAAACAGTCTCCTTGAGGTACACTCCTACTAGACAACCAAAAACGTATACTCTGAGTCTTCTTCGGAGCCCTGGTTGAGTGGTCTTCAACTTGGGGCACTCTTGCTCTCTGGAGAATAGTTAATTTCTGGAGACATTTTGGTTAGTCCCAACTGGGAAAGTCCTTCTGGAATCTAATGAGTAGAGGCCCGAGATGCTACTAAACCTCCTACAATGTATAGGATAGTCCCCCCAACAGAGAATTACGTAGCCCAAAGTATCGAGAGTGTCAATGTTGAGAAACCCTGGTTTTCCTAAAAGAGCTGTGACCACTGAGTTTCAACGAGCAGCATGTGGGTCAACCTCATAATTTTCAGTGATTCAGGAGGACCAAAACTAAACATTACACTTGGATTTGACATATATAATAAACCTGGGAGCCACAACACAGATTGGAGAGTGATGTGAGAACAGTATTCAGACATTCCTAGAGCTCTGAAAGTTTAATTATCCAAAGCATTATATAATTGCAAGAGAGAGAGGGTAATCTGGATTAAAAATAGAAAGCATATAATTAACCATATTAACAGGTTTTTTAAAACTTTGTTTAAACTAAAAATGCCAAGCGATCCTCTTTCTTTCACTTACCAAATCCAATTCCATCAGCAGCTGCACTCCAAAACTCAGTCCAGATACAATTCTTCTCGTCTCTTCCACTTCTCTTCCACTCCCCGTCCTAGATGAAGCCACCATCATGTCTCTCCTGGAAAGCCGAGTAAGCAAACTTTTTACTTCCTCCCATGTTCCTAGAGAATCTATTCTTGATATGCTGCTGCCAAGCGATCGTCTTAAAATGTAGATTACTTGCAATGCTCCCATGCAGCATAGGGTCCAGGGGAGGATGTGGGCCATACTATATGAAATGAAATTGGGGTCTTTTTCCTACATTGAAGGGAAGCCCAGAGGTATGAGTAAAGAAAACACTGATCCAGTTTCGCTCTGCTTGACAGAGCACATAGGGAAGGTCTCCCTGCTTCCATGCCTGGTCCTGCCCTACTTACACACACACACACACACACACACACACACACACACACACACACGGGGAGAGAGAGAGAGAGAGAGAGAGAGAGAGAGAGAGAGAGAGACTACCCTTCACAGCAGCAGAGTGATCCATCCAAACCGTAAATCAGGTCACTCAGCACAAAACACACTCCCCGCAAGAGCCTGCGGGAACAAGCAGCTAATCTAAGTAGTCCTGAGTGGGGCCTGAGGGTCTTATAGTGTTTAATCTCTCCAGGTGATTCTAATGTGTAGCCAATGCTGAGAACCACTAGCTTACAGCTGAGCTTCTCCAAAGTCTAATGTGCATACAAACCACCTGGAGTCTTGTGAACTTCGCTTTCTGACCCAATAGGGCTGCGGTGGGGCCTGAGATGCTGCAGTTCTAACAAGCTCCCAGCTGGTGCTAACGCTGCCTTCTGAGGACCACACTCTGCATAGCCAGAGCCTAGGAGGATAAATCATTGCTCCCCTCTGTCCACCTGCCTTGCTCATAATTACTTGCAACTGTATTTTTCACCCTCTATCAGTCCTCCAGTTTCCCAGCCTCTGGACCCACTAATAACTCTGCAGTCAGCCAGCTCAGGACTTCCCAACAGGACCTTCAAGGACAGAATTTTGTGGACAAAAGAATGATAGAATGATGGTGCCCACTATGAATAAGCCCAGAATATTTGAATGGGAAACACCATATTTCTTCCCAAGGTACAGTAAGGCTTTCCTCCAGGTAAAATTAAGCAAAATTCAGCCCCACCAAGTCCTATTGGAAAATGGATCTTCAGTAACATGTTAAAACCTAATCATAGTACCCTCCTCTAATACGTATCTAGATCAGTGTTTCTTAACTTTTTAGTTATTATCACCTCCCTAGGTACACTATTAGACTTTTTTCTCTAATCACAATCCCTTCCCCCATGCAATGTTAATGCCACAACTCCTTCACCTGTCAAATAGCAGTAAAAAAAACACCTCCAGGGCTATCATGAGCATTGGGACAATTAACACCCAGCAGAGAGCCTGGCTCCCATTTGAGGCCTCTCTAGTGAGAGACTGACTTAAAAAGATGGTTGCCTTGGTGATGTCGCCTGAAGAATTGGTGGCTTCCTTGGGAGGGGAAATAGTTTCCAGTCTCCTTTTTTTTATTTCAGGATTCAACTAACGACCAAGTTGTATCATATTACAGTACAAACTTATCACTAAAGAATTATTATTATTTTTTCCTGACTTTACTCTTTCAAATTAAATTCTACCGTCGGTGCCAAAGGCCTCTTAAGATTCTACCACATAAGGGATAAAGAAAGGGGGGGTAATCAGAAGGGGGAATGAAACATGAGAGACTATGGACTATGAGAAACAAACTGAGGGCTACAGAGGGGAGGGGGGTGGGGGAATGGGATAGACCGGTGATGGGTAGTAAGGAGAGCACATATTGCATGGTGCACTGGGTGTTATACACAACTAATGAATCATCGAGCCTTACATCGAAAACCGGGGATGTACTGTATGGTGACTAACATAATATAATAAAAAATCATTATTAAAAAAAAAAAAAAGATTCTACCACATAAGAAAAAAATTCCTTAAAATATTTAGTATTTCAACAAATAATTAAAAAATGAATATTTCATAAATAATTTTTAGCCATTTTCATCATTTAACCTCATTTCTTGAAAAGGAGAAAGGTAATGACTTATGATTTTCCTATTAAATCAGTATATAAGAAGAAATTTTAAATTGAAATTCTAAATCAGAAGTACATTTGACATTGTCATGGTTCTCAATCCTGATTGGTCCTCAGAATCACCTCTAGAAGATCTTAAAAAAAAAATGGGTGGCTCAGTCGATTAAGCGCCTAACTCTTGGTTTCAGCTTAGGTCATGATCTCATGGGCTGTGCGATGGAGCCCCACGTTGGACTCTGCACTCAGTGGGGAGTCTGCTTGAAGATTCTCTCCCTCTGCTCCTCCCCCTTCCCTCTCTCTCCTCTCTCATGCACATGCTCTCACTCTCTCTCTCCTTCTCTCTCAAATAAATACATCTTTAAAAAAAGACAGTTTTGGGGGCCATAGCAAATGTGCTGCAAAGACATCTTATACTCGTCTTTTGGGGCATATATATCTGTTTCTGTGGAGTATATATCAGAGAATAGAATTGCTAAGTCATAGGGTATGCATGTGATCAGCCTTTGTAGATACTCTCAAAGAGCTTCCCAAAGCAGTTACACAAATTAATAATCACATCAGCAGTGTCTGAGAATTCCCATATTCCATACCTTCACCATCACTTGGGGTTCTGTCCTTTCTATTTCAACCATTTCAGTGATTGTTTTAATTTGCATATCCTGAAACACTAGCGAATGAAATTGAGCATATGTTTATTGATCATTTGTGTATTTTCTTTTGAGATGTGTCAAAGTATTTTTTAATTGAGTTTTTTTACTTATTAATATGTTCTATATATTATATTCAAGGTACAAGTTCTTTGTTTTATTTATATATATGTATTGAGAATATTTTCCTTTACATCTCATGCTATTAGTGGTGACTTTTGTTGAACAGAAGTTCTTAACTTAATATATCCTGATTATCAGTTGTTAGCCATCTAGATGCCCCATCAATAGTAAAGCGGATAAAGAAATTATAGTTTATTTGCAGAATGAAATACCATATGGCAATAGGAATGAACAAATTAAAACTATCTGCAATAATATGGATGAATCTCATATGACATTGAAAGAAACTAGACACAAGAGTATATGTTGTTTTAATTCTATTTATTGTTTATTTCTTTTAATTCCCCAAACTATGCTAATCCATGATGTTAGAAGTCAGCATATTGACAACTTTTGCTGGGCTACAGTAACTGGGAAGGGGTTCAAATGGCTCTCTTGAGCTACTGGGGATAATCTGTTTTTTGATCTGCACCTGATTGCTCGAGTTTGTTCAGTTTGTAAAAATTCATCTAGGTTTACATTTATTATATGCTTACTTCAATAAAAAGTTAACAAAAATAGAGGTACACAAGCCTAAGCCCCAACCCGAGGGGGCCCAGGAGTCCATGTTTCCTTGTGATTCAGATGGGCAGCCAGGACTTTTGAACAACACTCTGATTATAAATATATACAGATGTAAGAAGGACTGGAAGCCCATTTCTGAAAAAAAAATGTCTAGCTTATTGGACACAAGAAAATGGTGGGATTGTGGAGGTGTTTTTTTCCTTTATCTTTGCCACTTTGTATTCTTACAATGTTGTTTCATGCAGTTATTAAAATCATATGGATTATACTTCTCTGTCCTCTCATTCCTTTTTTCTTTTTTTTTTATTGTTATTGTTGATTATCCGGCAAGAAACGGGTGCTTATAGGTCCAGATATGTGGCACTAGGGAGGAGGGACAGAAGCCAGGAAGAAGTGAGAAGATAAACATGACCCTCCTGGCGCCTGCTTTCGTCATCTTTTGCACTGATTAGTTCCAGCCAAGCAGCCTCCTCTGACCAGGTGTGGGGCGACAGTGATGATGTACACGTCTCAGGAGGGTGGGGTCCAGAATGTACGGGGCTTGGCAAATTGCCAGAGCAGAGTGAGGTCCTGAAGAATGGGAGACACAGAGGAGGCCGCAGCTGCCGGACACGGCCCTTTCATGCCCTGCTTGGTAGTTTGAATGCAGACTTGTCATTTCATCATTTTTTGAAAGTGTGTATGAAAAGGGATATGGACTCTGATGCTGGTAGGCAGATTCTAATTTAGATTAGAGGCTGGAGAGTAGGGCAGGGGACATGAGAAGGATGACATGTTAACACTACATTTGTGAGCTTGGAAAGAAGGTGACTGGATAATGGAAATGTTGGCCAATGGGGTCAGTTTTTCCGAGAGAGAAAGAGCCTTCATTCCCAGGCATTTGGTGGTTGACTGTTTTTTTTTTTTTTTTTCCCCTTCACCCTGTTATAAGCCTTCCTTTTTATCCCCAAGCAAAACAAATTCCACCTTCTCCTGCACTTGGCACTTCTGACTATCCCTGCTCACCTGCACTGTGCTTAGTGGGTTGAGATCCAGGACTGGCTCTCTGGTTCTCTGACTGTGGTCCTTGGAGCACTTGTAGACATGCATATTCTTGGAATCCAGCCCAAACCCACTGAATCGGAAACTCCAGGTATGGGGTCCAGTGATCTGAAGTAACACATGAGCCCTTCAGGGGATCCTAGAGCAGGCTGGGGTGGCTCTCAAGCTCTAGCAAGCAGACTTCCTTTTGAGGAGAGTACCTGTGAAGTACATCCTGAGGGACTTGGAGATCAACTGAATGTAGGAAGGTAGATAAGCAGTAAAAGACAAAGACATTTCTAGTGTGGGAGGTTGGATTGGATGGGCCATGAAACCAAATAAGAACTACAAGGAGAGGAGATATTTCAGTCTGTTCCTGTTTGTCTGTAGGGTTCGCAGAAGGGGAGGAGCAGGTGAGAAGAAGTTTGGTTTCGTGCCCATTTTCAGGTGCGTGAACGACATGCCTGTGCTGTTCAGAAGGCGGCTCCAGGTACAGCTCTGGAAATGCGGGGTCTGACGTGGTGCTCCAGATGGCTGTAAGCACTGGCTAGAACAACAGCTGCAGAGCCGCATGGGCCTGGCTTTCAGTCCAAGACCTGCTACTTCTTATTCTTCAAGCTTGGGCAAGTGTTACACCTTCCTGAAACTTCACTCCTTCATCTGACAATGAGAAGAGTCACACCTGCCCCCACAGAGGTCAGGGAAGAATTAAATGAGATAATGTGCTTAACTCAATTAGCAAAGTCCCTGGTTTATAGAAATGGCTGGTGCTGCTATGTCACAGGTTTGTGAGAGGCAGAACAGAGCTGGGAAATGCACACAATGGGGTGGATCTGATGCCCCAGGTGGTGCAAGAGCGGAGAAACACAGCTGAGCCTGGGGCGCTGGGGTGCTGGGCGCTGGGGCTGGGAGGGCCACACGGGAGCAGGCAGAACCAGATGAGAAGGCACGGGTTGAGAGGCAGGAGGAGGCCCAGGAGAGAGCAGGTGGAGGGGACAGACAGACAACTGTACATGTGCCAGGATTGGAACAGAGACTCAGCCATTTTATTTGGCACTGAGAAAGTCAGCGGTGACCTGGAAGACAGTAATGCTGACGGACGGGGGGCAGGGAGAGGCAGAACCCCCAGCAGCGTCAAGCTATCCTTAAATGCTCTAAGTTTTGTCATTAAAATGGATCCATCATTAGAAGAGAGAAAGAGAATGTAATCCACCTTAAAAATGGGAAGAGCCTAATTAACAGCATTAATACACATGATGGAGTAAATTTGCTCAAATAAAAAAGGGTGTAGGCATCATCCTTGTTTCCTTCTTTTCCTTCACATCTCACGTCTAAGTCATCAGTTACTTCTGTTGGACGTATCACCAGAATAATTCTGGAATCCATCCACTTCTCTGCTCTACTGCTGTCGCCCAATGCCATCCTGCCCTCATCTCCCTCTCTGGCAACTGCAATGTCTGTAACTGATTTCCCTGCTACCTCTCCTGCCTCTATGGATTGCCTCCGCACCCCACCCTCTGCCCAGCAGCCCCAGAGATCTTTTCACATGTAAATCAATCACAGGCATCTCCCGCTTCAAAGGCCCCAGGAAAGGCTTCTCACCACACTCAGCAAATGATCCAAACGACTTACTTCCATGGGCAAAAGCTCCCCGAGCTGTCCCTGCTTTCCCTCTGACCCCATACTGCCCAGTATGGTAGCCACTAGCCACATGTGGCTATTGAGCATTTGAAGTGCTAGTGAGAGTTATTAAATATGTACTTAAAAAGTATTTATAGTCATGGAGCCACATGTAGCTAGTGTGATTGAATAGCTGAATTTTAGATTGTATTTAATTTATATAACTTACATTAAATAGCACATGGGGCTAGCGGTTACCATAATGTACAGCGCAGAGATAGAGCGTTTCTGTCATCACAGAAAGTTCTACTGGATGGTGCTGCTCTGGCCTGATCTCCCACCATATTCCCCCTTGCTTACTAGACTAGCATCACCGGCCAACCTTCTGTTCCTCACCCACATCAAGCTCCTTCCGCTTGAGCATTTTTGCAGATTGTTCTCTCTGTCTAGACTTTGTGGCCCATTGATCTTCACATGACAGCCTTGTCTCAGCTTCAATGTTACCTCCTCAGAAAGGCCATCCTTTTCCACCCAAACGGAAGTCTCCCTATTACGTTAGCTTTAAAGCATTTCTAGCTGGGTAAAAATATTTTCTATATGGATTATTTGTTTATTGCCATACCCACTCACCCCCCCCCCTTTGGCATGTTATTTTCCCAAGGGCAGGGACCTTGACTCTCCAAACTTGGAGAGGCAGAATTTCTACCTCTCAAGAACAAGAGAGCAGAAAGTGAGCACAGGTGCTTTCCTTGGAAGAAGAAACATGCATCAAATATTATGCTTCATGATCTCTAAGTTCTTTAAAAAATAAGAGGCAAGGTCGTCTATTGAATGTGAACCTCCTTGGGATAAGGCAATTTGAGAATCTAGGAAATCTAGTAAGGAACTTCTGAAAGGACTTAACTAGTTATAAACGAGGGGGACAGTGAGCTTCACTGAGGATCCAGAAGAAGGTGGAGTTTATGAGCAGTTTGCAGTACCATCTGTAGTACGATTTTTCTCCAAAAGAGTAACAGTTGTGCTTATCACATTTAATCCTTATGACAACCTCAGATACGTGCTAAAGTATCCCCACTTTACAGGTCATTAAACTAAAGGACAGGGAAGTTAAGTAACCTACCTGAGATCATGAAGCTAACAAGTACAGGACGACAATTTGAGCCCTGGCATTCAGAATCCAGAGCCAGAACTCTTAGCCACATTGCCAAACTGCCTCCCTCATTAGAGTCACACAGAGTACGTATTTCATGAAAAATGTAGTAAATGTCCCCTGCAGGGCTCTGGGGCTTCCCATTCCTTCCAAAATGGCAAATCAGGCACAAGAACAAGAGGAGATAGAGAACTTAATAATATTTGCATACATTTACATAAAACACAACTTTTGCATACAAATAATATACATTATGCAAGAATGCATACACAAAGACATTAAATACTTTAGCATGGTTACACATGGGGGAATTCAGGATAAATAAGAAATTGATCAATAAAACAAGAGAAGGGCCTTGCATGGATGCATAGTGGCAATGCACCTGAACTGAGAAATAAAATTCAGCACTCTGCTCCTGAGATCAGGTAGCCCTAGGACTGCCCGGCCCATTTCTCCATATGTGAGGACCAGGGTCAGATGCTTTCCTCCACCCCACAGAGGTCTCCCACCATTCTAGCCTCATGCGGCTTGGGGTAAAGTAGGAAAGATTTCAATGCATATGGAACTGCTTATAAATATGTATTTTTTTTTACTCTTCCTAGCTTTTGTCACTCAAAAATATGAATACTTAGCAATTTTAGGTGAGGCAAAAAGTGGGCCTTCAAATCAAAAGCCTATAAATATTAATGTTATATACTTTGGCAGTTCTCATCCTTCAAAATGGCTCTCAAATACGCTTCCATATATTAGGAACCCACAGTTCTGCAGCAGAGCCCAGGGAGCTGGAGTGTGAGTCTTTTAAAAGCAACCCCCTGATGACTGTCATGACCAGCCACTCTTGGGAAGAATCAAACTGTCACTTGGTGAGTGCCAGTTTTCTAGTCAGACGTAGAAGAGAGGGACATTCCAGGCATGGAGAAGGACAATTTAGCATGGAAAGTTCTGGTGGGTTCTGGAAAAAGGCATCTACTGGAACTGGGGTTTGCAGAGATCAGTGGTGGAAACTGCTGCAATGGGGTCTGACTCTAGCATCTCTAGGAAGCAGAGCTGAGGGCCCTGACCCTCACTCTGGAGACAACATGGCTTGGCACAGGTGTCTAAGCAGGAGGTGACTGGGTGTGTTGGTTGTTAGCATAACCAGTAGCCACGTGGAGTGGAGTGCAGGGCGGCAGGATTGGTGCACAGACTAAGTAAAAAGGGAATAGGGAAGGCAGCAGCACGGGCTTTCAGCCCAACAGATGAGGTAGGTTAAGGATGATTCTGATGTTTCTCTCATCAGAGACTGATGGAAAGTGGCACGAATAACATGAGGTCCCCCTGCTTAATTTACAAACTGCACATAGATAAAATCAGGAGGAACCAGGCAGCTGAGCCACCCTAGAAATAAACCCTCTTCCTTTTTTGAGTCATGTAAACAAGAATGTTTTTGTTGAAACTATTGTGCTTGTTTAATCCTGACTCTACCCCGAGGGTGGAGGCCTGGAGCGATAGCGATTGCAGCTTATTTATTCTAAATGCTGTGCAGAAGCAGCTGCGTGTACTTGGTGTCTTATGCTTGATAATCTAATTTAGACTTCTGGCTCCCGAGGCCTGTCTGGCCTCCCTGTAATTGCTTCGCAAATCTGCCACCTCCTTAAGCCTTGAATCAGTCTGGCAAACATCACTGACCTGCCAGACGATATTGTTTGTCATGCTGGTTTTAAGCATCGATGTCCCTTAATGTTTTAGTACCCATTCCCTCCCGCCCAGATCATTCTCTTCTCAACTGCCTTGTTAGACTCTTTCTTTTTCTCTCTGCTTCAGTCTAGCTGGATGAAAAAAGCAACAGTTATAATTTCTTGGATAAAGTACAGTTCTAATAAGCACCTTACAGTTCAGCTCAGAATCCTCCCCAGCAGCCGCTGAGGAAATCCCACTGAGAGGCTGTGCAGTCATCCTACAAAGCCACGATGAGGACCTGCACGAGGAGGGCTCAGGCAAATGGGAAAAGGGGAAGAGGCCAGAGGAGTCACATGGAGAATACAAATAAATTTTTTGGGGGGAGAGACAAAAGATATGTAAAAGATAGGGATCTTGATTCAAGAAAGAAGATGTGACGAAACAAAAGATGAAAAATAACTACTGGGAGCAGGGGGTGCCTGGGTGGCTCAGTTGGTTAAGTGTCTGCCTTCAGCTCAGGTCATGATCCTGGGGTCCTGGGATTGAGCCCTGCGGTCTGGCTCCCTGTGCTTCTTCCTCTGCCTCTGCCCCTCACTTGTGCACGCAGCTCTCTCACATACATACATACATACATACCCCCGGGAGCAGAGATAGAGGTAAAGCAGACCCCCCCCCCCGCCCCGATTTTTGTGTGGTAGAACCGGGCAACATCTCAAAAACTTGGAAAGATTTAACAAGAATCAACCTCTTAACAACACCAATTCAGCCTATGTTAGTTTCTGAAAAGAACCAGAAGGGACCATGTCTGTGGGTTAGTACCCGGCAAAGGTATATGCCCACCATTAGAGAGGGCTTTGAACAGTCATGGAGTCTGGGTGCTTTATTTAGCAGACATTGTATAAGAACCTTGTCAGAGAACTAAGTTCACAGACTTCAGAGCAGGTGACCTTGACTATAACTGTAGGAAAGATAAGTCTTCTAAATATCAGATAGGATCTGAATCTTTCAGGAATATAGTCACAAATTTTACTATTATGACAGGTTGATAGGAAAAGGTGAGTCTCCTGAAGGAAGTTAAGCGATTTAATGATCACATAAGAGGTAGAGGATATGCCAATGAGGAAGTCCAGGACAGGGCTTTTAAAAAATGCTCCAGGGGCACCGGGGTGGCTCAGTTGGCTAAGCGTCCGCCTTCGGCTCAGGTGATGATCCCAGGGTCCTGGGATTGAGCCCTGCATCAGGCTCCCAGCTTAGCGGGGAGCCTCTTCTCCCTTTCCCTCTGCCCCCCCCCACTCATGCACGCGCTCTCTCTCTCAAATAAATTTACAAAATCGTAAAACTAAACAAAAAAAAGTGCTCCAGGTGATCACAATTGTGTGAGTTTAGAGGCCCCTTCATTGCTTTCCTGTAGCTCACTTTATACATCTCCCAAATGACAAGAACAGGACAAACCAACAGAGTGTTAGTTTACATTATATGCAAAAAATATGAAGTCTGGAATATAGCAATGGAAGAAGGAAAACGAAATCAACGAGGGTTAATGTCATTACGGTTGACGCCAGACTCACAGAACTTTGTCCAAATGTAGCATTATTTTCTGCCACATTTTATTTAAAAGATTTTAATTGATGCAAGCATTTCCCCATCTAGGTTATGGATGCTCACAGGCATATTCTGCTTTCTATTTAATCTTTGTATCCCTAGCAACTGACGGTGTACCCAGCACAGAAAAGACTCTCTAAACATATTTGATAAATGAACGTGGTTGGTTTTCTTGACAAAATGATAATAAAGGAATTTCTCAGCTAGAAAAAAATTCATTCCAAGAATCATAACTATAGAGACTTAAAGAAATCAGGGTCTGTACACTGTGTTCCTGTCTCTTTAAACACAGCAGGCCCACCCAAATATCCTACTACATTTGGCCTGTAAGATCCAGTGCAGAGAAAGATTATGCCAGGAAATTTCCCTGGTGCCCTCCCTACTCGTGGACGTATCTACTACTGCTGCTGCCGTGCTCTGGCTTTCCAGACTCAGGTGCAGACCCCCGACTTTGGTAGATGGCTGCTTCGGGTTTGATGACACCAAATGTCCCCTCTGGTTCACAAAATCTCCGCTTCCCACCTGGCTCTTGTCCCTACTTGCTCCCCAATGATTATGATTTTATTAGGCTCCAGAAATACCTTCAGGATAATCAAATCAGTCCTCAGAGTGCTAAGTGAAAATGGCAGCGAATATGCCATGAAATGAATTAACAGAGACACCTGTCATCACTGGGGTAAATGATACTCTTCAGTGGTTCTGTCTTGGCTATTCCTGGAAATCACTTGGGGAAACCTAAAGCTATGGATTCCTGGTTCCCACTCCCATGGATTCTGATGTGATTGGTCTGTGGTGAGGTCTGGGCATCAGAACTTTTTATAAAGCTCCAGGTGATTCCTATGTAAAATTTTCAAATCCTTGCTTTAGGTTGAAAAACAATCTGGTACCATTCCCCCCCACCCCCCCATTGCAGAGAATAGACAGTACTAAATGGAAACGAAACAATTTCTTAGCTTTGTATTCTATTCTCTTGTCTGAGTATACCATAACATCTATATAAGTGTTTCTAGATGAATGTAGGTTGGCTTAGATGGCATATTTAAAATTACCCTGCAAGTAAAATGAGATAAGTTGGGTGGATAGCTTTCAGACTTCTTAAAACAACAAAATTCCAAAATGTTAATACAATAAGAATTGATTCTTCTGTCTAAAGTGAGAACTAGGGTTGACTCTTTTCCCCACTCCCTATCTTAACACTGAAAGCTGTCAATCCTCTCAGAATGTGGCCCAGTATCCCCCAGCCCCATCAAATTAAGAAGAATTGGCATTCTCTCACTGGACCGTCTCCCACCTGTACGTCACGTGCCCAGGCACTGGCTATTTTTAGAGATGCTAGTCTGGAGAGACATGGGTCTTAGCTCTTAACTAAGGGGACAAATGCCAGCCTTTGGGTCTGACTCATGTCTAAGATAAGCAAAGGGAGCCTAGGGGCATGCAGGTCTCCTTCCTTAGCTGTTCTTTTTTTTTTTTAAGGGAATCCTTTTTTTTTTTTTTTAAGATTTTATTTATTTATTCGACAGGATAGAGACAGCCAGCGAGAGAGGGAACACAAGCAGGGGGAGTGGGAGAGGAAGAAGCAGGCTCATAGCAGAGGAGCCTGATGTGGGGCTCGATCCCATAACGCCAGGATCACGCCCTGAGCCGAAAGCAGACGCTTAACCGCTGTGCCACCCAGGCGCCCCCCCTTAGCTGTTCTTTAAAGAGCTGATGGGAGTGCTCCCCTCCCAGACGCAGTAGCTGAGCAACTGTGCCAACTCAGCCTCTGTCCCTAGGCTTCAGAGACAAGGGTAGTCTCACCCTAGGTGCTGGCATCTTCTATCTTTAACTCCTGTGTGCCGTGTGTCCCTCTCTCTAGACATAAGGACCAGCTCATACTTGGTACCAAAAGCAAAGCTTCAATTTCTGGGAAAGAAAGGGGGGTTTATTAGTTTGAACTCAGTTGTTAACAATGCCATGAAAACTATACTACGTGTAGTTTAAATAAGCCACACACAGTGTATTTGTCTTCTTTTATTATGCCCATTATTATAGTTATCTTGGGACAGTCCTCGGAATCCCCCACCTGGATAGTCCAGGTCCCAGGCCCGTCTCAGGACAGAGCTGGGAGGAAAGCGGTCACTAACTGTTCACAGCTTGCACCATTCCTAACAAAGATCCCAAAGGGGTCCTGCCACAGCCCAGTTCTCACAGCCCCCGTGGCGTGTGGCTCTGTCGTTTAGGAAGACTCCTGGCTCTTCTGCAAGGACACATTTGGCCAGATGTCGTGATCGCCTGTCTACTTGCTGGTGGGAGAGAGAGAGGATAGGACATCTATTATTGGCTGGAGCTACAACTTGAACAGAATGAGACAGGCAGAAAGAAGCAGGCAAGGGACGCCGATAGTCTCCACTGATGGGACTGTCCTAGAAGAGCAAGGGAAAGCTCCCAGCAGGGCTCGCATGGATTACAGAGAGGGTGAGCATAAACAGACTACTCCTGACTCCTCGGGATCTTGGAACAACAGGCCCCAGCCTGCCTGTCTGTGGAGTCAGGGATGGACAGGTCTCCTTGGCAACAGAGGCACATGCTCTGCAGGGCTCTCGGGCAGGCGGGCAGGCGGGCAGGCGTCTGCAAGCCTGGAAGGAGTGCTACTGCTCCTGCCTTTCCAGACACGCGTCCTCCCACTCCCCTTCATCGCTGTCACCCATTGCCTTCGGGTCACTCTCTGTCATTGAGGAAATTCCCCCCCCCCCCCCCCCCCCCCTGAAGCCTGACAGATTTCAACCCCCTTGAATCTCCTTGGCTGCATGGCACTTCAGTCCCCTGACACAAGGAGCCCATCCTGGATTTCAACATCCTAGAAATGCCCCAACGCAGAAATTCTCAAGTCCAACTGTCCACGTGCAGATCGTCTCCTACCCTCTCTGCTTTCCCTGCCTTCATCCCCAGCCCTACTTTTCCCCCCAAACTCTTGAATTCCTTTCTGGCAAGCTAGCCAGACCCTCTCAGCCTCTCCTCTCCGCGATTTGGCCCCTTTGTTCTAAATTACCATCTAACCAGAAAAAGCCACCCCCGACGTCAATGCGACCAGTTGCCTTCTCTGATGCTAAACTCTGGCCCTGCTGCAGCATTTACAGAATGGCAAACAGTGACCAGAAGCTTGTGCCTTCTGCCTCAGCTGAGCCCTGAGCACTGTTTATCAGCCTTTCTATAGGTGTTTGACAAGCTTCTTCATCCTGTCTTCTCAACGGCTCTCAGGTGATTGTTTCACTTCCTACTTTATCCAGAAAACTGGCGGCGGCAGCAACAGCACGATCAGTGCCCTACCTCATTTCAGGAGTACACACTTCAGACTGGTTCTCCAACTCTGCCTGGGTCTCGGTGGGCAAGGTCCCCCCACTCTCCCCAAATCACCCAGGGAGGGCCTGGCCAGGTCTCCCATCTACGTCATTTGGAAGTGTCGTCATTGGTCTTTCTCTTGTTTTCCTTGACTTTCAACGTCTCTTTCTCCCCTGGCCCCTCCTCTTGTGTCTACAGACCTGCTCAGGTTCCTCTCAACCTAACGCTCCACCCTTTGACCCAGCAGACGCCCTCTGGGGTTTGGTAAGCAAGGGCCCACAGGAAGCCTGTACTGGTGAATACAATCTGATTGGGATATCACCACGCTCATTTGTTTACATATTGTCCACAGGTGCTTTTGCACTACAACAGTAGAGTGGTTGAGTAGTTGTGATAGACATCATATGGCCCACGAAGCAAAAAATATCTGCTCTATGGCCCTTTACAGAAAACATCGCCTGCTCCTTCATATTCACCCTCTTCCCTCCTCTCCACTCCTGGATCCACAGTCTTTGTGATCTTATTTCCGTGACTTACCATCTTCTTTATCTTCCCTTACTCAGGTCACTCAGATGATTTATAATTTCCTAATTCAAAGGCAGGGATGATGTTCTTATTCTTTTTTTGTTTTTTTTTTAAAGATTTTATGTATGTATGTATGTATGTATGTATGTATGTATTTGAGAGAATGGGGGGAGGAGCAGAGGGAGAGGGACAAGAAGACTCTGTGCTGAGCACAGAGTCCAATGTGGGGCCCGATCCCAGGACTGCGATCAAGACCCCACCCAAAACCAAGAGTCGGAAGCCTAACTGACTGAGCCACCCAGGTGCCCCAGATTTTCTCATTCTTTATTCATTCCTCTGCCACACTGGACATTTGTCTATCACACCCTTCTTGAAATTCTATAGACAGATCCCAAATTCAAATGCCCAGTGGAGCCAAGCAGACCATGTCAACGAATGAAGCAGGCCACATCGAGATATGAATATGTGGGGACCTGGAGAGCCTGTACCCATAGCAAAAAGGCAGCCCCATGCACTCCTATAGGTCCCATATACCCAGCTTTTCCAATGCATCAAGGGAGGCTAGAAATGCAGATTTTATGTGACATCTTTTGACCCTAAAATGTTGGCAACTCTTTAAAAAAATATTATGAACCCTGATGAGCCAAACAAAACAAATTTTTGGCCAACTTGGGCTACAGGCTGTGGATTCATCCCCCTGGATTGCAAGTCCATGACTAAATTTCCCTAGTTCTCTTGGAGAATCTCTGATTTTTGCTGGGAGAGGTTCTCTGTGAGACAAACTTATTCTGCCTTCCCAGGTGTTCAGCCCCAGCCCGTGGGTTTTTTATTTGCTACACAGTTTCTTTAGGAAAAAGCCCAAATTTATATCTCACTGTCTCACCTATGCCCCAGCTTCTGACTCTCGTTTCCAGTACCTGCTAGATTGCTCCACCTGCAAATCCCACGGACACTTCAACATCCACATCAGGGCTCCACCATCCTCTACCCCGACCCTTTGCCAAGCCAACATCTATTTATCATTTAAGACTCAGCTTCCCCCACCCACGAAGCTGCTCTTCTTTCTGTGTTTCCATGGAAGGATTGGGGGCCCTTTCTCTACATCTTCATAATATTTGGTAACTATACTTCCTACAAAATATTATAATTATTTGTCTTTGTGTCTCTCTTAGCCCCCTAGAGTGTGGCCTTTCAGTGGGCAGGGTCTGTGTCTCATTAATCCCTGTATTTCCAGCTTCTAACAGAGTGCAGGCATATAATAATTTCCTAATAAAGGTTTGGCAAATTAATATATGCACAAATAAATAAGAGAAAGATGCACTAAAAGTTAACTTGCCAAATTTTCTATGTCTACAGAACACTCTTGCTAGTGTTATTTTTATTTTATGGTATCTTTGGTATATAACTACCATTACTGTTAACATTTTAGTATTTATCAGGAAAAGATGTAATTTTCCCTTATGATTGTTGAAAGCATTTGTTTTCATGTTACAGTAAAACTTTATTATGTATGTACAGCAATAAAAAATAGTAAAGTTTAATAAATGGAAGTCAATGAATAAAGTAGGATTTGTCAAATAAATGTATCATTAAGCAAAACATAGTGAGGACACATATCTTTTAATACGTGTGAGATTTACTGGGAGAATTTACTTCTGTACAGAACAGAAAAAGTAGTTCATTGACATTCAAATCTTGTTATGTGAAATGATAGTTGACAATGAAACAGGTTTCTCTCAAGTGAATGGGGGCAGTGATTCCAGCTTTCTGGAGGCACTTACACTGCCCTACCGTGTATTTGGTTTTGTGGCATACTTTAAAGAATCCTATGAGCTTTATCTCTGGGGGCTGTGGGGGCACAGCAGGGTGAAAATGCTGAAGTAACATTAGTTTTATTTTTGTCCGTGGTTAATTGCTTGGGACTCCCGATCCTTACCGCTTGAAGAGTAAACATTAAGGTAAAGTTCTCTTTTTCTACCAATAGGTGGCAATATTGCTTTGGGACAAACAATAACATTTTTTTTTTTTTTTTAAAGACTTCTAGATCTATGTTTTACCTTTATTTCATTCCTAGACTCTAGGCCTCAGAGTGCCCAATACGAATAACAATGGAATAAACAAGACACAAACATGATATCTGAAGAAAATTGAAGAAGGCTTACCAATATCACCCCTTCATTCACAGCCTTGCTTTTGAAAGAAATGCCCATTAATTTTTCTCCCCCCAGGAAGGCTTCTTTCTCATCAAGTAAACCTAGAGTGATGCGATTAAGGCACAAAAAATAGGTTCCATGTTGCAAGTGGTGTATTTGTTTCCCTGAGAACCTTCAGATTGGGTTATATCCTATTCATTAATCTACTTCCCAGCCTGGCAAAAATCTACTCTGAATATATATTCACGTAAGTCTCTTTCTACATTGATTGTTAGCATAGGACTAGAGTCAGACTGGCCAATTTGTTGATTCTCTCTTAATTATTTTTGAATTTATACATGTATATGTGCCCATGTAACCATCACACTGATTAAGATTAGAATATTTCCAACATTTCAGAAGACTCCCTATGCCCTCTTAATTTTTAGAATCGGGAAAACATTTTATTTCTCAAATAGTGTGTTTAAAACAAAAACAAATAAAAACACTCATGAGGCAGAAAAGTTGGGGAGAGGAGTTGCCGTACTTTATGCATCAGGTCAGGGTCTCTGTGTAGCCTTGAATGGGAACTCTGCAGTAGATGCTTTAGGGGGATGTGCTCAATGCAAGGCTGGGATGGAACATACCAAGTTACAGTGAGGATGTGGAGCAACTGGAATTCTTGTGCATCAATGGTGGTTGATAAATAGGTACAATCACGTAGGACAACTGTTTGGTAGTATCTACATATGCATACCCGATGACCCAAACTCCACTCCTGCATACATATGCAACAAAAATGCAAACATACTTTCACAAAAGACATCTACTAGACTGTTCCAAAAGTAAATGGCCTGTCAATAGTAGGAAGCATAACCAGATGGTGGTACATTCACACAATGTAACACGTACAGCCACAATGAGTAAATCATCCATAAATACATAGAACGATATGAATGAATCTCACAAACATATCAAGGGAAGGAATCCAGATACAAAAAGTGCATACGTTATGATTCCACTTTTATGAAGTTCAAAATTAATGTATCCTTTGAGGTGTGGATTGTAGTTACCCTTGGGTAAAGATAGTGATGGGAGAAAGATTTCTGGGGTGCTGGTAATGTTCTGATTCTTGGTTACGCAAGTGTGTTCAGTTTGTGAAACTTCTTTGACCTGTACACTTACATTTAGGTACGTTTGTTAAGCATGGAAGGAAGTAGATATACTTCAATTAAACTTCAATTACAGTTTAAAAAATTAAACTCTAGCCAAGTGTAGATAAAACTCACTTCTATGTGAAATGATAGTGCAACTAAATGAAGGAAATCACATTTCTATTAGACCCTCAAAGGTGGGCAAGCCTTCCTAGGTAGAGATGGAGAATGGCCATTCTATAAAAAAGCAATGTAGAAAAACTGATGGTATATGCAAAAGCATAGAAGGTGGAAAGAGTAAGAAACATCTGGAAAATGACGAAATTAACCAAAGAATAGGTTGACATAAAAAAGAAGCAGGTGAAACATCTCAAAACTAGTCTGAGTCTAAAGAACTTAGTCTTTATTTATTGGGCAACATGAAACTAGTGAAGTCTTTGGTTTTTGTTTTTGTTTTAAAGATTTTGTTTATTTATTCGAGAGAGAGAGACAGAGATAGCAACAGAGAGCACAAGTGGGGAGGAGAGGGAGAAACAGATCCCCGCTGAGCAGGGAGCCTGATGTGGGGTTCGATCCCAGAACCCTGGGATCATGACCTGAGCTGAAGGCAGACACTTAAACACCTGAGCCACCTGGGCACCCCTG
This sequence comes from Ursus maritimus, assembly GCF_017311325.1. Taxonomy (NCBI): domain Eukaryota; kingdom Metazoa; phylum Chordata; class Mammalia; order Carnivora; family Ursidae; genus Ursus; species Ursus maritimus. The sequence continues at coordinate 65,006,028 of NW_024425563.1, read as the reverse complement.
TTTTGTTTTGTTTTTAAGTGGGAAGCAAAATGATCAAATCTCTACTTCTTGAAGAACAATGTGCAGGATGTAGTGAAGGAAGGAGAGTCCAGATTGGGTGGGGGTCACATTCAAGGACACAAAACCTCTGTAATCCGGCCCCTGCCCACCCCCCTCTTCAACGCAGTCCTTCACCTAGCCCCACCCAGCTACAACCCAGTCATCTGACCACTCACAGCTCCTCCACCAAACCAAGCCCTCCTGGGTTTGGACATGAGGCCCCATCTCCCGGCAAGACCCTTTCTCTGCTCCCTCACTAGCTTACATTGGAAAAGAGCCATCTCTCTCCCAGCAGCATGCCTAGAAGTTTTGCCATAAAATAAATCAAAGTCTGCAAGTACAAAACTTGTCTTCAGGACCTAAGAATATGTATATAACCAAATAAGGAACATAAGATACAAATAGTTTCTATGGTCAAGTCACCTACAAATTCTGAAGGAAAAAAAATCTATTGATTTTCAACATATTAATTTATAAACTACAAAGTTTCATTCACTGGTTTCTCAGCACTGCTGAGTCTTACTACTTTCAGTGGTTTGACGGGGATCTTGATAACCACAGAAACTTGTAGTAACGTCTATAATGATAAATCACCTGGGATCAATCCTGTATATAACTGCAGCCTAATTTTGTTTTAGTGCACCACATGCTGTGACCCCCCCTTGCCATACTAGCAACCAGAAAAATGCACCCTGCTTCTTGGTAAGAAATTAGAAATTGGGTCTTGAATCACTGGATTTACCTATATAGGCTCAAATTGTGAAATGTTTGAAGAAAACGTATAAGGGCAAAAGAGAATCATCTGGACATTTTCCAAGGTTCAAAAGGAAATAGGAAAACTTAAGTAGTTCATATCCTGCACACCTTCTAAGCAAAACACACCATTTAGCATTAAATGCAGTCTGTTACAAATGCAAATATTGGCAGTGACAGACATACCAAGCAGTGAAAAATGTGAGGCACAAATATTTGTAGGGAGGTTTCAGTGCCAGGACCCAAACCTGGTGAAGAGGAAGAATGGAAGTCAGCTGTTGCCTCTTGGAACAGGAGGGGCAGGAGTGAGCAGGTAAAGTGAAATGAAGGGGCAGGAAGGGTGTTGAGTTTGAGAAGTTCTTTATAGATTTTGTATATTAACTCTTTATCAGGTATGTCATTTGAAAATATCTTCTCCCATTCTGTATCCTGCCTTTTAGTTTTATTGATTGTTTCCTTTGCTGTGCAAAAGCTTTTTATCTTGATGGAAATCCCAATAGTTCATTTTTGCTTTTGTTCCCCTTGCTACACCCAAAAAACAAATAACCCAGTTAAGAAGTGGGCAGAAGACATGAATAGGCACTTTTCCAAAGAAGACATCTAGGTGGCTAACAGACACATGAAAAGATGTTCAACATCACTCATCATCAGAGAAATACAAATCAAAACCACAAGATAACCACCTCACACCCATCAGAATGGCTAAAATGAACAACACAAGAAACAACAGATGTTGAAAAGGATGTGACGAAAGGGGACCTCTCTTGCACTGTTGGTAGGAATGCAAACTGGTGCAGCCACTCTGGAAAACAGTATGGAGGTTCCTCAAAAAGTTGAAAATAAAACTACCCTACAATCCAGCAATTGCACTACTGGGTATTTACTCAAAGGTTGCAAAAATACAGATTTGAAGGGGTACATGCACCCTGATGTTTACAGCAGCATTATCAACAATAGCCAAACTATGGAAAGTGCCCAAATGTTCACTGACTGATGAATGGATAAATAAAATGTAGTATAGATACACGATGGAATATTACTCAGTCATCAAAAAGAATGAAAGCTTGTTATTTGCAATGATCTGGATGGGGCTAGAGTGTATTATGGTAAACAAAATAAGTCAGTCAGAGAAAGAAAAATACCATATGATTTCACTCATATGTGGAACTTAAGAAACAAAACAGATGAACATATAGGAGGGGGAAGGAGAGGGGGAACAAACCATAAGAGACTCTTAAAGATAGAGAACAAATGGAGGGTTGATGGAGGGATGTGGGTGGGGGATGGGCTAGAGGAATGATGGGTATTAAGGAGCGCCCTTGTCATGTGAGCATTGGGTGTTCTATGTAAGTGATGAACCACTGAATTCTATTCCAGAAACCAAGATTGTGCTGTGTGTTAACTAACTAGAATTTAAATAAAAATTTGTAGGACAAAAGGGGGGGCAGGAAGGGAATTGCTCATCTTAGGACAAAGGTCTTAGGTGAACATCAGGATATTAAAAGCTTAAAAATACTGATCTTCAGCCCCTATCCTCAGATTAAATTTGTCTAGGGAGGGTCCCAGATATGGAGATTTTCCAGGTGATCTTAAGGTGTAGCAAAGTTTACGAACCACTGTAAAAGCAGGAAGGCAGAAGAGTCACACCTGTGGGAAAAGTTCGGGTTGTAGTACTTCCCTGACAAGAACTCATTCTGTTACTCACCCACCCCACCCCTTTCCACCACATACCACCTCACCTCACCTCACCCCACCCACACTCACCTTACAACCACCAGCTGGGTTTTGAGCTCTCTCAAGTCAGGTCCCTGGACATTTCCATCTTTTCCTCCCTAACCCCCAACCCTCACCCAGCACAACTTTCTCAATCAATCAATCAATCAATCACCAAGTTCTGTCTTTTTCTGCATCTTAATTCTCAAATCTGCCCTTTCTTCCCCATCTCTATAGTTTCTACCTTATTCTGGGCATTTATTTGTTCAAAAAATACTTATGAGTGCCTACTGCTCTTTGGGCGTAGGTATGTATACTGTTTGGGTGAATAAAACAGACATAGTCCCTGCCCTGAAAGGCTTGCAGTCTAATGGAGGAGAAAGACCATAACCAAGTAAGTGAACAAATTAATTAAAGATGATCAATGTTAAGTGCTGAGGAGGACACAAGCAGGGTGTGGTGAAGGAGACTAGGGAAGGTGGAGGGAATCTGATTGGACAGGAAGGGCAGGAAGGACTTCCAGGAGAGTCACCTAATTCTCTTCTCAACTCTGGGCATCCTAAATAATCCGTGTCATTCCCTTCCAATCCACCTCCTAAGCCACCACCAGAGTGATTTTTGTAAAAGTCCAGACACTTTAATAAGACTCACAGCCTCTTGGAGACCTAGCTCCCCACCCCCCTCCCCCACCGCCAAGCTAGGCTCCCACGCCCGTGGGGCTCTAACTGCTTCAGGTCACCAGCAGCTGCTAGTGTTATCTTTCAAAGCCACCCTGTAACATTGCCCTTCCTCCAATGCCTTTTTCATGCTTTTCATCTGGCTTATTCCTAGTTCTCTCTCAGAACACATCTTACATTGCCTCCTATGAGAAGCCTCATTGGACCCTCTCTTTTAGCTGGTCTGGTAGATCTTAGAGGAAAACAGGGTGACCAACTGTCCCCATTTGCTCATAAGAACTAAAGCGGGGGGGGGTTAAAGCCAACTTCTATCAACAAAGCCCATATCTCTTTCCTGTAATGATGTCACAATTTTCTCTACACTGTTTTTGAAGTGATTGATACTATCTGCATTGCCTAACTACTGAATACATGGTCACATTACAAAACTTTGAAAAATACAGAAAAATGAAAAGAAAAAAGCCACTCAAACGTCATCTCTAACCACAATCACTATTAACCTCAGGCCAGGTATTCTTCCAGACATTCACCCACATGAAGTCATCATATACAAACATGTACATTTTTGTGACCAGGCTTATAGGTGTATGTGCACAGACGTTGTTCTCTCCTACACAGTTTCAAGGTCACGACTACAGTTTTTTACTCAAAAGAGACTATTCCTTGCTCAGAATTCAGAAAATGTGGTTCAAAAACAGTTGTGCCGGTTGGTTGTTTTGTTTTTGTTTGTCTGTTTGTTTTTTACACTTCAACAGTCGCTTAGAACAGGACATACTGCTTTTGGACCATGTGCTCCATTCCTTTATTACATCCTCAGTTTTCCAGCTCTCTGTGATGAACCAGTCCAAGCCACTGCAGTCTTGCTCTGAGCAAGTCCTTTCTGGGGCCCTCCAACCTTCCACTCCAGTAGAGGCTGGGTGCGGGGAGATTACACTGGAATATCTGGGTGGGCCTAACCTAATCACGTGAGTCCTCAAAAGCAGAGTGCCTTTTCTGACCAGGTCAGAGCTGGGACAGGAGGAGGAAGAGATGTGAAGTGTGAGAGTGACTTGAGCTCTGTCACTGCTGGCTTTGAAGATGGAGGAAGGGGACCACGAGCCAAAGTTTGCAGGTGGACTCTAGGAGCTGGATCTGCCCTCAGCTGACAGCCAGCTACAAAATGAGGAACTCAGATCAAACATCTGCAAGGAACTGAATCTGCCAACAAGGGAAATAAGCTAGAAACAGACTCTCCCCTACAGCCTCCAGAAAGGGACACAGCCCTGATGAGGCCTCGATTTTAATCCAGTGAGACCCATACTAGATGGTGACCTTCAGAGCTTAAGTTAATAAGTGTGTGTGTGTGCGTGTGTGTGTGTGGTGTGTGTGCGTGTGTGTGCGTGCGTGTGTGTGCGTGTGGTGTGTGTGCGTGTGTGGTGTGTGTGTGTGCGTGCGTGTGTGTGCGTGTGGTGTGTGTGTGTGTGTGTGTTTTAAGTATGTATTGTTCAAAGCCACTGAAGTTTGTGGTAATTTGTTATAGCAGCAACAGAAAACCAATACATATATATTGTGATAAATGTTGTCAAAACTTCACCCCAAAGGCTGGATTTATTTATGCATACACCAATAGTTGTTGAGCAAACTTTCTCAAAGCCTTCACTAACGTGGAATATTTTTTTTTTTTAAGATTTTATTTATTTATTCAACAGGGACAGAGACAGCCAGCGAGAGAGGGAACACAAGCAGGGGGAGTGGGAGAGGAAGAAGCAGGCTCATAGCAGAGGAGCCTGATGTGGGGCTCGATCCCATAACGCCAGGATCACGCCCTGAGCCGAAGGCAGACGCTTAACCGCTGTGCCACCCAGGCGCCCCTAACGTGGAATATTTTTAATATCTTAATTTTTCCAAGCTGATCCTGAAAAATATTTCATTTTTACTTTCATTCGTAGTCCTCTATTTTTTTAAACAAGGTCAAGCATCTTTTATATACTTGTTAAACATGTTTTGTTTTGTCTGAAATTATACTTTTTTTATCCTTAGATTGCTAACATTTCAAATTATTATGACTATGTGTATAAAAATGTATCCTGTTAGGTGTTTAATAATTTGTATCCCCCTTTCTGCTCTAGAAGCTACATTGTATGTTAAACCATGTGCAGAACCTGCGAGCTGCCCAACTCAAAGAATCCTGGTATCATATTGCTGCTGAGAATGAAGGACTACATGTCCTAGCTTTTCTTGCAACTAGGTTGACAAAAGTGATGTAAACAAAATTGTGGGAAAGCTGCTTAACGATAGTTGCCACAGCTTGGAAGTCCTTTTCTTTCTTTTACTTTCTTTCTTTTACACTTCCTTCCTCCCTTCCTCCCTCCCTTCCTTCCTTTCTATTTTCTCTTTCCAGCTTTATTTCTTTTTCAGACTGGATTCAGACAAAATGGCTGCAGTGTCAGCAGCCATTTTGGACTATGAGATGGTCTTGAGAATGGAAACCACGTACTGGATATAGAATGGGAAAGAACAGCCTGGTGTTCCTGGTGACTCACTGAAGTCACCAAACCACCTCAGAAATACCTACTTGTTTTATGTGAGTGAGATACTTCTATCTTGTCAATCTCTGATTCTTCTATGACTTTTTATTATATAACGCAGGCAAATCTTATCCTAATACAGAATCCCAGCACTGATCTACTATGCCTTTTATCTCTTACCTTTCTATTTTCTAGGTTTGTTTCTAGACTTCATTTTTCTTTCTTTCTTTCTTTCTTTCTTTCTTTCTTTCTTTCTTTCTTTCTTTCTTTCTTTCTTTCTTTTTTTGTTCTATTTTCTAGGTGAGTTTCTTGGCCTCATCTTTAAAACCTCCTATTTTTTAAAAAAGTTCTGCAATTATAATTTTTTAAATGATTATTTATTTTAGAGCAAGAGAAAGAGAGAGAGAGAGAGTGCACAAGCCAGAGGGGTAGAGGGAGAGGGAGAGAGAATCTCAAGCAGGCTCTGTGCTGAGCCTAGAGCCCGATGAGGGACTGGATCTCATGACCCTGAGGTCATAGCCTGAGCCGAACCAAGTCAGAGGCTCAACTGACTGTGCCACCCAGGCTCCCCTGCAATTAGAATTTGATTTTCCAAGAGTTTTTTTCTTTTATCATAGCACACACTTTCTTGTTTTATATATGCCATAACTTCTACATCTTAGAAGCTACCAACTGGAAAGTATCTCCTATTTTGAAGTTTACTGCTGGCCTCTGAATTCACTCTTTCTTTTTTCTTTCTCCCCTTCCTTCCTTCCTTCCTTCCTTCCTTCCTTCCTTCCTTCCTCCCTCCCTCCCTCCCTCCCTCCCTCCCTCCATTCCCTCCTTCTGTCCCTTCTTCCTCTCTTCCTTTCATTATTCTGTTGGCTTATCTTGGGTTTTCCTTTTCATTTTGGAGACTTTCATCTGATATCTATTAATTCTTGGTTGCTGTTCACATTAAGAATGAGGCAAAAATGGGACAAATTAACATCGTATGCCTCCTGATAAGATGCACAGAGAAAAACACCTACTTGTGTGGTATTCTGCCAAAAGTGTATAACCTGAATTTATTCATGAGGAAACACCTGACAAACCCAAGCTGAATTTCTACAAAATAATTAAAAGAGTAGTCATAAATGTCAATATCATGAAACACAAATTGGTGTTTGGTGATTAGCCTCCATTGAAAAAGATTAAAAAAGACATGGCAGCTGAATGCAACATGATCTAGTCATGTCTTTTGCTAAAAAGAACATGTTAAAAAATAATTGGCAAAAATCTGAATAATAATTACAATTAGATAATATTATTATGTCAATGTTAACTTTCTGATTTTGGTAATTTTTCTGTCCTTGCATAACAGAGTGTTTTAAAGAAATATACACTGAAGTATTTAAGTATCATGTCTATAACTGACTCTAAAATGGTTCAGCAAAAAATAAAATGTATACATGTGTGTGTGTGTGTGTGTGTGTGTGTGTGTGTGTGTGTGTGTATACCTGTTTGTTAAGAAAGAGAGAAAGGGATAAAGTAAATATGTTAAAATGTCAATATTACAGAAACTTAGGCATAGTGTATATAGAGATTCTTTGAACTTCTCCAACTCTTCTATAAATCTAAAATTATGCCAAAATTAGAATAAAATTGTGCCAAAATTTAAAAAAAAAAAAAGCTTTTTAAAAAAAGAGAATATGGCAATAGAAAGACTCTCTGGGAGCTGCATGTTCACGGGCCGGTTGATGGCAGACTTCAATAGGGTTCATGCAGGCATGAAGCCAGCTGTGACTCTGGGAACCCTTAAATGCCAGAATAAGGAGGCATTTACCCTGGGGGTGTTTTCTGTAGTCATCTGCTCTAGTCTTTCATAGGCAAATTCTCAGGATGATTTAAACCTTCCAATTTTTGTCCTGGCCTAAATGGCTGTCTTCAAATCCTTTCAGTCCAGTGTCTCAGTCCCATACCCTATATCTGCTGTGTTAAAGTCTAGGGCCTGTCTGGGGCTCTACCAGACAGTCAGCTCCACGGTGTGTTTCCGGCTATGGCTTCCTCTACTCTGCTTCATCAAATAACACTCATTAATCTGTTTTACATCTTCCAGAAATTTGTTGAAATCTTTAATCTGTTGAAACTTTTGTCTACAAACAAATCCTCTCATTCCTTTCATTTGTGTTACTTTTGTTTCCATTTTTCATATATTTTTATTCCTGAGTATCTGCTTCATCAGACATCCTAAACCAGAATTCTTCAGACAATTTAATGTTAATTTTAATTTGCAACTTATACTCAAGGAACACATCCCTTTTCTACTTTTTTTTTTGGCATAACTGACAATCTGTCAGCTTTTTAATATTCTATGTTTTATTATAAGCTTTCTCAGCTCACTATAGGTCGTATTGAATTTTTAGACCTTCATACTTTCTTATCATACTATTTATTTGGTCACTTGGTGAAGTTATATTACTTAATTATTTCATGTGTATTGTCTTCTACAGCTTCACTTTATAGATTTGGGCTTGTCAAGGCCAACCTCAATTTCTTTCTTTCTTTATACTTTATCTAAAGTAAGGATATGCCCAGAAGAATGGGGTAGCCCAGCATATCACATGCTACCTCTCCTTCTCCCAGCCATGGCTGATTAAACCATGTATCTGTCCCAAATGGCAACCAATCCATTGGCTGATCAGAGTCCTTTGACTGGTGTGGCTTGACTAGAACAGATACACAGACTAATCAGAGCCCCTCCATTATGAGTTCAAATTATAAAATACAGAGATTGTTGCTGGTCAGGGGTGGGCATTGAAATGGCAAAGTCATGTCAGCTTAGTGGTTGAGGCAGCCATTTGCAAACAAAAGAAACTGATTTTCAGAGAGGTGAAAATATTATAAATGTGGAAAAGAAGCTGCGATTAAGTGAGAAAGAGAATTTGTCTTGGTTCTGAGCAGCTCTCTAGTTTGTGTGAGGCCCAATCACACAGAATTCTGTGAAATATCTGTAGCATTGAAACAAAACTTCCTTCCTAATAATGAAGCTAATTTGCATGAGTATCTATTCCTTGCAGCCAAAAAATAAAAAGCCTTAACTCTGTTATCATCATCTCCTGGTTCTTGTTTTTGAAAACAGGAAAAATTATTTATTAACAAAGCTATTCATAAAAATTAACATCTATATCAATCAGTACACAAATTAAAATGTCATAAGAATTAGGAGGGTTTTTTTTTTTAATCCTCTGATAGAATGTGAGGTCTTTTTCCCTAAATCCTTGATTCTTTTTGGTCAATTTAATTTAATCCCACCACTAGAATAAAAATTTCTTTGGGGTAAATTCAGTTTTGTTGTTTCAAGAGTCAAGGATTAAGCATGAATTTTCCATTGTGAACTCTCCTATAAGATTTCCTGCCAACAACACATTAAGGAAACCTAATGCTTCCTCTGCTCCCTTTATTTAGCCTTCATCTTTCTCCAGAAGCAGTAAGAAAAAGACTCAGTGACTTCAGTATGTTTCCATATTTGCTACTGTGAAATTATGTCTTACTCCAGTACTATCTTCTCTATGCATCTTGATGTTTGAAGCCACAATTTCTTCTTGTTTTTATATCAAATGGATCAGATATATCATGGGCTTTGGAGAATGAATGCATAGAGTTATAGGAATATCCAGCCAGAATAAAATTATTCAAACACACTTAAACAAATCCGACTTTAAAAGAGTTATAAAAGAGTTCTACAATAGTCTTCTAAAGTGAGTTCCTGAATTCAGGGACCATGTTCTTTAATTTCTTCTACATTCCCTCCAAAAAAAAAAAAAAAAAAATTCAGAACTTTGTAACTTTCAGCTATCCAATTAATGCAGTTGAATTGAATCATTTCAATTACCAGAAGAAAATTTTATTAAACTTTAGTGCCAAATTTTAAAATGAAAATACATTTAAAACAAAGTTAGGAAATGACTTTAAAATTTTTAAATTGCAGAAGTCAGCAGTTAAGAGTAATGTTCCAAAATAAGCACTGCCCATCTTCTGTGAATAAGCAGTTTATTTTGGCAAGTGCAGAAGTTTGTCTTGGGTGGATTCAGAATGATACATGCCATTGCTGTTCTCTTCCAGACCAGTTAGATTTACTTATCCAGATATCTGACTGCTAGAGCTGAAACAAATATGGTTCATATCATCTTCAAACAACAATTTTTTCCAATTTAAAATAGTTTGTTCATAAAAGAAAATTCTGACAAAGTAGAACAGAATTGGAAAAATAAATTGTCCAGAGTTCCACCATCCAAACAGATCTGTTCTTAATATATTCTTCTAGTTACTTTCTACTCATAGACCAAAGAAATATATGTTAATCACTTTCTGCATAGGATAATAAGCTAATCTGTATGACACGCTGAAGAATTTATGATCTAAATTGTAATGTACCATTTGTCCATGAATTCTCCCAGATTTACTTTTGTGCTCTAGGTCAAAGTTGACCTGCTGGAAGGAATGCTTTGCCCCCAGTGACAGTATGTTTAGGTATGTGAGTGTTGAGGAAGGAGAAGGAAGTTTTCAAAAACATTGCTTCTCAAACTTCACGGTGCATAGGAATCATCTGTTGCTCTTGTTAAAATGTCGAGTCAGTTGGCATTTTTAATAAGCTCCCAGGTGATGCGGGAGTTGCTAATCCATGAATATACTTTTAGTAGCAAAATCCTAATATAACCTGAACATAAGAGAAATTTGATGGAAGAAATTTGTGCCTTCACACATCCATCTACCATTAGGCCATTGCCATGTTTCTGACCATTTCTGGGAAGACGTGGGACTATTTCTCACACTTGGAAAGTTTGCCAGTCTGAGGGTGGGGTAGGGATTTATTTATTGTGACGCAAGTGAAAATATTGAGCAATTATATTGAGTCTCTTCTCTGCAAAGGAAGCCTTGAAGAATTCACAAAGTATCTGTTCATCTTTTCTTCTTTGGTAGCAATATCTATAACATCTGGGCACAGGGACTCCTAGAATGAAGGCTACCTTTCCCAGCCTCCCTTGAAGCTGAATGTGGTCACATTACCAACTTCCAGCCAATGGGATCTAAGAAGCAGTATATGTGCAAGCCATGTTTTGAGGATGGCAATTAATTTATTATTTTATTTTTTATTTTATTTAGTTAGGATAAGCTGCAAGCCAGATGCAGTCAGCTAAAAGTTTAACTGAAAGTGTACACCTCAGAGGTTGTCCCTGATGTTCCAGTCAAAACACCCATAGCTTGCAAATGACTAAGTATTTCTGTCATCAAAACCTGGATCAACACCAGACTCGCTGCTAATGTTCTCAGTGAATTTCAGAAATGGGGTTTTAAGGGTGAAATTAGCAGTCTACTAACTAGTATAATGAATGCTAGAAAGGAACACTCATTGGTTAAAGATATGTAAGATACAAAATTGACTAAACTCTTTTACAGACACTTCCCATCCTTGCATGAATAGAGTAAAAGAATCCAGTGAGACCTGTAGCCCGTACCTTTAGGAATGGTGCCTGAGGTTTGATCTCTAATGATCCTGGGTCAAACCTTTGGTTTAAGGCTACCTAATGTCAACCTCATAGATAACAGATTCCTGCTCTGGAGTATTGTCATGCCTGCCTTGATCAAAGTTTTCACTCCAGGTAAGACTGGAGATTGGAAGAGACTGGAATTGAGACTTCATTGAATTGAAAGACTAGATACTATAAACTATTCTTATGCTTGCTTATAAATGTTTTGTTAATAAATATTTGCTTTGGGGGCAGAATTTGTTCTGAGACTTGCTTATCACCTGGTAGCAAGGTTGGGGAAGCACTTTGAATCTACTCTTATCTACCAAAAACCCCTAAGAACTGTGTGGGCTTGGCTTGTGTCAGCTCACAGTAAAGAGAAAGAGGGATAGAAGGAACTGGATTTCCTGAAATCCATGGAGCAAACACAGAACTCTGGACTTCTCTCCTCCAGGTGTGTTTTCATGTCAGAGAGAAATAAGTGTCCAAGTTACATCAGATGTCATCACCTTACATTTTCTGTTACTCACAGCAGAACCTATCCTGATAGTCCTGGATGCCCCAGTCACCATCCAAGGAAAGGACAGCTTTTATGATTTCACCTTCCCCTCCTCATTCTTATTCTCTTCTGTATTTAGGATTCTCTTCTACCACCACCCACCTCCCTCTACTTTCAGATACTTTGGATCCCCCTGCAATCGTTTCTAATCAGAAATATCTACTCTCCCAAGGAATGCTCATCTAGGACATTCCTGCCTTGGTCCCCACCCTGACTATTTCAAGGAAAAAAAGTTGCTAACCTAACTATTTTCCAATGACAGGTATATCAGAAGTCAGGCATTTTACCCTTACACTTCACATCTTAGCGTATATGATTTTAAAAATAAAAATGATCAATTGTTCAGGATCAAATGTAATTCAAAGTCCATATAACACGCTATGGAACTTCTTGCCATTTTTCATTTATTTTCTTTATCTCATCCTTTGATTCATTTCATAGATTTTTTTTTAAAGCAGTTTTTTCAAGATTACAAATGCTTCAAGACTATATAATGTTCATGATAACATACATGGCCTTGACAGTTAGAATACCTTTCAGGCTTATTATCATTCTTTATCCTTCTCTTCATGCTTCCCTTCCTGCTTCTTCAATAACATAGAAAATGGAACTAAATATAGGGCTTCACATTCCTCAGACCTCTCTTTTTGCGCAGCAGAGTACCATAATTTGGATTTCTTCATGCAAAGTGCGGTTGGTGATGAAAAACGGTAGTTGGGCCTCCTGGGTGGCTCAGTCGGTTAAGTGTCTGCCTTCCGCTCAGGTCATGATCCCAGGGTCCTGAAATCCCCCCCCCCCCCGCTCCCCACTCAGCAGGGAGTCTGCTTCTCCCTCTCCGTCCACCCCTCCCCCTGCCTGTGCTTATGCACACGCGCATGCGCACTCTCTTTTTCTCCCTCTCAAATAAATATAATCTTAAAAAGAAACAAACAAACAAACAAACAAACAAAGGATAATGTGAAATGATCTAGCACATGTTCTAGCGTCAGTCTGAGTTCAAATCCTGGCGCCAGCTATGTGTCCTTAGGCAGATAACTTAATTACTCTGTGCCTTAGTTTCCTCATTTAAAAAATGGAAATAATAATAAAGCCTCCCTCCCAAGTTTGTTGTAAGAATTAAACAACATAATCAATGCAAAGAGCTTGTGTAGTGCTTGACATGCAGTAAACTTGTAATAGCATTAATTTATTGACCAGGTAATTACTTGCTATGTGCTATAAGCAAAGTACTGCCGAACGCTGTAGTGAATTGAAAGCTGAGGCAGAGTGGGTTCCTTCCCTTAAGAAACTTACAGTTCCAGTAGAGAAATAAAACAATAATGTAGATTACCGCAATAGAAATGGATATATGCCAAGATATTCCAAAAAATTACTTATTGCACTATATTAAAGATAGTTGCAAACTCTTTGCTATTCCTGATACAGAGTCTAATTCCTTCCCTTTGAATTTAGGTTGACCTTTGTAACTTGCTTAGCTAACTATGTAACAGAAGTGATATTCCAGGACTTTCACCCAGGTGGGCTTTAGAACACTCTCACTCTGAGGGAAGCCAGACTTCACACAAGAAGTCCAAGTCTGTGGAATCATCATGCTGTAAGGAAGCCCAAAATACCCACCTAGCGAATCTGCATAGACAGAGCATGAGGTCTGGCTGTTCCAGCCATCCCAGCCCAGGTATCAAACATGAGTGAATCAGCTGTCCTGGCAACATCTTGGCAGCCCCAGGAAATGCAAGGTGGAGAAGAACCGAGAACCCAATAACAGCCACGACTGAGTCCACAGATTTATGGTCCTAGGTCTAGCCATCCCAATCAACTAACTAGATAGGACTTTAGATAAGCCATGTAAACCATCCTTGCTACAGGTTACTTATTTCAAATGGGTTTATGATAGATAGCTGTCTTTCTTATGTCTCTATATTTGCTGGAATAAAGAAAATAGTATGTGCAGAAAAGAGTTAGCAGAGCAGTCTTGAGACTGTTAGCCTTAGAAAGGTTTACTTGCAAAATTTGCCCTGGGCTGGCATCTAGGACCTCAACTGCTAAACAGTTCCCTACACTGGTATAAAACTTTCCCTATATGACCAGGGTGGCTCACTGTGCTAGACTGCTTCTACAAACAGCATGGTTTATGCTGAGCATCTGCTTTCTTTCTAGAAGTCTGGGATTGGGGTATGTGGTGAGCAAAGAGTGCTCCTTTGACTACCCTTGATAAAAACCTTGAGCACCAAGTCACTAATGAGCTGTCCCAGGAGACAACACTTTGTAAGTGTTGTTATTGCTTATTGCTGAAGGAATTAAGCCACCCCGCTGTAAGAGGGCTCTTCAAACCTCGAACCTGAGGTTGCCCCCAACTTCACCCTATGCACTTTTGATTTTTGATTTTGTTCTGTATCTTTTAATGGTAATAAATCTTAACCATGAGTACACACAGATGCTGAGTTCTGTGAGACCCTTTCTATCAAATTACTTAACCGGGGGGGGGGTGACCTTGGGGACCCCTGATATACAGTGTTTTTTTGTTTTTTTTTTTAAGATTTTATTTATTTATTTGACAGAGATAGAGACAGCCAGTGAGAGAGGGAACACAAGCAGGGGGAGTGGAAGAGGAAGAAGCAGGCTCATAGCAGAGGAGCCTGATGTGGGGCTCGATCCCATAACACCAGGATCACGCCCTGAGCCGAAGGCAGATGCTTAACCGCTGTGCCACCCAGGCGCCCCTGATATACAGTGTTTTAAAAATTGTGTGAGAAATACTGGAAAGTTCTTCAACTTTCTTTTCTTAAAAGGTGGTATCCCTCCTAACTTTCTCACGTTCTTCCTCATATCCTGCTTCCCCAGAATATGCATATTGAACTTCCTCCCCACCTACATCCAAAGTGGCATGTGGACATAAACACACCGTTGGGAATTGCACTTGGTTCTTCAGGCCTAGAGAGCTGTGTAACTACTATCTCGCATACGTGGAGAACAATGATTGCCTGTATTTCACTCTTTATCCTATTGTGTTTGCCTTGTGTGTGTATAGTATAGGAGCTTTTACCTCATTGGGCAAAAGGTATCAATAAAGTTCTTTTTACAATATTTACCCTAAGACTAAACTGGTGATAAAAAGTATTTTGTTTGTAACTGGATAGCAAGACTTTATAAACTTATGGCTAGTCACAAAAGAACTGGCACAACATTGGCAAGAATCTAGATCTCCCTCATAAAATCTAGGCAGCATATCCGGCTATGCAGCATATCTGTCTCACGCTGTATAATAAGCATGACTTATTTTCAGATGGTTTTCCCGATAAACTTTATGATTTTATTTGGACAGGGCTGAACATCATTTCTTTAATCTCAGAGAATGACAAGAGCTGAGGCACTATGACAAGCAAAGTCCTTGGATTTGGCTCTAGAAATTTACCAAGCAGAGTATATTTTAAGAATTCACACAATAAGCCAGCAAACTGAATATTATGTGCTAAGCACTTAAAATCATACTGTAGACCCAGGACTGAGACTTAGGAGACCAAGTCCTAACCCAATCTATGTTCTAAAGACACGACCTTGATAAATAATTTATCCTTACTGGATCTCTATCGCATCAGCTGTAAAACGAGAGCGTTCACATGAACCATTTTTTCAATCTCAAACATTCTATGACGCAATGATAATATGAAGTGTGGGAAGATAAGTGCCAAATAAGAGGGTGCAAGTTTATTTTGTGGGAGGGAGAGGTTCCTGGAGATTAGAATAAGAAAATTTAATTGGCCAGAAAAAAAAGAAAGGGGCACTCCTCTCAGAGGAAGGAGCTTGGGTAAAGGTATACAGACAGAAAATTTTCAATATAAAATAACAATGATAATAATGGCCAACCATTGCTGGGTATTTAGTAAGGTATTTTATATCATCTTATTTAACTTCCGTAACAACCGTAGGTATTATTATTCTTCTTTTACAGAAGAGAAAACTGAGGCACAAAAAGATCCAGAATTTTCATGAGGTCACATAGTGAGTGGTAGAAATCAGATATGAAGCAATCTGACACCCTGGAGAATAGTTCTAATTGCTATTACGGCAGTCACGTGTGAAAGTCAGCAATAAGTCTCTCCTCCAAAGCATTGTAGTTTAGATACAATTGACTGGAAAGCTAGCATAAGCAGAAAATAATAGGCCAACATCAAGAAGAATCATGATAGTTACTTTTCATGGAGTGCCATTTATGTGTTTTTCATTTATTAGCTCTAACCTCTGCAGATGTTTTTTGTTTTTATTTTTGTTTTAAATTACCATTTTACAGTTAAGAAATTTGGGCCCAGCAAGTTCAACTCATAATAAGTCGAGAGCTGTTAGGTGGGTGAGTTGGGATCCAACCCTGAGTTTGTCTGACTTCAGAGACCCTGCGTATTCTACTATGCCACACTAGATTCTTGGCAAGAAAAAGAAAACTATTTGCACATATTAAAAACAGCTGTATTCTACTGTATGCTTTTATTTACATGAAATTCTAGAACAGGGAAAAGTAGTCTATACAGACAGAAAGCAGATCAGTGATTGCTTGGGGCAAGGGGAATGAGGAGATTGACTGCAAAGAAATATAAAGGAAGTTTTTTTGAATGATAGAAAAATTTCATGTCTTGATTATGGCGTTGGTTACATTTACACCATATTTGTCCCAACTCATTGAACCGTATTCTTAAAATAGGTGCAGGTGATTATATGCAAGTTTTACCTTGATAAAGTTGATTTTTAAAAAATCCAACTTAGAAGCGTCTGGGTGCCTCTGTTGGTTAAGCATCTGACTTCGGCTCAGGTCATGATTTCAGGGTCCTGGGAATGAGCCCCACCTCTGGCTCCCTGCTCAGCGGGGAGTCTGCTTCTCCCTCTCCCTCTGAGCCTCCTCCCCACTTGTGCTCTCTCTCTCTCTTTGTCTCAAATAAAAAAATAAAAATAAAAATCCAACTGGATCCAGTATTTGGTCCTGTAGACCTAACCTTGGACCACTGGAATTATGTGTCTTTTCACATGTATGGATCACCATGGTGGATATGAAATACTAGCTATTAGCAACTGTTCTGAACTCTTCTGTGGCTCCTTCTTGTACTGCGAAGGCTGAAAATCTTGAAATCACATTTCTCTGACTCTTTCACAGCTGATGTTCAGACTGTAAGTTAAATACACTCAAGAGACTTGAAAGGAAGGAGTGAAACCAGGGCCACCTGCCTGCTCTGTTATTTGTTGCTACTGGCAAGTAAGGTCACGCAGACATTGAGTTTTTTGGCAACCACATTCCAAATATCCAGTGTCTAGCTTCATGAGGATTAGAAGTTAGTGGCTGCAAGGGTGACAGTGTTTTCATGCTCCTGAGATTGCAGCTATACAGTATCTGCAAGGTTTAAAAGCTTCCCCCAAAGACGCTTGACTTCATATCCTTACGACTGTGGCAGGGGCAAGAGCTCCCCTGGGAAATCAGATGAATAGCTATCTCCTGGGAGTTATTTCTGGTGTTTCAGTTTAGAAACTGCTCCTCCAGCTCTCCCGTGATTTTGCAAGCACCTAACTACCTTTATTAAATGTCTTTCTACTTATAATTGCTGGAATGGTTTCTGTTTCCCCAGAACTCCACGCTGACATTGCTAGGAAAGATGGGGTGGGTTTCTCGATCGAGAAACGGCAACTAAAATAGTGAGCAGCAGCAGCGTGATAGCGACTTTTTCTGAGTACTAACTTTCTCCCAGATGAGCTCACGAAAGTCCCTGCAGAGCACAGTTTGATTATTTCACCATCCTACTCAAACTCTGTGGGTAGATTCATCCACTCCTCCTTACTTTTTCAGTCACTCTCAGATCATAAAAATCCTCCAGTTTATTGCAGTCCTCCAAATCAACTCATTTCAGTCCTGAAAATGTCCAGTCCAGGGCCATTCGCATATAACCCAATGCTCTCAGCTACTTTAAAGCTTATTTATGCCCTCAGCTTGAGCTTCCTTTCAGCTGGAAAGTCTGTCATTTTGAGGAGGAGAACACAGTTGGTTTCTACTCCATTTCACCATGAAAGATTTGTTTCCCTTCTCCTCCCCCCGTCCCCTCACCTACTAGACAGCTTCAGGATCTTCTGGGGTTGGAATGTGGCTGGGAAGAGGTAAAACTAGTCTCTAAAAAGGGCTCTAAACTGGTCTGAATATAATCTGCCATGTGAGCCCTCTGGGTATGGCAGATTTCCAGTGCCGATGCTTTCTCTGCTGGCCTGCTGACATAGCTACCTCAAAGAAATCCCACTGCGGCCTTCCAGCCTCCAACCCTCATCTTTCCAGACTGCACAGTAATGAATCCTCCTCGTTTCTGTATATGAAGGTATACTCCAACTTCTTTTTGCTGAGGTCCAGTTTGGCACAAAGCCTTCTTGGGCAGTCTTTCCAAAATGACTCCCAGCTAGCTCCATCCCATCAGCCCACTAGGCACACACGAAAATGCCCCACTTCATTGCTCTGCTGTCAGTGGGGGGCCTCCGGGTTTCCGCAGCCACCAGGCGGGCAGCTACACCCATAGTCTTCCACGTTTAATTTCCCCAGGCACGAGTCAAATAGCAGTTCCTACTTCCCTTGAGCTCTGAAGGGTTCCTGTCACCTGACTTGAGGTGAGAGGGAAGCACTCCTCTCCCCTCCCACCTGAGGAGGAGGAGAACAACTCTCTAAAAATACATTTCTTTTTGGCCTTGTCGGCCTTGGCTCCTTTATCAGTAGAGGACAGGCGACTGCATACACCAGCTCCAACAGTCTCCTACTCTGCAAGCGTGTCTTACATCGGTGGTCCCGCAGCTCACTTTAGAATGCGGAGGCACTTTGTAATTGTTTACTTTGTTTTAGGTCTTGAAGCTATGAAATTTTGGTCTTCACAGCCAAAACTGAGACAGAATGTTGTGTGATTATCACAACAACCCTAAAAGGTAATGACGAATGCTCCCAATTTTAGAGACAAAGAAACTAAGGTTCAAAGGGCAGAAAATGAGATTTCAACACAAACAAGTATGACTTTAAGGCCTTTGCTGTTAAACATTATGATTATATGTTTGACAATGAGAACACTAATGACTGATATGGGTTGAATTATGTCCCTCAACACTCATATATTGAAGTCTTAAGCTCCGTGGTGCCTCAGAATGCGACCTTTTTTGGGTATAGGGTTGTTGCTGCTGTAATTCATTAAAATGAGGTCATATTGAAGGAGGGTAGGCCTCTACTCCAATATGACTGGTGTCTGTATAGAAAGGGGAAAATCTGGACACAGACATGCGCCCAGGGAGAAAGCCATGTAAAGATGAGTTAAGTTGCCACAAGCCAAGGGACTGCCAGGAGCTAGGAGAGAGTTCTAGAACAATCCTTTTTTGGTGCCCTCAGAGGGACCATGGCCCTGCTAATGCCTTAATCATGGACTGTGAGCCTCCAGGCTGTGAAACAATAAATTTTTGTTTTTCAAGCCGTTCAGTTTGTGGTACTTTGTTATGGCAGTCCTAGAAAACTCATAAAACAACCATGTGACAGTCATGGAAGTATTGACATTTTAGCTGAAATAAGCATTGTATGAGAGAACCAAGCTGCTAGGAGAAGAAAGGTATTGGAGGAGCCAGAGTGGGGCCTGCTATTTGTTCATGTTGGATGACAGAAAATTGGGCTGGTCATTAGGAGCCTTTGAATAAGTTATTAAGTAGAAAGCTTCCAAACAAATTTTACTTCCCTAGGAACAGAGAAGGATTACAATATTCACCTTGAAAAACTTTAAGAAAACAAAGCACAAGCCAGAATTTTGTATAATTGTTTCTGGGAAGGCCTGAAGAAATTTGCAAGTGGGCCAGCAGGAAGTTATACCTGTATCTGAGTATACAGAACCAGGAATAAGTGAAAGGGCAACACAGCAGAAGCTTATATTTCATATTTCATGCTCCTGATGCCTTTGAGAATAGGAGTACTAGGATACTAGAATACCTTAATAAAATTTGGTTATACATTATGGGACCTCAAAACATATAAACAATTATAAAGATTTTCAAATTGTAATTCGTACAGAATGTGAAGACACATCTGCATGTCCTAAGCAACACACACACACACACACACACACACACACTATTGTTTTAGAGATTTTAGGTTTTAGCTTTTAATTTCCAAAAATGTTGGTCCAAGTAGCATAGGTATACAATTAAATATTAATAAAAATATCTCAAAAATATTAATAAAAATATCTCGAAATTTCAATGGCTTGTCACAATAAAGTTTTTTGTTTTTTTTTTCCCTACCATCACAGTCCAGCGTGGGTCAGGTGGCCCTCCTGAAGCTTGGAGCTCTGCCATCTGGGATGCTTGGACTGCACAGAGGGGAAGGGAAGGATAGAAAAGGCACACTAGTTCTTAATTGTCTTGGTCCAGAAGAGACACACACCACTTCTGCCCATAGGTCATTGGTCAGAACAAGTCATATGGCCAAACCTAACTGCAAATGAGGCTGGGTAACATTGGAGAACACCTGGAATATTTAGGGAACCATAATTATTTCTGCCATAAAACTATACAGGGATTAAGTGGCACTAACCCCAAATGTTTGTTAGATGATAAATCCAATGAGAATCTGATCTCATTAATCTTAATGAGGGGCACTCTGATGCCTTCCCATCTATATGCAAATTACTATGCCCTGGTAATCTGACTGCTCAAAATTAGTGCCCCTCAAGAGCCCCCCATTACTTCTGATAGTTCCCAGAGGAGTGCCTCATATGTGACCCCTTCCCCCCAAACTAAATTTCTTCATATAAAAAGCAAAAGGAAGCGGGGATTTGGGGGGCAGTCTGTGAAAGCGAGACAGCAGTGAGAGTCCCAGGACTTGGAAGAGATATGAAAAGATTGAGAAGCTCTGAGCAGAGGGAGGGAGGCTGAGTCAGATGGCAGCCGGCAGGAGGCCTGGAGCAAAGGGTGGCTAGTGTACATCCCCCATGTCAGGACAGTGATACCTAATACTCAAGTTTAAATTATTTTCAATTATTTCCTGAGCTATCAGCCTAAATAATACTAAAAGACTGCTATCCCAGAGAAGGAGCCTGGCCTTCAGGATTAAGGAGGGTTGGAAAAAATATAGAGATGTTGGTCCCACGTTTTCTAGTGCAAACCCATGATCTGGACCCATATTTTACACAAATTCACTTCTCAGACCATGTGCCCCAAGTTTTGTTTTCAAAAATGTCACTGTGGAAATCATCCATGTAGGAAAATGGAAAAGAAGGGATTTTTCTGGGCAGGGGTAAGGCCCCACCAAGAGCAGATGACAGCACAGATTTGAAAGTGGGTCCAGGCAGCCTATTTTCATAGCTTTTGCCAGCAGTGTTCAGAAGGGGGGGGGCTTTCCATATTTGCACTGTATTATATTTGCATAAGTAAATCCTAGAGGGATACCAAAAAAGCTAATAAGATAGCTACTTGGGGTGGGAAATGGGGGGAAATAGGACAGACAAGTGCAGGGGCAGGAGTGAGAATTTTCACTAGGCACCCTTCTATATAATTTGATTTTTAAACCATATAAATATATTATCTATTCAAAACTGTAAACACAACCAGAGGGAGAAAAAAAGTCTTCCAACCACCACAGCCTTGTGTTCAAGCTGCTTTGGGAGAACAAAAGACTTGAAGCAAAACCAAGAGTAAAGCAGTGTAAAGTGGCCACCGGAAGAATGACACTGAGCACAAGCAGGAAATGGGAGTGAGAGGTCACTAAGGGAGCAAGGAGCCCCTGGTTCTACTCCTCATTCCTTAAAGCTCCAGAGATATCTGTGGGGGGGAGGGGGAAGACCTGAGGAAGAGGAGGATGATGGTGGGCTCTCTGTACAGTGTGAAATGCAAGGTAAACACTTTGTCAATTTGAATATAAGACGGAAGCGTGGCCCAAGAAGAAGGGGAGAAGTTGGGGACATCTAGGTGGCAGACACTTTGATGATACCAGCATGGCATTCAAGACTCTTGACGACTTGACCTGAACCTTTCATGTCTTTACTGGAGCACTTCTCTCATTAAGGACCGGTCCAGGCTAAGTGTTAGTGTTTTATTCATCCAGTGATGAATAAAAAATTAAGAAGCTCATAGTCGGGTTGATAAAAACTGATTTAAAAACAACCAGGTGTGACTTATGCTCTGCTAGGAAAGTGTACAGCTTCAGCCACAGGTGAGGAGTGGACAACTGTGCCTGGAGGAGACCAGATAATGAGGCTTCATGGTCAAGGTAAACCTTAAGTCAAGTCCTGGAGGGTGAACGGATATGCTGGGAGGCAGGGGAGGTAAGGAGGGCATTCCCGGCACAGACGTCTGTGCAGAAGCTCGGACGGATGACCCAAGATGGGGTTTCAAGTCTGTGCTGTGCAAGCAACTCCACATGGCCAAAAGATAAATGAAGGAGGTGCTAAGAGATACAGCTGGAGAAGCGGGAAGAGAGGCTTGGTATGCCATAGACTTTTATCCTAGACAGCCAGGTGTTAATAAGGGTGAACCAAAGATCCCATAGTCATCTGATAACACTGGCTTCAGTAGTGAGAACTGACTGGATCCACCGGAGGGATGTGAGACTGGAAGCTGGTGAGAAGCAGGAGCGACCACTGCCATAGAAAGAGGAAAAGCTGAGAAAACCTGAGATGAGGCATTTACCTTCCACCTGACCATCCTGCAGTGACCGTGCTCCCCGTGAGGCCTTGAGCAAGTTACTTAACATCTCTGCAGTTTAGCTTTCACATCTGCCAAATTACCTGCCATATAGGGTTACCGTGCGGGTTAAATATAACAAAACAGTGTACGTAAAGTACCAGGCACATAGAAATATTTGCTTATTTGTAAAAATGATTACTCCCTAATACACCATTAGACCAGGACTTCGATACTCTCACTTCTAGGAAGCCATGGTGCATTGTGAGTGTTTCAGTTACCTATGGCTGCATAGTAATAAATTAACCCAAGACAGTGGGTTCAAACAACTGCCACGATTCTGTTGGTCTTATTGGGGCTCCCTCATAGGGTTGCACTTAGCTGGTGCTAGGCTATGCTAGGAGGTCCAAGGAGGTGGCTTTACCCACAAGCCTGGGGCCTTGGCAGAAATGACTGGAAGGCTGGGACTTAACTTTCTCCACATGGTCTCTCATTATTCCATTATGTAACCCAAGCTTTATATATGGTGGCTGACTTCCAAGACAGTGAAAACGGAAGCTGTAAGCCCTCCTTTGTTCCAGGGATTTAATGTTATGAAACAAACCATCCCCAAACAACCCCAACCATTTATTTGATTTATTTGCTTATGATTCTGCAACTTGGGCATATTGGCAACTTAACTCTGTTCCACACGGTATTGGCTGGGCCAGCTCAACAAAAGCCACAGGATCCAGGGTGTCAGGCTTCACTCACATGACTGACACCCAGTTGAGGTGACTGAAATGGTAGCAGATGGGCTGCAATTCTCTCTCTCCACTCCCCGTCTCATCATTTGAAATCCAGCATCAGCTGCCTTCCATGGAGGCCACATCCTGAGTGGGCAATAACGGAATCTGCAAGGCCTCCCAATGTTAGGGTGTGCAAGTCATGCCACATCATTTTCACCACATTCTATTGGTCAAAGCCAGTCACGGCACTAGTCCAAATTCAAGGTAAAGGAAATAGACTCCATCTCTTGATGCGAGGATTGGAAAAGTAATATTGCAAAAAGGTGAGTGGAATGGGAGTGGTTAGCTGGCTACCAGTCAGAAAGCACTGGTGTGGGAGGGACAGCCTCATCCTACCACTCATGAACCACTTTCTCTCAGATTTAGTAAGCTTAGATTGACCATCCAGTATCTGGATTGTCTTTTTAAATATGGGGTATCCCCCCTTGTGAGCACAATCTTTTATGATCCACCACTAGATGGGAACACATTAAGGGAAAGATTCTATGGTAATCATCTCTCTACATTCAGAACTTTGCAGGATGCCTGGCACTTCATTAACAGTACAGTGCTAAGTGTGGGTGTTGAACTAATAAATAAATAAGTAAATAAGCACCAATATTAGCTCTTTCCTGGGTACTTCCCATATACCAAGAACTGTTCTAAACACATTACATGTATTGATGGTTCATTTAAATATTAAAACCCTAGGAGGTAGGCACTACTATTCCCTGTGTTCAGATTGGGAATCCAAGGCATGAAAGGCTGTGGAGTTCACCCAAGACTGCACAGCTAGTATGGTGGCTCTGGACCTGGACCCACTTGACCTGGCTCTGGAGCCTGGCTCTAAACCACCAGGCTTGGCTGCCTCTGTAAAAGTGTAAACAATTGCAATGAAGACAGGATAGAAAACTGAAGAAACAATGGACTTGGAAAGGGATAACTACCCAAGGCATGAATCATTCTAGAAGCATTATAGCGCGCTGATGAAGCGTATAGAGTCTTGAGTCAGACAGATATGATTTCAAGCGCAGCTCCACCAAGTACTACTTTATTACCTTGGATGGGATACTCCTCAAGTCTCAGTTTTCTCATCTGAAAAATAAGTCTAAGAATAATACCTATCTCAGAGGACTGTGGTGAGGCTCCAAAGAGAAAAGGCAGGTGCAGTCCTTACTTCAGTGTTCATACGTATGAAGGCTGAGTGAATAGTCCCACAGACAGGACACAGGGAAATGACATGGTAAGGCAAAAAAAAAAAAAAAAAAAATGTCAGATGCAGGTATGTGTACACTCTCTCCCAGAAATGTTTTTTTCTTTCTTTTTTTTTTTAAACTTGTACTTAATACAAGGAAATGGAAGAAGTTGGAAAAGGAAAAACAACTGAAAGTCTTCATTAGAAAGTCAAGAGGGGCACCTGGGTGGCTCAGTTGGTTGAGTGCCCGACCCTTGATTTTGGCTCAGGTCATGATCTTCGGGTTGTAGGACTGAGCCCCCTGATGGGCTCCACACTGAGCATGGAGCCTGCTTAAGATTCTATCTTTCCTTCTCCCTTTGCCACCCCCCATCTACAAAAAAAAAAAAAAAAAAAGAAAAGATAAAAGGAAAAGAAAGTCAAGAGAAGTTTGAACATTAAAAACGTCATTTTTAAAATCCAGAATACTATGTTGACATTTTGGTAGAAGTAGATTATATCGATAAAATTTTTAAAGGGCTACTATAAGCAGAAAAAAAAAGACTAGGTAAAATAGTAAAGCGTTATAAATCTCGAGTCAAGGGGACTACCCAGAAGAGCAAAACACAGAAAATGACTGATCTCTATAAGGAAAGAAAGAAAACTCCAGCATGCTAAAAAGCTAATGCCAGTTTTCAAATTAAGTTTCAAGAACACTATAAAGAAAATCAATATGTAAACACCATGTGATGAAGGGCTTGCAACCTCCTGACACAGGTTTTATTAAAAGGAGATCATGCTAGCTAAGTTGAATAAGTCTGTGATTGATATCTGATGAAAGAAAAGTCACAGACATGGTCACCGGGGTTGTCTAAATAATTTTTTTTTGGCACATCGATGAAGCCTTTATTAGAAAATTAGCAGACAACTGCTGTAGAAATAGAAAATGACGCATCTTAAATTTCACCATCAAAGAAGACAGTTGAGAGAATCCTGCTGTCCTCAGGTGAGGGAGGTCAGTGGGAAGGAGAATCTGAGTGACAACAGTGGTGGTGGGGAAGAGGTGTGTGGATGCTTCCGAGCCTACTGCTTCCTTGCTTCTTCCACACATAACAACAACCAAAAATGGTTTGTTTTTCATGCAGAAACTAGGTCTTTTTTTTTGCTTCAAATTATAAATACAAGTTGGAGTAGATGATAATAAAACTGCAATAGATCTTTCATAAGAAGACTTTCATAAGAGAATTGGCTCTGCAAGGCTCTGGAAGACTAGAGACTCTACAAAGTATGCAGTGTTCCTTTTTTACTTCACCTGTTCATTATGCAGCTCCATAGACTATAAATGATCCAGCATAAGCATTTTTTGGAAAAGAGGCAGAAAAGATAATATTTACTTGAGGTATAAAAGCATAAGAGTATTTTAGAAAGAGAAGATAAAATAACATACAAGGCTGCTTAACTTTCATGGACTAAAACAATGGGATTCATTCAGTCATTTATGCAGCAAATATTTGTCAAATACATAATATGTGCCAGGCACTGTTCGAGAAACTGGGGAGACAGCAATAAACAAGACAAAGTTTCTGCTCTCTTGGGCCTTGCATCCTAACAGTAAAACAGACAATAAACAAAGAGACATATAAAAAGTGATTGGGGTGCCTGGCTGGCTCAGTTGCAAAAACATGTGACTCTTGATCTTGGGGTCATGAGTTTGAGCCCTATGTTGGGTATAGAGATTACTAAAAAAAAAAAAAATAAGTAAACTTAAAAAAAATTTTTTTTAAGTGCTTGAGTTCTACGAAGAAATATAATTCAGGGTAAAAACAAGAGTGGAGAAGTTATGAACCTTTTTAGGTTTTGTCCTCCCCCTTTCAAAGGTCTAACCCCACACCAAGATTCTGGCATATCATAATCTTTGAATAATTCTTGAAGATTCTGGCATATAGAAATTTTTGTTGAATGACTACCTGACCTATCAGTGGTCCGTGGTGAGTACAAGTCTCCAGGGTATTTGCTGGAGAGCATGTTAGAGTCACATGGGAGAAGCCCCATGACAAGTCACAGGGACCAGGGGGATTGAAGAACCTACAAAGGAAACATAAACCATCTGGAGTCTTTTTCATGCAGTTCCTGCCTGATGAAGACATCCTTCTACCTCCATAAGCGACCCCAAGAACACAGGGCTGGGCAGGCTTCCTCATCTGGCCACCACATGAAGCAATACTCACTCACAGAAATTCCTTCCATTGTGCACAAATCCTAACACTTCCTGGGCCTCAACTAATTCCCAGGACACCCCACCCCCTCTCCTTTAGACCCTAAGGCACAAAAGATCTCCTATTTCCCTAAAAACTGAATTACACTACCTTTGAGAAAGGCCCCAGAACTTAGAAAAGCAGGTTTATCCTCCTTGAGAAGTAAAAAGGGCCAAAATTTAGAAGCTTTGAAGGACAAAGAGCTTCTTTTACTCTCTCCCAACACTGAGTGTTAGTGTGATTATGGGTGTGTCCGAGTGACTGTGTGTGCATACCGGCTAATCCTCTCCTTCAGTCACGTGTTCCTCCCTTCTGTAGTGGGCCATCACCTTGCTAATCCTATTATTTGAACACTGGGGGAAACTGAAATGGTACTGGAAGTCACAGTGACATAATCAGGTTTTTTCATATAAGCAATAATGAGAGAAGATTTGGTTTTTGACAAGGGCCTAAGGAATGATCAGGAAGACCAATTGTTTAATCAATTATCAATTATAGAGCTATGTCATAGGAGTGTATATACCTAGATAGAGGCTCTTAGTAATAAATCTAATATGTTGGTTTCTTGAACTTTTGTGTTAGTTAAAGGCTACAACATAAATGGCTCTTTACCAACTGAGGAATCAATCATGCTTATTTTTTAAAATAGATACTATTATTATAATGTTCATTGCACTAAAATATATTTTTGACGTTTCTTCTGAAAGAAATATGGAGAGAGAAGTACCACATTTATTATTATTAAAAAGAAAACTTCAGGCCCAAAATGGCATCACTTAGGTTAAGGCCCCAAGTTAGTAACTGGGGCTTAATACCTAATCTAATTGCAATTTCAACCTCTCCCAGAACGATGAGTCTTAACCAGGTCAGTCAGGAATTTTCTGATAGGCACCAATGAGGTAATCTGTCTGGACTTTCTCTATCCCCCCAAAGGAACATGAGGTCATCTGCATAATAAGATCTCTTGTTCTTACCTCTAAGGGAAGGTGATTTTGCCTGAAACAATCCTTTCTCTATTTTTCTTATAACTTTCTTGCTTCACCCTCCTTCCTAGGAAAACCTTCCATTTTGTAAACTCCTCTGAGAGCCCCTCTACTTGCTAGATAGGATGCTCCCTGATCATGAATCGTTTAAAAAAGCCAATTACATCTTCAAGTTTACTCAGTTGAATTTTTTTTTTAACATTATAAAGGTCAAAATGAGTTGACTGAATTGTTACACTCAGCAAAGGAGGAACTTGGCCAACAAAGAAACAAGGGCATTTCCATGTTCAGGAACCAATACAACTTAATTAAAGGTAATCGAACAAGCTAATGGTTATGTTAAGTAATAAATAAATCAGAAAGTGAGGCAAGGTCAAGTACATAGAAACAAATGGTTCCAAGAAAAGCAATTGCCTAAGGAGGAATACAAAATGAGATAATGGGCTCACCTACATAACAGCGATATATTAGCTAGAAAATTATCATCTCTGCTATTCAAATATGGCAGTAAAACAAATTTGAAATCATTGTTATTCCTATCTCTGTTGCAACCTCTGAACTGCAATAGTGAAAGAGAAAGAAGGACACAAAGCTGTAAATCTAAACTCATGCAAGTATATATATACAAAATATAGGTGGAAACTAACATTTGAGGGTATCCACTTTATACC
Organism: Ursus maritimus; assembly: GCF_017311325.1. Lineage (NCBI taxonomy): Eukaryota > Metazoa > Chordata > Mammalia > Carnivora > Ursidae > Ursus > Ursus maritimus. The sequence goes on along the minus strand of NW_024425563.1, from coordinate 64,977,782 downwards.
AGGCATATCCATTATCCTATTTCATCCTCCTCAAAACTGAGGCGATTGGGCATTAACGTATCCATTTTACACATGCTAAAATTGTCCTACAGAGAGGTCTTATAATGGATCTAAGTAATAAAACTAGGAAGGAAGGAAGGAAGGAAGGAAGGAAGGAAGGAAGGAAGGAAGGAAGGAAGGAAGGAAGGAAGGAAGGAAGGAAGGAAGGAAGGAAGGAAGGAAGGAAGGAAAGAAAGAAAGAAAGAAAGAAAGAAAGAAAGAAAGAAAGAAAGAAAGGGAGGAAGGAAACTAGCAAGTAGTCATCATGCTAGAATTTGAAGCCAAGTCTGTCTACTTCCAAAACACTTGCTTATCCTGCTCCACGGACCTAGCCTCTTTTCTGATCCCAATTAAATAGGTCCTGGTAAGTGAGATGTAAGCATGGGTTCTGGGAGCCTGGCTATGGAGTGGAACAGGACTGAACTTGGGGCCTCAGAGCCGAGAGACAAAGATATCAAATAACAAAAATAATGATAATGATAATAATATACCAGATACTGAGCCAGAATAAAGAGCCAAGAAGACAGCCAAAATATCTATCAGAAAGATACCAACTAGTGTTTCAAAAAGTACTGGGCTCTTGTTGGACACTCATCCTTTCAAAGCAACCCATGATTTAAAAAAAGGGAATCATTAAGACCCAGGGGTGTGAGATGGTGTAGAAGGGAAAGCCACCATCACCTGTAGGATTAGACAGTGACAAAACCCAAATAACCACAGGAAGCCAGGGGCGGGAGAGAACTGGGGCCCTCATATCTCTCAGATGAGACAACAGTAGTAGTAAGAATACCAACCACAGCAGGAGCAACAGCAGCTCATGGAATAGAGAGATGGGAGGCCCAAGTGGGGGTTGCAGAAACTTCCTACCCATTGCACTGGGCAGTACAGGCACAGTGTCCAGGCCTACAAGCATTTCAAGGGCCTGAAAAATGGTTTTATGCCTGAAGAAGAAAAGAAAGTATTGGGCCCACAATCTAAAAGAAGAAAAAAATGAAAAAATTGGAATTAACAAATATTGAATAATACCAAGTCAAGCAGTCAATTGCTGCTAAACCCTCACTTGGTTATATGGGAATATCTTTGATGAACAATGGTTGCCCTTTAATATGTTTGATATGACATAGGGTGGAACTAACAAAGGAAGAGGGACTGAGTGGCGCTCTACTTCCAGCCTCCAAGATGCCAGCTGGGGCTGCCCTCTGTAGTTTCTCCAGACTTCTTCAGTCCTACGCCATATACAGAAGGCCTCTTTCTTCCCCAGAGCCACATCTAATTATGGCATCTCTGTAAGAGGTCTAATCAAAATGGCCACACATATTTACTTCCAGTTTATCCCTCACAGCTACTTTCCCCTCAGCATATAGCAGTTCTCTCCCCTTCTTGATTCCTCTCTTTTTTCCCACCCAAGGAAAAATCCCATCTGATGACACTGACTCCAGGTTTCAGGAGGCCCTAAGGAGCTGTAACTATCAGCTTCGCAAGTTTAAGATTTATGTCAACCAAATATAAAGGGAGAACATATATCAGGGACAAAAATTACACTACTTATAAACGACATCGAATGAATTGAAATCATGCACTATTTAGGAAAAGAAAACATAAGAAACATTAGAATTGACATTTCTATCAATATAAAATCCATCTTAAAGTATTTAAAGTTTTTTTGTGTTTAGTTCTATATTTGATAATGAAAGATGATCATGATATGACTGATATATCAGATATGTCATGAAAAAGACTATAAAACAATATGGCCACATGATTCTAGTTTTGTTTTAAACACCATTGTGTATCTGTTCAAAGAATGAAAAAGTCTAAAAGAGTGAAGACAAAAATGTTTGTAACTGATAAGAGTTTTGTTTGGGTGATAAAATTATAGGTAAAGTTTTTTTTTCTCATTTTTCTATAATAAACATATTGTTGCTGTAAAAGTTATTGAAAGGAAATGTGATGACCTAGTTGTCAAGAAACATTTTACTATGGGATACAGAGAATAGGATTAGTTTACTTTGGGGGAAAAATGAATGACGCTATTTAAAGTTAATACTTCGTCAGCAAATGAGTTTTTAAAGAGAAATTCAGTAAGCTTCAGAAAACTCTGGATCCATTTCCTGGCTCATCCATGGGCCATTTGCTCATCTTGGGCAAATCACTCTGAGACAGTTTATTCATCTTGATCTAACAAAGAATTAACACTCTTTGACTTCACATTGCTAGCTCTCTGGTAGCTAGTAATATGAATAGCTCTTTCCTTTTCCCTACCAGGTATAGCCTGAAATTCACAAATTTATTCTTTAAATGTATCCATACATCTAACCATTTGTTCAACTAACATTTATTAGCAAGCTGTTATGCTCCTCGAACTTAGCTGAAGCATCTCATGATTACTTGATTGCCTAAATCTTGTTTTCTAGGTAGATTTTTCGGGGAAAAATATTCTATGAGTTCTTGCATGTTCACAACTGCTTTGTTTTTCTGTAGTTTATACTTAAAAGCAACTTTGCACGTGTATAAAATCACTGTTTCATGTTTTCTTTCCTTGAGTCTCTTAAATATGTTGCTCTATTATCTTTTGCTGTGGATAAATCTGACAAAAACGTGATTTTATTTTTTCTTTATAATAACTCTGTCTTTATCCCTGGATGTCCAAAAAGTGCTTTCTTTACTGTCCAGTTTTAATAGACTATGTCTTCGTGTTTATAATTCTGCGTTCACTTGCTAAGGTTAATGGGGTGATCTTTCAATATAGATGTTCCTTTTTTTAAAAAAATCTTCTTGTATTATGGATGCTTGTATCTGTTTTGTTCTATTGCTTTCATCTTCTTCCTCCAATATAAATTATGCTTATGTTGGATCTTCTATAGCTCTCATTTTTCTCTTGAATTCTTTCTCTCTTCTTTCTTTCTTTCTTTCTTTCTTTCTTTTTTTCTTTTTCTTTCTCTCCCCTCCCTCTTTTTCTTCCTTTCTCTTTCTCTTTCTCTTCTTCTTCTTTCTTTCTTTCTTTCTTTCTTTCTTTCTTTCTTTCTTTCTTTCCTTCCTTCCTTCCTTCCTTCCTTCCTTCTTTTCCTCCTTTATAAACTGTATTTCCCAATTTCTATTTCTGACAGTGGTGGACTAGATTGTTTTAGAACAATGTGAAGGTATTTGAAGAATCCACGCTCAGGCAGTGAGGATATATGGGGACTTGATCCAGAAAATAAGGGAATCAAGAAAAGTAACTGAAAAGATGAGAATTTGAGCAAAACTCTTCATAAGTTCAAGGTGTAGGGAGAAAATTAGAGTTCAGAGCCATGCAGGAAAGAGGGGACTCTATAAATTTCAGTTGGAACCAAAAAGGGCACACTTTATAGGTAAGGGTAAGCTGGAACTAGGCCAGCCCACACATGACTTGAGCCCAGTTCTGAATCTTACCAATCCCCAGTTGATGTTTAGCCACCTCATTTCTCAGTTTCCTAATTATGATGTATGCTGTTCTTTCACAGTTTTTATTTATTGCTTCCTTAAGTTCTTTTAGATAATGCTATTATTTAGTCTTCATCTGCTTTTTGTTGTATGTTTTCTAGAATACATTAACTATCCAGTTTCATCATGTAGTCCATTTTTTTAAATAGTAGTATATTTAGTGCTTCACAATATTCTTTTCCATTGTTCATGTATAAACAAATCCAAGTGTTCTGTGTCTTTAGAAAAATGATTCCCTTGTAGGGGAGTGAGATGCATTATGGTAGCTTTCCTACCTCCACTGCTTGAGAGCTTTGTCCTGTATTGTTATTACAAAGATTATAGGTAGATAGACAAAGATACAAATAGAGATATAAACAGCCTCTCCATGTAGTCATACCCACTTCCTGAGATCTGCCATCTTTGGAATCCTACCTTCCCCCAAAGTGTTTGATCCTTTTCTCCCCTCTGCCCTAAGAGTTCCTGTCCTGCTCAATTTGAATTCTCTTCACAGGAGCATTTTCCTTAGGACAGGAATTTTATTAGGTATTTCTGAGTTCTTTGAGCATTTGAGCCTCAGAAGTACCTTCTGATCTCCCCATAATGCCTGAGTGTGTAGCTGTGCTCTTCTCATTCCACTAATCCATAACTGGAGCCTGGAGTCTTCTTCTTTTCACTGTTATTCTCACAATATTTAACTTGCGAGAAATCTATTCCAGGAGGGACTCTCTCTCCTTTGGAGTATATCTTGGCAATCGCTGTAGTTTTCCCTCACTACCTGAAAGTAGAATGTTTCTATGAAAGCTTTTGTAAACCAAAATGCCATTAAGTGAGGAATTAATTATCATAACTTATATGGAAAACTTTTAGCTCTCTTAGGCTCTTCTGATACCTTAGGACACATCTTGCTAATGAATGCACAAAATAAATTGAGACAAAGCACAGATGCTCATGGATAGAATTCAAAGCTACGGCAGCTGGAAGCTGAGATGCTAAGTGTAGTTCCCAGAGAAGGAGCTTCAGGGTGCCACTCTCATTGCTCTGGGTGCTCACTTCATCTATAAACACTGAACACTATTTTTGCTTTTTACCTTCCTTCATAAAAGTGAAAATGCTCTTTGGATTTCTTTTGGTTAGCAAAAATAGGTACTAATGTAGGTCTTCTGTACAAGTGAAATGGCCTAACATGAACTTTCTAAAAGCAGAGGAAATCTGTATTCCAGTGTTCATAAAACCATTAAAACTCTCTTTCTCTCCCCTCCACTACCTCTGCATAGCTGCTAAACCTAGGCATGTCTGTATGGGTCCTGCATTGTTTGTGGTTTTGGTGAGGCAAACCATAACCTGAAAGGGTATTCTGAGGTCCATGCGGATGTTTTGTTAATTGAGGATGTTGTGATGTTAATTTTGTTAGTTGAGGATGTTGTGAGGATGTTGCAAATAGAATTTTTCTTTTGCTATTCTAGTTATTTAGTATGTTTTTAGGAAGGGGAATTGGAGAAATTTAAAAACTATGCATCATGAACTTGCCTTGACCTGAAGTCAACATGGGCTTATTTTTAAATCATGATACTATCAAGCAAGCAAGGCAACATAATCACTGATTCTTCATTATTCCACTGTCTTGACTGGCTTCTAAGATGATAGTTATTTCTGAAGTATTTTCTGCTCAACTTTGTTAAGTGTTTATTAGCTTCCCTGAAAGTATTCTTTGGGAATATAATCAGCCTCTATCTCAGAGTTGCCCACATTCTGATATTGCTTTCATTTTCCTCACCAAATTCTCTTCAAATTATGGCTTCCATCATTAGCCAGCCTCAGACTGAGTACATACACGTGCATTCTGAACAATGTATTCAATCAATGATACTCTTTTTCCTTTAAAATCAGACTTCATTTGAGAACTTTTTTATGCTCCAACTGTATTTTCTTCCTAGGCATGTTTCAAATTGTTCTTTATATTTCAGGAGCTTCAGTCAGAATGCCTCCTTTAATGTTCAGAGGACTTACTAAATCAAAAATGGTTTCCTCAAGTTAATATTGTATTAACTTTGCAGTAATTCCTTCCAAATAAAAATTGGCACATTCAAGCCCCTTACCATCACACTGCTAAAACTAACATATTTCTCTGATGAATAGAAGAAAATTACTATATTTCTCTGCAATTTTGTAGATTCTCTCTACTCTTCAGAACTTAAGTGCTCCCTTCCTTTTCTCTAAAGAAATGAAACTAAATGGGGGAATAGGAGTGTGGAGAGTGGCCTCTAGCCTCCAATAATCTACTGCAGGGTCTGTACTCTGTTTGATTTAATTCAATCAACACTCCAACCTTCCCTGAATACCTCCTATGTGCTAAGTTTTGTGTTGAATAGAAAAGATAAGTAAGAGATTATTTTCCAAGGGAGGCTTAGAGTTACATGTGGGTTAGAATTCTTATCTATACCTACTAATGGGTGCCTTGAGTTAGCTATTTGATTTCTCTGAGCCCCAATTTCCTTATCTCAGTGTAAATCCTACATGATACAGCTGTTGTGAAAATTTAACATGTATATAACATTTTATATCATATATACTTTACATATTATATACACACATGTATTTGTACGTATGTGTACATATATATAATTTTTATAGTAGCTATATCATGTAGGAATTTTATATATAGGTATGTTTGTGGTCAGCAGTGCTCAATAAATGTTCCTTTTAGATGATGTTACAATCTCCTCGTAATTTGATAACATTTCTTCCCCTTTTTACCTCTCCAATCACACAAAATGGCTGCTATATAGCCTATTGATTTTCTTAACAAAATAAATCAAAATTATTTTCTATGACGTTTTAAGATTCCTCCTATATCAAATTGTGTGACATTTGTGAAATGTATTGCAACGACCGGCAGGGTTCTTGATCTGAGGTCATACACTCCTAAGGGGTTCAGGGAGTTTTGAACATCCTGAAATTGCATACAAATCGATTACGTCCGTGACTTAGGCATTTTTGGAAGGAGGCAGCTCATTGCTACCACCAGATTTTTAATGGGACTAGGAAACAAATAAACTAAAAGCCAAGAATCATGAGGGTGTTATAAAATCACAGTATACATTGCATACTTCAGAAGTCAGACACTATCTATGCAATTTCCTTTTTATAATGCTTACCACACAGCCAGAAAGAGTAAAGAAAAAACTTTTCTTTTAATGAAAGTAATAATGACATCCCTTTCTTTACTAGGAGGGGCAGATATAAAAGATATAAAAACAAGAACTGAAAAATAAAAAGGAAGAGAGTGAAAGGAGGCAGACCAAACACTGAGGGCAGTGAAAGAGCAGGAAGCAAAGAAAAAGAAAAGAAAAACAACTCCTGCCACCTTACCTCCCTCCATCCCCAAAACACATGCAAATAAAAACAGTGGAAGAGGGAAAGGGAAAGGAGGAGGAAAGAGACAGATGGAAAGAGAAGTAGAAATGTAAAGCAGTTGAGAGAGAAAGGAAAAGAAAGTGACCTTTCTGGCAGACTGTGGTTAGTTTTTTCCCTTCCCGACTGCATCCCCCTCCACCAATACTGTCTTCAAGGCAAAGGTTCCCTAGAGATCCAGTAGAAAAAGAAGTTTCACAGACTGAATGAAGGCGTGTGAAATTCTAATTTTAGTTCAATTTGATCTTAATGGCTTTTGTAAGTCACTGTTTTACCTGAATTTTTCTTATCTGCAACATCTAGATAGTTAATGTTAGTGAGCTAGAAAAAGTCCCCTGTCTCCATGTGAGCTGTATCCCAAAAATTCATTTTAAGGTGATCCAATTTGAAGAACGCACTTTCCTACAGAAATAGTGTTAAAACATTGTCATAACAGTTCACACAAACATATTTAACATTGAGTGGAAGAAAAGGGAATTGGCCTTTCAGTCACCAGCTGGATAAACTGGAGTACAACATCTCTCCTCATTTCCTTTCTCACACTCTAGGGAGCTTTATACTCACCCATGTTGCTAAGTTGGGGGATATGTCTGCACTTAAAAGATAAAAGGCAGAGATACTATATACAAGAGAAGCAAAACTAGCTAAATTTCCTGATGCTTATTCCTTCATTCAACTCCTTTCTGCCCCACATGTGTGTCTTTCTTGCCCCCATTATCTCTGTGTGGAGGGGTGTAGAAAGCATCTTTCTTTTTTTATTTAAATTCAATTAGCCAACATATAATACATCATCAGTTTCAGATGTAGTGTTCAGTAATTCATTAATTACATGTAACACCCAGTACTCATCACATCACATGCCCTCCTTAATGCCTATCACCCAGTTACCTCATCGCCTCCACCAACCTCCCCTTCCGCAACTCTCAGCTTGTTTCCCAGAGTCCAGAGTCTCTCATGGTTTGTCTCCCTCTCTGATTTCTTCCTTTTCAGTTTTCCCTCCCTTCCCCATAATCCTCTGAGCTATTTCTTATATTTCACATATGAGTGAAACCATATGATAATTGTCTTTCTCTGCTTGACTTATTTCACTTAGCATAATACCCTCTAGTTTCATCCATGTCAAGGTAAATGGTGGGTATTCACCCTTTCTGATGGCTGAATAATATTCTATTGTATATATAAACACATCTTCTTTACCCATTCATCTGTGGAAGGACATGTCGGCTCCTTCCACACTTTGGCTATTGTGGACATTGCTGCTATGAACATTGGGTTGAGGTGCCCCTTTGTTTCACTACATCTGTATCTTTGGGGTAAATACCCAGTAGTGCAACTGGGGGGTCATAGGGTAGCTCTATTTTTAACTTTTGAGGAACCTCCATACTGTTTTCCAGAGTGGCATAGCAGTTTGCATTCCCACCAACAGTGTAGGGGGGTTCCCCTTTCTCCACATCCTCGCCAACATTTGTTGTTTTCTGTCTTGTTAATTTTAGCCATTCTGACTGGTGTGAGATGGTATCTCATTGTGGTTTTGATTTGTATTTCCCTGATGACAAGTGATGTGGAGCATATCTTCATGTGTCTGTTGGCCATTTGCGTGTCTTCTTTGGAGAAATGTCTGTTCACGTCTTCTGCCCATTTCTTGACTGGATTATTTGTTTTTTCAGTTGTTGAGTTTGATAAGTTCTTTATAGATCTTGGATACCAGCCCTTTATCTGATATGTCATTTGCAAATATCTTCTCCCATTCTGTGCGTTGACTTTTAGTTTTGTTGACTATTTCCCTTGCCATGCAGAAGCTTTTTATCTTGATGAAATACCAATAGTTCCTTTTTGCTTTTGTTTCCCTTGCCTTAAGAGACATGTCTTGTAAGAAGTTGTTGCAGCTGAAGTCGAAGAGGTTGCTGTCTGTGTTCTCCTCTAGGATTTTGATGGATTCCTGTCACACATTAAGGTCTTTCATCCATTTTGAGTTTATCTTTGTGTATGGTGTAAGACAATGGTCCAGTTTCATTATTCTGCATGTGGCTGTCCAGTTTTCCCAGCACCACTTATTGAAGAGATTGTCTTTCTTCCCCACTGGATAGTCTTTCCTGCTTTGTCGAAGATTAGTTGACCATAGAGTCGAGTGGCCATTTCTGAGCTCTCTATTCTGTTCCATTGACCTATGTGTCTATTTTTGTGCCAGTACCATGCTGTCTTGATGGTCACAGCTTTGTAATACAGCTTGAAGTCAGGCATTGTGATGCCCCAGCTTTGATGTTTTTTTTCAATATTCCCCTGGCTATTCAGGGTCTTTTCTGATTCCATACAAATTTTAGGATTGTTTGTTCCAGCTCTGGGAAAAATGTCGATGACATATTTTTTTAAAGATTTTATTTATTCATTTGAGAGAGAGAGAAAGACAGAGAGAGCACAAGCAGGGGGAAAGGCAGAGGGAGAGGGAGCAGACCCCCTGCTGAGTTGGGAGCCTGACATGGGGCTCAATCCCAGGACCTGGAGGTCACAACCCGAGCTAAAGACAGATGCTTAATCATCCAAGCCACCCAGGTGCTCTGGTATTTTGAAAGGGATTGCACTGAGTGTGTAGATTGTTCTGGGTAGCATAGACATTTTAACAATGGTTATTCTTCCAATCCATGATCATGGAATATTTTTCCATCTCCTTGTGTCTTCCTCAATTTCTTTCATAAGTGTTCTGTAGTTTTTAGAGTACAGATCCTCTACCTCTTTGGTTAGGTTTATTCCTAGGTATCTTATGGTTTTTTGTGCAATTATAAATGGGATCAATTACTTAATTTCTCTTTCTTCAGTTATATAGAAATGCAACTGATTTCTGTGCATTGATTTCGTATCCTGCCATGTTGCTGAATTTCTGTATGAATTCTAGCAATTTTGGGGTGGAGTGTTTTGGGTTTTCCACATAAGGTATCATGTCATCTGCAAAGAGTGAGACTTTGACTTCTTCGCCAATTTGAATGTCTTTTATTTCTTTTTGTTGTCTGATTACTGAGGCTAGGACTTCTAGTACTATGT
>NW_024425563.1:64694860-64967846 GCF_017311325.1 Ursus maritimus | reverse complement strand
GTTGAACAATAGTAGTGAGAGTGGGCATTCCTGTCGTGTTTCTAACCTTAAGGGAAAAGCTCTCAGTTTCTCCCCATTGAGAATGATATTCGTTGTGGGCTTTTCGCAGATGACTTTTATGATATTGATGTATGTACCCTCTATCCCTACACTTTGAAGAGTTTTAATCAAGAAAGGATGCTGTATTTTGTCAAATGCTTTTTCTGCATCAATTGAGAGGATTGTAATGTGATTTATCACATTGATTAATTTGCAAATGTTGAACTACCCTTGTATCCCAGGAATAAATCCCACTTGGTTGTGGTGAATAATCCTTTTAATGTACTGTTGAATCCTATTGGCTAGTATCTTGGTGAATATTTTGGTATCCATGTTCATCAGGGATATTGGTCTGTAATTCTCCTTTTTGATGGGGTCTTTGTCTGGTTTTGGGATCAAGGTAATGCTGGCCTCATAGAACAAGTTTGGACATTTTCCTTCCATTTCTATTTTTTGAAACAGCTTCAGTAGAATAGGTAAAATTTCTTCTTTAAATGTTTGGTAGAATTCCCCTGGGAAGCTGTCTGGCTTTGGACTTGTTTTTTGGGAGGTTTTTGTTTACTGCTTCAATTTCCTTGCTGGTTATTGGTCTGTTCAGGTTTTTTATTTCTTCCTGTTTCAGTTTTCATAGTTTGTACGTTTCCAGGAATGCCTCCATTTCTTCCAGATTGCCTAATTTGTTGGCATATAGTTGCTCATAATATGTTCTTAAAATTATCTGTATTTCCTTGGTGGTGGTCATGATCTCTCCCCCTTCATTCATGATTTTACTAATTCAGGCCCTTACTCTTTTCTTTTGGATAAGTCTGGCTAGAGGTTTATCGAGCTTATTAATTCTTTCAAAGAACCAGCTTCTAGTTTTTTATCTTCTGTTTTTCTGGTTTCTATTTAATTGATTTCTGCTCTAATCTTTATTATGTCTCTTTTCCTGCTTGGCTTTAGCTTTATTTGCTGTTCTTTCTCCAGGTCCTGTAGGTCTAAGTTTAGCTTGTGTATTTGAGATTTTTCTAATTTTTTGAGAAAGGCTTGTGTTGCAATGTACTTCCCTCTTAGGACTGCCTTTGCTGTATCCCAAAGGTTTTGAACAGATGTGTTTTCATTCTCATTAGTTTCCATGAATTTTTTAAATTCTTCTTTAATTTCCTGGTTCACCCATTCATTCTTTAGCAGGATGCTCTTTAACCTTCAATTGTTTGAATTCCTTCCAAATTTCCTCTTGTGATTGAGTTCAAATTGCAAAGCATTGTGGTCTGAAAATATACAGGGAATAATCCCAATCTTTCATTTTCAGTTGAGACCTGATTTGTGACCCAGTATGTGATCTATTCTGGAGAAAGTTCCATGTGCACTCAAAAAGAATGAGTATTCTGTTGTTTTAGGGTGGAATGTTCTATATATAGATGATATAGATATAGATATAGATATAGATATATAACTATATCTATCTATATCTATATCTATATCTATATCTATCTATCTATCTATCTATCTAAACTGTGAAGTCTTTCTGGTCCAGTGTGCATTCAAAGCCCTTGTTTCTTTGTTGATTTTCTGCTTAGATGATCTTACCATTGCTGTGAGTGGGGTATTGAAGTCCCCTACTATTTATGTATTATTATCAATGTGTTTCTTTACTTTGGTTTTTAATTGGCTGCTCCCATATTGGGTGCATAAATATTTACAATTGTTAGATAGACCCTTTAAGTATGATATAGTGTCCCTCTTCATCTCTTACTACAGTCTTCAGTTTAAAATCTAATTTGTCTGATATGAGGATTGCTACCCCAGCTTTCTTTTGAGGTCCATTAGCATGATAAATGGATCTCCACCCCCTCACTTTCAGTCTGGAAGTGTCTTTAGGTCTAAAATGAGTCTCTTGTAGACAGCATATGGATGGGTCTTGCTTTTTTATCCAATCTGATACCCTGCACCTTTTGATTGGGGCATTTAGCTCATTTACATTCAGAGTAACTATTGAAAGATATTAATTTAGTGCTATTATATTACCTGGAAAGTCCCTGTTTCTGTAGGTTGTCTCTGTTTCTTTCTGGTCTATGTTACTCTTGGGGTCTCTCTTTGCTTACAGGATCCTCCTTAATATTTCTTGCAGGGCTGGCTTGGTGGTCACATATTCTTTCTGCTTCTGTCTGTCCTGGAAGCTCTTTATCTCTCCTTCCATTCTGAATGACAGGGTTGTTGGATAAAGTATTCTTGGCTGCATGTTCTTCTCATTTAGTACCCTGAATATATCATGCCAGCCCTTTCTGGCCTGCCAGGTTTCTGTGGATAGGTCTGATGTTACCGTGATGTTCCTCCCTCTGTAGGTAAGGAGCCTCCTGCCTCAAGCTCCTTTCAGGGATTTTCTCTTTTTCTCTAAAATTTGCAAGCTTCTCTATTTTATGTCAGGGTGTTGATCTATTTTTATTGATTTTGGGATGGGTCCTCTCTGCCTCTTGGACATGAATGCTTGTTTCCTTCCCCAGATTAGGGAAGTTCTTGGCTATGATTTGCTCAAATATACTTTCTGGCCCTCTCTCTTTTCACCCTCAGGCACCCCAATAATTCTGACATTGGTATGTTTCATGGCATCATTAATTTCTTGAAGACTTTCTTCATGGGCTATTAGTTGTTTTCCTCTCTTTTCCTCAACTTCCTTCTTTTCTATCAGCATGTCTTTGAGAACTCTTACTCTCTCTTCTGCCTCATTCACCCTCGCTGTTAGAACATCCAATTTAGACTGCATCTCAGGTATAGCATTTTTAAGTTCAGCCTGATTAGATCTCATTTCTGCACTAAGAAATTCTCTAGTGTCTTTTATGCTTTTTTCAAGCCCAGGGATTAAATTTATAATTGTTATCCTGAATTCCATCTCTGACATCTTACTTATATCCATATCGATTAGATCTGTGACAGAACATTACCTCTGATTCCTTCTTTTGTTGTGAATTCCTCCTTAGTCATTTTGCCCAAAGAAGAATAGATGAATGAGTGAGCAGAATCAAAAACATCAACCATGACCCAAGCAAAATATACACTAGAAAAATCTGAAGTGGTCAGAAACCAAAAGAGAAAAGCAAACAAAACCAAAACAAAACAGAAGGCAGGGGGGTGGAGAGAATATAACCTCACAGGGTCAACAAGCATGGTTTGTTCCTGAGTGAATTTTGATCTGTGTGTTAGAAGACACTAAATCCCAAAATTACAAAGAAAGCAAAACTTATATATATACAAAAATAAAATTGAATAGAGAAAAAAGCCAAAAATGAAGCATATATCTCTAAAATGTAGATGTAAAAAATAAAAGTTAAAAAGTGACTTAAAAACAAAGAGTTGATAAAATAAGATACTAGTTGAAAAGAAAAGAAAAAATAAAAAGAAGAAATGAAAAATTTTAGACTGAAAGATAAATGAATCATGAGAAAAAATCTGGAGTTCTATATACTATTTTTTCCCCCTAACTCTGGAGTTTTACAGTCTTATGGGATCCATAAACTAGTTGTGCATCTGTTCTTCCAGTTGGTCTTCTGGGGGACGGGCCTGCTGTGCTGCTTCTCAGGTGTCTTTGCCGTGGTGGAGTTGCACTGCCCTTGCCAGGGGGCTGGGCTCAGTGTGGCTTTTGCTCCCTGAAGGCTTTTCACACTTCTTTAGAGGATCAAAATAAAAATGGCCATGCCCTAATCTCCAGCCCCAGAGCCAAAAGATCGTGATCACCCCTGCTTCAGTAAACCCTCTGGGACAAATGGTCATTACTTTTCTGTGTGCGAAACTCTGCAGACTCCTACAGTTCGTGCCCACAGCAATCCTCCTGGGGGGAGGGGTGTCTGAGGGTCCCGCGATACTGCCCTTTTGTAGCACCCTAGGGCTGAGAACAGGCGTGGGCTTGTGCGAGTACCAGCTCCGCCATTCCCAGGGACAGCTGAGTGTCACTGTATTGTCATTTATGGGGCCATGACCCTGAGGGCTATGGCCTAGTCGTAGGCATATCCATTTCACCCCTCTTGTGCAATGGCAGATGGTCCACGCATTCCAGTCCGTTTTAGTGTTCCCAGGCAAAAAGCAGTCACCCGATGGGCCTGGCTGGTGCTCTATGGCACCCGAACTGAGAGTCACCTCCTGGGCTCATTAACCATACCAGGTTCCCTGTTCCATCACTTGGGCACTCTATCAGCTCAAGCACCCCCATTAGTTCTGTGAGTCCTGGGATCCTGAGACCACAATGACCCACCTAGAATTCTGCTCTTTTCATCCCCTGAGCCCCCTTCAGACAGGATGTCTTTCACTGGAGCAGATTTCCAAGGGTTCCGATTTTGCCCTCTGGGGCTATATCCTTTTCTGGTAGCCAGCTTATGGAGGCTCCCTCCCCACTCCATTTATCTTCCAATATCTCCCCTCAGATTCACATCGCCGCAATTCCTACCTTGCAAAAAGCAGTCACTTTTCTTTTCTTTTCTTTCTTTCTTTCTTTCTTTCTTTCTTTCTTTCTTTCTTTCTTTCTTTCTTTCTTTCTTTCTTTTTTTACATCTCAGGCTGAATTCATGGGCGTTCAGAATGGTTTGATAGTTATCTAGCTACATTCAAGGGACCAGATGAAATGAGGTCCCCTACTTTACCACCATCTTGCTCCGACCCTACCCCCATTATCTTTCCACATCTTATATTGGACACAAATTCCACTCTCCTCATAGAACAGGAGTTCTGATGCTCCTAAACTCTGGAAGTTTCTATCGTTTCTGTATACCACCTTCACCTTTCATTTAGATCTGTCAGGCTTCAACTATAAAGTATTACCTCCCTACTCAGCCTCTACCTTCCACCCTCAACCCCTAGCCCCTGCCATTTTCTTCCATCATTTATATCCTTGACAAAAGTCCAATGTATAAGGGGGTAGGTAATGTTATCTTGATTGACAATGTTCTAGTACTTATATTAGATGGTGGAAGTAGGGTGAAATAGGGCAGGAAGAAAGACAAAATGCTATCCTATTTCCTATGAGAAAGTAGGTCAGCCTCCTCTTCTTAGGCAGAAAGTAAAAAGCCTGGACCCACTCAGTAAGAGAAGACAAGTTCAACTCAAAGTAGAGGTAAGGCTTGACTCTAAATTGGTTCTAGAGGATGGACATATGTATGCAACTCATTCCAGAGACAAAAAATGAAATGGGGGGAGGGGGTGGGCGGCACATGCCCAAGGATGTGTCCAAAGATGTGAGGTAGCTGCAGGAACTGTATCAGAGAAACTAGTCCCTGGGGGAACCCTGATAACACATGACAGAGCAAAAGCTAAACTCATCCCTTCTGTTTGGGCAGAACTGCCTCTGTGTATAAATACACCGATCAGAAGAAGGAATTAGTATTGAGAGAAAAATAATGAGCCATAATATATAATCAATTTAAATAGAGTTTAAGCAACTGTAAGGCTAGGGCTGAATGCTGGAAAGTCACTTCCATTTTTGTAATAATTTAATCATTATTGACTGCTTCTATACTGACAAGGTATTTTGTACATGCAATGGTTTAACAGATTGAGAGTTTGAATTATTTGCAAGAAGAGTGTTACTCAAGAAGACTTAGAACTAAAGTTCTATTGATATGCAGCCACCCTCAACAGAGAGAGCTTCATATCCCAGAAATAGTTGCTTCTATTTTTGGAGGGTCATCCTAATCCATAGACTCTTGAGGCTCTAACCTCTAAAAAAAAGACTTAGAAATCATTTATTCCAACTCCTTTTCTTTAGAGATAATTGCCCCTTGCATGAAGATCATTTACGCGCATTTCAGTATACAGATCTTTATAGTGAATATCTTTGTCAATTAATATTTGCTACTATGGGACTAAAAATGTGGCAATAAATTGAAATATTTGTTGAAAAGACACTTCCTTTAAAAATTTTTAGCCAATTCACTTATGCCATTATTATACTTGTTTACAAAAATAGCTACCATTATATCACGCGCCGTCTTTAATTCCCATCACCCAGTTAACACTGGGTGTGTTTTATTCAACTAATGAATCATTGAATATTATATCAAAAACTAATGATGTTCTATACCTTGGCTAACGGAATTTAAATTTTAAAAAATTAAGTTAAAATAAATAGCTACCATTTATTGAACACTTGAATGTGGTAGGCCCTTTGCAAATACCCTCTCATTTAACCAACACAATTACTCTAAAAGATGGGCATCATTACCTCTCTTTTATAGGTAAGAACCATGAGGCTCAAAAAGAAGCTAGTAAGTGACAGAGCAAGGATTAGAACACATATTGTCTAATATCTACTACTCTACCAGGTTGTATCACCATGGAAACATTTGAAAAATATACCAGAAAAAACAGGAAACCCGTCTCTAGTATGTGATCTTTCAAGTGTCCTTAAAATATGTGTGCAAGTGAATATTTTATTGAGGTTTACCCTAAGGCAAATATGGTCATAAAGAGGGCTGACACACTGGAAGTATTTCAAAATTCTACCTCTGATTAAATGTGAAAAATTTAAAAACCAGTAATTATCTAAATCAACACTGAACAGCATGGTGAAATGACTGTGGGCTGACTTGTGGACAGAGAACAAGACTAACAGGTTGCCCTGGGTCTATTTCTCTTCATTTCTCACGTGGAACACTGGTGTCAATGCATGAAGAACTAGCTTTAGGTAGGCAGAAGTCACTCAAAATTATATCACCTATTGACCTCAGACACTTAGAAAAGAGCTTGGATTTCGAGGGGGTTGAGAAATAGCTCTCATGTGGCTTTAGGTTTTGTCATAAGTGGGGTTCCCCAGAAAACAGACTGTGAAACAGAGATCAGCATGCATAAAGATTATTAGGAAGTGCTTTTGAGGTTGACGCCTGTGAAAGAGAAGAGGAGGAAGCAGGATTGTAAAGAGGAAGAAGTTGGGCTATGTGTAGTCTTTCTGTGGGGATCTCTGATGTTGGAATGGTCCTAGAGAATACCACAGGTTGAAGTGGAGAGGCTGAGTTTCAATACCCTTATGTTGATCAGTCCTTGCGTGTGGGTGCCCTAAAAGGAGGCATGACCTTGAGTTAAGACAGGTGTTTGCACCTGAGGGCGTTCCCTGAGAGGGCTGGCAGCTGTGGGTTGTCTGCTGCCAGCACTCCCAACAGCTAGGGAAATAAATCTCAGTCCTCAAGGGGGAATCAGAGCAATGTAACACAGCGTCCACCTCAGGTTTGCTGCCCTTGATCACGTGTATAGTATCATTTTTATTATTTAAGATGTCTGGGGTGAGCCATTATAAAATGTCCCAAGAATGCCCAAGCCTGGTGAAGATTAACCTTGCCTGTCAGTTTATATCCTTTAGACTCTGAGACCCTCAATAGAAGGACAAAATGGTATCTAGTTAGTTAGAACTTAAAGAGGCAGGCTTGTATTTTTTTTTTTAAGATTTTATTTATTTATTTGACACAGAGAGAGAGACAGCCAGCGAGAGAGGGAACACAAGCAGGGGGAGTGGGAGAGGAAGAAGCAGGCTCATAGCGGAGGAGCCTGATGTGGGGCTCGATCCCATAACGCTGGGATCACGCCCTGAGCCAAAGGCAGAGGCTTAACGACTGAGCCACCCAGGAGCCCCCAGGCTTGTATTTTTGTGAGCAAGACAAGAAATCACAGAAGTCAGTGAGAGAAAATGGTCAGATAACTGAAAAACAGGAGGCAGGTTAGGAAGTAGCTCAGACCAGGTTGTGCCCACCCATCTGTGTGAGAGTATGTGATCCTTGTACAAGCAAGTCTGGGACTAAATAAAGCTCTTTCGTGGCCTGGATTTAGCCCAAAGACTGTAGTTTGCTGACATTTGATTTTTAAAATTAGCAGGTCCAGGAATCTGTTTGGTTCCATTTGCATTTAGTACCATAAGATTTTCTCTGTGTGTGGGGCACCTGGGTGGCACAGCGGTTAAGCGTCTGCCTTCGGCTCAGGGCGTGATCCCGGCGTTATGGGATCGAGCCCCACATCAGGCTCCTCTGCTATGAGCCTACTTCTTCCTCTCCCACTCCCCCTGCTTGTGTTCCCTCTCTCGCTGGCTGTCTCTATCTCTGTCAAATAAATAAATAAAATCTTAAAAAAAAAAAAAAAAGATTTTCTCTGTGTGATTTTGGGCACTATCCCAAAGCCCGGTCTCAATATCCATATCTGTTAAGTGGCTGTAATAATAGTACTGGCCTTACAAGGTTGTTTAGAGTAGGAGACAGTCCCAGTTAAACATCCAGCAGGTAGTCTGGCACTTATCAGTTATTCAGTAAGCAACTTTTGGAATCGTTATTGTTGTTATATTTGTTATCATACTGAGTTAATTGAATATTTTCTGCCAAAGCCACTATTAGCCTAAATTTTGGAGGCAAGAGAATAAGAGAATAATTTAAATGAGTTGTTAAAAGTTGTAAAGCAATAATCACGGAAGAGGTTGTATCAAGATTCTTTATACTATTCCTGCAACTTTCCTATAAAATCTGAAATTATGTCAAAATAAAAATTGAAAATTAAAAACAACAACAACAACTTTGACTTATTTGCTGGGATTATCTGGGAAAGAAGCATGTTCTGGAACCCTTGACTATTTCTACACTGTTTGTTTTTATATATTTATACCCTTCTAATTTATACCTCAATTTTTTGTGAAAACATCATTCTATTTCAGCCATAGTATGAGAATAAGAAAAAGAGTTTGTGTCCATATTTGGATTAGAGAGAAAAGGGGAACATCATATTCATGAGGTGTAGATAAGATGTAAACAGGGGAAATTAAAGCAAGCAATCTTGAAACTGCAGGGAGAAAGACTCCAGAAAGGCATATACTGCTATATTTTTTCTCTTTCCTTCCTAGAGATATTTCTTTCCTGGAGAAGATGAATATTTGTAAGCACCTACTATGTGCCAGGTACAGTACTAGGTGCTTTCACGTGTTATCTCACTAATGACAATCCTGTTGGGAAAAATACCATTGCCATTTTTACAATGAGAAAAACTGAGGCTCAGAGAGAATAGTTAGGTTTCCCAAGACCACACAGTATGTGAGGATGCTGGGGAAAGAGTGTATCATGGGTTTAGGGTCAGAAACGATTTGGTTAATTGTCCATCAGTGAGTGGATACACAAATTGTGGTATATCCTTATAATGGAATACTACTCCGCAATAACAAGGAATGAACTTTTGATGACCAAAACAACATACTTTAATTTCAACATAATTATACTGAGTGAAGAAAAGCCAGATTTAAAAAAAAGCACACATTGTGTGATTCCATTTATAGAACCCTAGAAACTGCAAATTAATCTGTAGTGACAGAAATCAGGTCAGTGGTTGCTTAGATATGGGGAGGGGTGGGAAGTGACAGGAGAAAACTTTGGAGGGGAAGCGATAGATATGTTCAATATCTTGATTGTGGTTATGTTTACATATGTCAAAACATCATATCATACATCTTACATAGATCTTATTGCATGTCAATTATACCTTAATAAAGCATTAAAAAAAACTGGAGTGGTATCCCTTTTACTATTTACAAGAGCTTAATCTCCGAGACTAGTTTCTTTATTAGTTGGTAATGCATCCTCAGAGAGTTGGTGTGAAGATGAAAATAAATCAGCAAGGTAAGTGTTTGATATAGTGTTTAATATAATAGTAACTGAGCAGCAAAAGTTATGTAAGTCCTAGACTCTGAGTTCTTCCTTCTCAGAGCTTTCTCCATTTCAACTAGTAATGCTAATCACTGTTATTTTTATTTATAGCTAGAATTCAAGCACATTGATCTTAATCCAAAGCACAAGATCTTTCCACTAAACCACACCAAACTATGACAAATTTTATGATTTGACTTCAGGGACATCATCTAATGATGTGGGACCAGGCCAGAATCTTCTGCAAAAAAGCTATTTTGTCTTTGAGCCAATAATTTGTCCAAGTTGTTGTTATTATACTCTTCAGTCCCAGAATTTTTCTTTAGTTCCTTTTTATAATTTATTTATTGATGTTCTAATTTTGTTCATACATCATTTTCCTCATTTCCTTTAGTTCTTTGTCCATTTTTTTCTATTGGTTCTTTGAGCATATTTAAGACAGTTGCTTTAAAATCTTTGTCTAGTAACTTCAATGTCTGGACTTCCTCCCAGATGGTTTCATTCCTTTGAATGAGCCATTCTTGTTTCTTTGTATGCCTTGTAATTTTTTGTTGTTGTTGTTAGAACTGACATTTGACTATTATAATGTCATAACTGGAAGTCAGATTTTTCCTCTTTCACAGGGTTTACTATTTTCTGGTTATTGAAGGCTGTAGCAATCAGTTAATTTAATATCCTTCCCAAACTACTATTGCAAAGACTGTATTCCTTGTCACATGTAGTCACTGAAGTCTCTGTTCCTCAGCTTGTGTTCAGTAAGGGTTGTGATAGAAATATCCTTGAATGCTAGGAACCTCGCAGTCTTTGCAAATTGGCTCTGAGCCGGGGCCCTCCTCCAACTTGCCAGCTTTCACTGTGCCAAGGGATGAGCCCAAGGTGAAAGCATAGGGTCTTCTTGAGTTTTTGAGTATGTGTCTTGCCGTGAGCATGCACAGGGCTTTTTAAATCCCCCCATTTACATAGTTGCTTTTGAATGTCTTAATTTCCCAAAGAAACTCTACCCAGCTTTTGTCTTAGGCAGTCTGTTGTATGTTTCAGCCATAATTTCTGCCTCAGGTGGTTGAGGATTGTTAATTCCACTTGCAGCATTTTCAATCTTTCTCACCAGAGTTCTGAGTTAGGCAAAACAGGGCAGAACATCTTGCATCAGAGCCTGCCCCATTATTAGTCTGCTTGGGATGCTATATCAAAATACCATAGCCTGAATGGTGTAGACACCAGAAATTTATTTCTCACAGTTCTGGGGGATAGAAAGTCCAAAATCAAGGCACCAACCAATTCAGTTTTAGATGAGGATTCTTCCTGGCTTGCAGATAGCTGCCTTCTCATTGTGTCTTCACATGATAGGCATAATGAGTTCCGGTGTCTATTCTTACAAGGGCACTAGCTCTACTAGATGAGGGTCTTATCCTTACGACCTCATTTAGCTTTTATCACCTCTTTATAAGCCCTACAATCACAATGGGGGTTAAGGCCTGAACATATGAATTTTGGGAGACACAATTGTCTATAGCACCCCCAGATAGATTAGAACAGACATCACAGTGATCTCTGAACAAGGTCAGTTTGCTCCCTTCAAAGAACCAGGGAAACAGCAGCACGCTGGGAACATGGGCAGCTACCATTTTTGGATTGCTACACTTTAAGACTCTGCCTCTTTATGACTGCAGTGGCCTTATGACTGCTGCCTTAAGACTGGTGTCCCTTTAAGACAACTGACATTATAAGACTGTCCCCACGCAGAGAAAAGGGTAGGGGAAAGACAAATAAAATGACCACAAACTCTTCGTACTGTTTTGAGGTGCCTTTTTCTTGATTCAGTGCTTAGTGCTATAAACTCTTAACTGTTTTCTAGATTCTCACAAGATTGGTTCTGACTGTTTCTGCTTGTTTTTTTGATGTTTCTGTGGGAGAGTGAGATTTTGGAACTTCCTACTCTGCCATTATGCTCTTCTTATTCAAAAGACTGTAATTTTTGCATGTTTTTCATAAGCCTTATGTTATTCTTCAGACCAAAGCTTTCACAATGCTTTTTACTTCTTATAAATGAAAAGAACTATTTAGATCTCTCTTAAATAAAATGAGATTTATTAGAAATATATTTAAAAAATACATTTCTAATAAATTACTTGGAATATATACATATATATATATATCTCCAATTAAATGGAAAAATTAGCCATTTAAGCTAACAACAACAAACAAAGTATAAATTAATAGGAGAATACAGTGTAGGGATCCATGGAACTCAAGAGCAGGCAGGCCACTTGCAGTATGGGGGCCATAGAAAATCTGTGCAAAGCTAGCAAGTGACTCTCTTTGCTTTCTCTCTCTCTCTCTCTCTCTCTCTCTCTCTGTGGGAGTACCACAGCTCAGGGTCACTACTCTTCTCAAAGAGTCTGCTTCATTTTTCTCTCTACAGAGTAGATTCCTCTTCCCCTTATCTTGGGCTTACATATCTGAGTTACAAGCCCATGTTTGGGTTACAGTGTTAGTGTTTAAGAGAAAGAAACTAAGACTTCTCTCCCAATTCCAAATTTCTATAACAGAGAATCTGATTGATTCCTCTGAGGATCAAAGTCTATCTCCAATCAGCTATCACCAGCAAGGGGGAAGTGTCCTTATATGAACAGTACTCTGGAGACTCAACCTGTAGATGAGAATTGGAGGAAAAGTGATGAAGAAGATGGTGCTTCTCAATGGATGATGGCAAGAAACCCAACAAAGTATCTACCACGATCCATTTTTAGATATGCATACATTTAAATACAATTTAAAAGAAATGAGATAAAAAGATGTCACAATATGCAGCTAAGATTTGTAAGTCAGTTCTTTACAATAAAAGAAGTAGCATACACATTAATAATTTACTGCTTAGGGATTTTAAACTAAAGCTAGCTTCACCTATTCCATTTAAAACAAATGCTTTCTGCTCTTGTTGAACCACAAGGGAAAACAATTAAGGAATATTTTGATTCATATTCCAGGGAACTAGAGAAACTCGGGATAAGTAATCCCAGAGAGCCCAATCTCATAAGTCGAGAATCTTTCTCTAGATGACACAAGTTCCTCAGTGCAACTGTGGCAGTGTCTGCTTTCAAGCTAATATGTTGTGCGTCATGCTGAGTCCTCTTCCCTTGAGGTTAAAAGTATTTCCTAAACTTTCTTTTTTTTCCCTTATCTTCTCCTCTC
The DNA here is from genome assembly GCF_017311325.1 of Ursus maritimus. Lineage (NCBI taxonomy): Eukaryota > Metazoa > Chordata > Mammalia > Carnivora > Ursidae > Ursus > Ursus maritimus. The sequence goes on along the minus strand of NW_024425563.1, from coordinate 64,954,986 downwards.
CTCTATTCTCCACCTTTATTCCCTTTACATGTCAATCAACTTAGAAAATAACATTAGCCTTTCCAACTGTCTCAAAATCTTGGTAGATTTTGTGAAAATGCAGTTGCAAGGAATAAAAACTGTTTGGAAATGCTCTTTTAGTTTCTGTAGGATGAAAATACTTTATCTTGGCAGGTATTTTCAATAATAAATGAGAAGTCCTGCTCAAAAGCACACCATCACCAGAAAAGAAAGCTCTGTCCTTTTTTTCCAGCATTCTTCTTCCTATTCAAGTTAGTGAATAAAGATGGTAGGTAGCAGGGGTCACCTGCAACTACAAATAACCTGATGTTTAGTTAAGCCAGTAGTTCCAACTGATGTGGAGTCATACTGGATACCAGAAAGCAAGAAAGAACAATAGAATAAAACAAGGGAATTTGGATAATTCATTCACTACATAATCAAGGCTTGAATCTTATACCAAGGCTCTATCTTACTCATCCTCACACATTTACCTCTGGGGTCACCCATACCACCAAACTGTGCATTGTCAATAATTGCATAATCTCTGGTGTCCATTGTATAAAGACTTCCCTGTGTGCCCAAGTCTTCCTCTCTGAAAGAGAAAGACATATATTCTATCATTTATTTTCTTGCTGTAGGGTGCAATTTTGCTCTAGGACAAACTCTTAGACCAAATTATTGGTTAAATGTATGTTTATTACTAAGTATGTTTAACTACCACTGTTACCACAAAGAGGGGCACACACCCAACCGCAATTATAAATTAATTCATGGAAAGGAAAAGGAGGCAGTCGTAATTATGTATTCTTTTTAAAGTGCAATAAATTTTCAACGGGCTAATAAAATGAGATCTGACATATAATAACCTACCATCCTGCCATACTCTTAAATCTTAACTGCTCACTATGAATGATGCTAATATTTTACAAAGGTACACAGTAAAATCAGTAATAAGTTATCACCTCTTGAAAGAAAACTCTTCATGGTGTACACACCTAAAATATTTAATACTTAATTGCTTAAAAATAAAATAGGGTAGATCTCATGAGCCTGATGTAATTAAAAGAATGTCAATGCTTTTCAATTACACTGTCACATATAATCTGATTAATCACCTTTTGAGGCAGGTTGGGATTATTTTCCCCAATTTACGGATAGGGAAATTGAGATTTAGAGGGTTTAGATGACTTGCCATGGGCCACTCAGCTAATCAGTGACAAAACTGGGAGTCTCAAGGGTTCCACTGCTCTATTCACTATGTTTCCTCCAGGATTGTCAATGTTTAGATTTCAGTAAGATTCACAACTGATTTCTCTATGATCACATCAGAAAACCCTTATGTAATACAGGTGTCAGAAAGCAAAGATAATACCAGCATTGTATGCTACCCTTTAAGTGAAAAAATACATACTCTCCTTCACTGAATTGTTTGTTCATTCAAACGACAAATCATTAAACACCTACATATGTGCCAGCCATTGTGCTAGGCTCTATTATACCCAGCTATATTAGTTATCTTTGCTGCATGACAAATTATCCCAAACTGTAATACCTTAAAACAACAAACATGTATTATCTTAGAGTTTCTGCGGACCAGGAATTTGGGAGCCGCTTAACGGAGTGGTTCTGGCTCAGGATCTCTCCTAAAGTCAATAAAGATGTTGATGAGGGATACAGTCATCTGAAGGCTTGACCAGGACTGGAGCATCTGCTTCCAAGTTCACTCACATGGCTGTTGTCAAGAGTCCTTGGTTCCTTACTGGCTATTGGCGGGAAGCCTTAATTACTTATAATGTGGGCCTCTCTATAAAGTTGCCTGAGAGTCCTTATGACTTGACAACCATCTTTTCCCAGCAAGCAGTCCCAGAGAGAGAAGAAAAAACTGGCATATGTTTTATTTTTTGGCATACGTTTTATAATCTCCTCTAAAAAGTCACACAAGTCATTTATACATCCTATTCATGAGAACAAGTCACTAAACACAGTCCAAACTCAAGGTGAGAGGAATAAAATCCCACCGTTTGAAAGAAGAAGCATCAAAGAACTTATGGACATATTTTAAAACCACTATATCAGTGAATACAATTTAATTTACTGAGTTTAATCTAATTATTACAAAATGTTTTAATCTCATTGTAACATTTGGATATTTAAAGGGAAACTGAGTGTATTAGACAGTGGTTTTTTTGTGGTTGTTGCTTATTTGTTTCTATTTTGTGTCCCCATTTTCATTTCACCCTATTAAAAAATTCCACATACAATGCTAAATAAATGCTGACTTGTCCTAGCTTGTTGTATCATTAGGAAATGCATTCACTGCTTATTAACAGAAAATCCAAATAACAAAACCTTAAATAGGAGGGATTTATTTTCCCTTACATAACAACAAATCCAGAAATGGGCGGTCCAAAGCTAATAAGCTGGCCCTCTCAAGCAATCACAAAGCCTGGCACCTCTGTCTTCCTACACTGTTAATACTGTGTGGGGCTTTGGTTATTATGGTTGAAATATGGCTGCTCCACCTCCAGCACTGAGTCACCGTTCCAGGTAAGAAAAAAAAATGGGTACAGTTCCAACGGCTAATAGGACATTTCTTCCATAAAGCTTTGAGCCTCTCCTAGCAATATCCATTTTCATTTTATTGATCGGTCACACAGCCAGCCACGGCTTACAGAAATCTGGAGAAGTAAATATTTTTAACTAGACACACTGTCACCCTGAAAAAAATCAAAGTTCTGCTACTAAGGAAGAAAGGATTTGGGCTTAAACAACTACCAGTGTCTACCACTCTGCTCCAAGGAGACTCAACACACATTATTGTGCTCCAACAAGCTTTGACACACATTATTTAAACACCACACCAGACAGACAAATATACTGCCCATGATTTATCTGTGTTTCAAATGGGACAATCTAGTCATTTTGAGTCCCATATACAAAGCATATTTTTCAAAGTAACCACAACTTTTTTTTTCTAGTTGATAACACTGAAGAACTGGCGGACATTAATGTCACTTCTAGGAATCTGTCCAAGTAGATAATTATACAGTTGTGCAAAGGTATGTGCATAACAAAGTTCATCAGAGTTGTTTATTATATTAAAAATTTGGGAAAAAAACAAATATCAATAGAATACGGGTTAGATAAATGATGGTACATCCATTTATCTTTTAAAAATGTTAATCATGATACATTGTTCAGTAAGAAAAGAACTATATACATAATAAAATCCAGTTTATGAAATATTGTATTTATATGTCTTTGTGTTTTTTATTCTTTATATCTAGAAGAATGTAACATCCACTTTAAAAAATGGTTACCTATGGATTATGAGATTTGGATAATTTTTTTTTATTTGTTTGAATAACTATGTATCGTCACGAAAATAAAAGCTATTTTCAAATACCCAAAATGATGGGAGGGATGTATTCGATCTGGTTTTGTTCAAATCAATATTGTTTCCTGCCAGTAATTTTCTGAGACATGCTATGGCTGAACTTATCTTTGGAATGGTTTCTTACCTTTGCTCAATGGAAAAAGCAAAGTTATTCCTTATTCATTAAAGATTTCAATAAAATTAAAATGAGGTAAGGAATCTTGCATTTTTGTTTGTTTCGCTTTCTATTTGGAACACTGTGACCTCTGGAAGGGTCTCCTTTTCCTCCTGTTTTACAGTGGTTGTGGAAGGGAGGGGGATGAGGCTCGGCAATTAACCATACACAAACTGGAGGAAAAAGAAGAGGATACAGGTAAGGATGTAAGATAGAGAAGTCTGGAGGCATGGGCCAGGAAAAGAGCACTAACCTGAACATCAGGATACTTGCACTTCTAGCTTGGGCCCATCAGTTTATCTTTCTGACCTCAGTTTTCTCATCTGAAAAATAAAAGGTTTAAATAAGAATCTCTAGATGTGCTTAAGTTCTTTTGGAAGATTCTCTTGGGTCTATTAATGGCATATCAAGGCAAACTACACTAGAGGGGAATCTAAACAAAGGAAAAAGAACAACGACAATAATTTACATACATTGTTCATTATTTCTCCCAGGCATGTTAAGTAACTTGCCAAGGTTGCACAGTAAACAAGTGGAAGGACCAAGATTCCAGCACAGAGCCCACACTCCTAAAGGCTATGCTGAAAGGCACTAAAGAACTGACTGAGACGGGCTTTTAAAAGAAGCAGGGTGGTTTTCTCACCCCCAGGCTAGGCCTGAGGGTGGATGATGTTAAAGCCAAGACCTTATCCCCACCTCCTGACTGCTGTGGGGTTGCCTCAATGGCTCACAGGCTCCTCCCTCATGTATCCCTCAAAACGCTTTCTGATTCAAAGTCCTTTGGCCAACTAAAAGGAAGATGAGTTTTGGAAAGCCCTAAGGAAGCTCTTCCTGTTATTGCCTGACAGCACTGAAGTAATGACAGACCAAACCACGTGTGATACAAAAGGCTTTGTGGTACCACTATGTTTTCAACCCTTCCGGGTTCACGTCTCTGGTTACCCAGCACCCGTTTGCATACCTAATCTTGCTGTATTTCCTTTCATTAAGGCCAGAGAAGTACTGACTACAGAGAGTACGGGGTGGGTAGGGGAGTGGGGGACAGGAGAAAAAAGAACGGGAAGCAGGCTAGAGGCCAAAAGACTTCTGCAGGGTTAGAGCCTGTCCCCCACACAGAGGTCCTCAAGTACCTCCAGCCTCAGTCCCTGTAGTTTCACTGCTTTAGTTTCTCTCAAGGTCCGGAAGCTAATGCAAAACCCCATAGCAGAATCAGGAAGCAGAAGGCCAACAGCGAGAAGCCGCAAGTGGGTTGCGACTACTGCTCGTAGAAGACCCGACTTCCCAGACCCCTTCGCAGAAGGGCGGGGCGTGAGCTTGGCGGCCAATCCCCACGTCCTCACGTCGCCATAGCCCCGCCCCATCCTCCCCCTTCTCGCTCCGCCCTTCCCTGGGGCTGGTGCGGTGGCGGCGACGTCAGCTCTAGGAGACCCCTGGGTGGCGGCTGCGCCGTCGGCGGGCCGCGGCCTGGACGCGCTGCGGGGAGGGGCGGAGCGACCGAGCGGGCGGGGGGAGGGGGGAGGGACGGTTAAGCTGGGCCCGCCTCAGCCGCCGCTGCCGCTACTGCCGCCGCCGCCAGGGAATGATCTGGGCGGCAGCGGGCGGCCCCAGCTAGCGGCCGCAAGCCACTTCTGCGGGTACCGGGAGGAGCTACGGTTGCCGGTCTCGAGTCGTCCCCCTCTCCGCCCCCCAGGAGGGGCGAGAGGGAGCCGCGGCTGATGTCAGGTACGGCCGGCGGAGGCGCCCTCAGGCTGCGGGTCCAAGGTCTCGGCTCACCTCGTCCTCACTGATCGGAGTGTGTGTTGGGGGAGCGTAGAGGGTGGAACCAAACCCGGGCGCAGCCAAACAGGTGTCTCGGGGTCGCCGCCGGGGCTGGGGACTGGAGGGCTCCTGAGGGAGGCGTGGGGCACTCCTGTCCCCGGCGCCTCCGTGAACTGCCATTGGGGCCGTCTGCCCATCGGGCCGCTATTTTGTTGACGAGTAGCCTCCTCTTCGTGGTGGGTTCTTCCTTTCTGCCCGTGGGTGCCCCTCCCCTCTTCCTCGCGCCCCTCTCCTCCTCTTCGCGCGCTGCCTGCCGTCGGGCGGCGGCAGTGAGGCGTGGGGTAGCGCCGGGTCGCGTTCCGACCACTTAGAGGTCCTGCCCGCCGGCCCTTCCTGCCCCCCTCTGACCTGTGGGTCAGGCGAGACCCAGGGCTGAGCTCGGACCCAGGGCTCAGGTGTGGGCACCTTCCGCGAGAGCCGCCGGGCTGCCGGGCAGCCTGAGGTGCCGAGCGAGTGGGCGTCTTCCACAAGTGCCGGGGGACTTCCTCGGGGCTTTCTTGGATCATCAGGTTTGTCTGTGGCTGATTTATTTTTTTAAATTTCATTGCCTCTGGCAGAATGAGCAAGCCAGGTGTGTTTGACTCACTTGCTGCGTAGAGAAGGAGGAAAAGAGTTTTTTCTCACCACCACCCCCCCAAACACCGCAAATGTGCTGTGAGTAGTAGGTGCTGACAAGTTGGCCATACAGCTTTGAATTTGGAGAAATTGTATACTCTTAAAAGAAGAACGTAATTTGGGAATGGGGATTTATTCTTCCCTAGCTCTTACTCTCTTATTTTTTTAAATAAGAAAGCACCACATGCTCTGGAAAAGTTGATTGGCTTTATGATCTAGTTCTGTAAATTCGTTATAGATACTGTAGTATATCTTTTTAACGCTTTTCAGATTGGAAACTCTTATGCTAACCATGAACTGACTTCATTATGAATTAACAAGTTATAATGGTAGAATTTTAACGCATTAAAGTGAATAATTGGGCCAATGTGATTGGGACAGAAATATGTTCACTTACTAAGAGTTAGGCACAGAATATAGATAGCTCCGCCTGGGTGCCAGGAAAAAGTGTTGTGCATTTCAACTTGTTTAATTTTGGTGTAGGTTTAGACAGTGGGAACCTGAATTTTTAGGAAATATTTAGACAGCTTTCCATACCCTTAGCGGTCAAGTGAACCTTATGCACATGACGCTGTGTGTTCCAAGTATTGTATACAGTAAATTATACTTATTTTCCACTAGCCTTAGCATATATTGATGTGCACTTGAAGTGAATATAAAGTTTCAAGTTACCAAACAGTTAACTCTTTTCACCATATGTTAAGTAAAACAGTGATTTAGTAAGGAAAGTATGACTCATTTAAAATTCTTCATAGGAAAAGAGCATGGTTTTTCAGTACTTGTGGAGAAGTATTAAATATCTCTCTTAAATTTGCCTGTAATTTGTCTTTTTCTGTATCTTTTTATTTAGGCTTCAGAATTTTAAAAATATTTTGTGGTTAATACCCATTGAAGGATAGATAAGGTTTTTCTTAAATATATTTTTTTGGCATAGGTTATACTAGTCTATATTTCTGAGGTAATTTGATATCCAGAAATTCTTAGAATTTTACCACAAGCTTTTTTAGTAGTACATACAGTGGATTAATTTTCACCCAGTCATAGAAATACAAAACTGTCATTTAGGCGTATGCAATTTACTATTTGTATATTGATTTGTGCTAAGATAAAAATTGCATCTTACAGCTTGTAAACCTTGTAAACCATGGTAATTTAAAATAGAGTCTGTGATATGAAATTATTGATCAGAATTCTTGTGACAGTGCAGCTATAAACAAATGTTAAATGGAAAGGGGAGAACTTGACAAAATTAATTTCAGATTCATTTAAAATTTTAAGCTTCCCAGTACAACCATGTTACTTTTAGAAGATTTGTTGAGATTTGAATAAAGACACTAGTGTACAAACTGTAACAAGATGGAAAGAGGGGCGCCTGGGTGGCACAGCGGTTAGGCGTCTGCCTTCGGCTCAGGGCGTGATCCCGGCGTTATGGGATCAAGCCCCACATCAGACTCCTGCGCTATGAGCCTGCTTCTTCCTCTCCCACTCCCCCTGCTTGTGTTCCCTCTCTCGCTGGCTGTCTCTATCTCTGTCGAATAAATAAATTAAAAAAAAAAAAAAGGAAAGAAAAGTATATCAAAATTTTTTTTACCGAAAATTTTTTAGGATTAAGATCATTCCTTTTAAAGAAGGAAGAAAGAGAAGGGGGGGAAATGGAGAATTGTTCTCTAAAAGAGAAGACAGTATTTTATCTTAAATTTAAATGTATATCTAATGTGTGTTTAAATTTTCACTTTGCAACTAATTAAAATAGCCAAGGGGAAAATATACACCAAAATGTGTAATGTATGAAAATAAGAAGTGTCCCTTGAAGGAAAAAAATAAATGGATATTTGTGAAATAGGGAAGCATGTAAGAAGGTAGGAGAAACCAAAAATACCTGAGTAAGTTATCTAGACCCTGTAGTATGAGCTGCCTTGCACATTGAAGGCAGGGAGAGACTTACTAAGTTGGAGAGATTCTGAAATGGGAAACCTGATTAGTTTACAACTAAAGCTGTGTATTTAAAACATTTAAACTGGTGGAAATCAGATAATAGGCAGAATTTGAAATTATGTATGGCTTGGTATAGTCATTTGCATTCTTGGTCCTTCTATTGGTTTCCTAGGGCTGCCATAACAAAGTACAGCAAACTGGGTGCTTTAAAACAACAGAAATTTACCATCTCAGTTCTGGAGGCTAGAATTCTGAAATCAAGATGTTGGCAGGGCCACGGTCTCTAGGTTCTAGGGGAGAATCTGCCTAGATGCCTGTTAGCTTCTCCTGTCACTGGCAGTCCTTGGTATTCCTTGACTTGCAGCTTTATCACTCCAGTCCACTCCATTCTCCCTTTTTTATAAGGACACCAGTCATATTGGATTAGGGTCCACTCTGATGACTTCATCTAAACTTGATTACATCGGCAAAGACCCTATTTCCAAATAAGATCCCATTCATAGGTACTGGGGTTAAGACTTCAACCTCAGTTTTTTGAGAGGGGACACAACTTAACCCATCACAGTCATATAATTTATCTTTTACAGTGTTCAGCAAATTTTTAGCACCATATTTCAGGCCAAATCAGGGGGTGTGGTAGGAACAGAGAAGGGGACATCTAAATGTACTTGTCATTTACCTATCTCAGTGCTTACTCTGAACCAGGTTGCAGAGAGAAAGCAAACAGGTAGACAAAATCTCTGTCCTGGAGGAGTGTATGTTCTAAAACGTTGGTTCTCAAAACGTGGTCCCTGGATTTGCAGCATCAGCATCATCCAGGAACTTGTTAGCAATCCAAATTTTCAGGCTCTAGCCCCCAGACCTCTTGATTCAGAAACTGTTTTAACAAAACTTTCAGGCGATTCTGATGCAGACTCAGGTTTGAGAACCAATGAACAAGATGAAGAAGAGAGACAATAAACAAGACGAGGAAGCAAAATATGTAATATATTAGATGTTAATAGGTGCTGTGGGTAAGAATAGGATGACCAGGGAAGACCCAGGGTGACCAGGGAAGACAGAGTCTAGATCAAGGAGAATCTATATATATCATGTTAATTAATGATGCTTAGTTTTTGTCTTATAGGCAGTAGGGCTCCATGGAGGACTCATGGAGTGACTTGGTCAGCTTTTCATTTTAGATAGGTCATTCTGATGACAAAATGGGAATGAGTTGAGGAGAGATAGCACTTGAGTGAGGGAGACAGATTAAATATTGTAGTTGCTTAGGGGAGAGAGGAGGGTCTGAAATAGTAGAAATGGAGAGAAGAGGATAGATTAAAAAACATTTAGGAAATAAAATGGGTCAGATTTGGTAATTGGATATGGGGCAAGGGTAAGGGGAGTAAGGAGTGTTAAAAAATTAGAGATACTCTAATTTCTAGTTCAGATAAACAGATGGCTCCTAGTGAAATAGGAACCCATTGGTAATTTAGGTGATCGCCAGTGATTTTAGTTAAGCTGAATAGGAAGGGAATTAAGGGAGGAAGGTAATGAGTCACTTTAGACATGTTGAATTTGAGATACCTATGGTCAAGGTGGAAATGTTAGTGTATGTGTGAGTCAGACTTCGAGAAGTCTGAAAAGGATCAAGAGATCCTCTTGTGTAACAAGTGTGGGGATTTTAGTGCACTTTGTTTTTATTAGATTATCCTTATAGATGAAGTAGCTACCTTTATTTAATTTTTGTCAAAAAAATATAATAAATGTGTACTTGATAAAAGCATTAAAACATTAAAAGGTTATAAAATGAAAAAAAAAAAAAGCCCTTTTTGCTCATGCCACCTAGTCTTAGTTCCCAGAGGTAGCCTTTGTTAAATATCTTTATATACACCTTTCCAGAATTATATATACAGAAGAATTTAAGATGCCAAATGTGATTATACTACACAGACTGTAGTACTTTGTCTTAAAAAAATAAATATTTTATCTTACACAGTTTTAATGAATGGAGTTACGTTATGGAAGAAAATAAATGAAAAGGGTGGAGTAGAGATTAGTAGATACAGCATCATCTCTTTGATGTAAAGTAAAAGATACAAATACACAGAGAAATGGGAAAGAAAACGTACTCTTTTCTGTATATCCATATTTTTTATCATGGTTTCCGTTTGGGTTTTTTCATTTGTTTTCTGTACATTTTTCTGATTTAAAAAGTAGCCACTACACCTTACTAGCAAAAAGTCATAACTGCGAAATATGCAAAGATTTTCTCCATTAGCACATATAGATCATTGTTTGGACAGCTGCAGAGTATTCTGTGGTATCATGTACCATGTTTGTTTTCTTAACTAGTTCCTTATCAACAAGAAAACATCTTTTGGCAGTGGCTGCCATGAACATCTTCAGAGACTTCTGTGTTTGTGTCCATAGGAGAAATTTCTGATGATGAAATGATGGGTCTGGTCATACTCATTTAAAAATTTTAAAATTTATTGCCAAATTGCCCTGCCAAAAGACAGTAAGTATGTATATTGTGGGAAAGAATGCATGAGTGCCAGTTTTCTCTTCCATGTTATGACTGAGTGTTACTAAACATTTTTTGCTAGTATGATAGGTTAAAAATAGTATTTCTGCATTTGAATTACTTTAATGTGAAATTTGAACATCCTTGACCATTGTATTTTCTTCTTCTGCAAATCCTTTATTTTCTTTATCTGTTTTTATATTAGATTGAGCTTTTATCTTTTTCATTACGATACTTGTTGACATTTTTTGCTGTACAGATTTTTTTTTAACATTTTATATAGAAACATCTTTGAACCAGCAGTTCCACTGCCGGAAGTTTAACCAATGAATAATTTCATACAATTTTCTTATAGTTTCTGAGTTTTGAGAAGATCTCAATTCATGTTATAAGAATGTAAAAAGATATTTTCTTCTAGTTTTGTTATAATTTCATTTTTTTTAATATTGAAATCTTAGAAACATTTGGAATTTGAAAGAGAAAGGTAGGGATCCAGCTGGCTGATTTTCATCTTTTTCCCAAAAGATTATTTCAGTATCATTACTTGAATTAAACCATCTTTTTCTTGATTTGAAATGCTATGTATATTATGTATTAAATTTCCACACATACTTGTTTTTTTTTAATAGACTCTTTATTTCAGTCTGGTAAAGACCACCAGGGGTATGTATCTTTAGGCTGACAAAGGTTAATTAACTTGCTGCTGTGAGGAAGACCACATACCAGAGGAATTGCCAGCATTTTACTAAATAAAGAAAGGACAGGGTTATTATAGGATTTTGGAGAAGGGTGGAGTTTAGACAAAATTTAAATGAAGCAATATTTGATAGGTTTGAAGTACAGCAAGGCTGTGTGTCAAGGGGTTAGTTAACATCGGGCCTGGGCTGAGAAGCAAACTCAGAAGTCCTGTTTCCTTAGAAACTACACAGTTAGATAAATGTGGAATGTTGTGTCTGGGAAGCCCTATCTGAAACTCTGAGTTGGAAATTAAGGCTGCTGCAGTTTGATGAATGATCCATCATCTATGCAAGAATGGGATGTTCCAGTCTCTCTGATAAACTTTCAGATAGCTTAGTTCTGACGGCATGGTTGTAGAGAAAGTTTCTCAGCACAATGTCTGTTGTATTAATTAAAAGCATTAAAAATGTTTTTTTTAAACTGATTTATAGGGAAATTGATATGTCTGTTTGGCCTGAATATCAAATTGTTCTAATTACTATACCATTGTTTATTGTAGGTAATATGTTTTAATCTCTGGTAGGCTTAATCTACCCTCCAACCTGCAATACTCCTTTCAGGAATTTCCCAGTTATATTCCTATTTATTTTCCAAACAACATTAAGAATAATTTTTAACCACATTATTTAATTTTCAAAAATCCCGTATTTAAGTGGGTCCAGGGGCGCCTGGGTGGCTCAGTCGTTAAGCGTCTGCCTTTGGCTCAGGGCATGATCCTGGCGTTCTGGGATTGAGCCCCACGTCAGGCTCTTCCGCTGGGAGCCTGCTTCTTCCTCTCCCACTCCCTGTACTTGTGTTCCCTCTCTCGCTGGCTGTCTCTCTGTCAAATGAATAAATAAAAAATCTTAAAAAAAAAAAAAAAGTTATGTATCTATCCAGTAGACAAAGTGAGGAAGGCACACCAAGCAAAAAGAATAGAATGGCCAAAGTCATCCATATGCAAGTTCATGGCAGACTTGGAGAATGACTGAATGGTCCTTGCAGGTAAGGGAGTATGAGAAATAAGAAAGCAGGAAGGTAAACTAGAGCCAAGTCTTGTGTACCAAGTCAGCAGTATGGACTTGATCCTTGGATAGTTTGGCTGGGTCTGAAATTCTACATTGGAAATAATTTTTCCTCAGAATTTTGAAGGATTTTATCCATTGCCTTCTAGCTTTCAGTGTTGCTGTTTGAAAGTCTAAAACCATTTAATTCTTGGGGCACCTGGGTGGCTCAGTTGGTAAAGCATCTGCCTTCGGCTCAGATCATGATCCCAGGGTCCTGGGATAGAGCCTGATGTTAGGCTCCCTGCTCAGCAGGGAGTCTGCTTCTCCCTCTTCTTTCATGCTCTCTCTCTCTCTCTCACTTTCTCTCTCTAAGTAAATAAATAAAATATTTTTTAGAAATTAAATTAAAAAAAATAAAACCATTTAATTATTGTCTCTTTGCTTCTTTCTCTGCAATCTTGCAGAATGGTTTCTTTGACCAGATTGTTCTGAAATTACATGATACTATATCTTGTGGGTCTGTTTTTGTTCAGAGTATTAGCTATCATTGGATCCTTTCAATCTGGAAACATCCTTGAAATACTTGATTGTTGATTTCCTCCCCTCTTTTTTATCTGCACCTGTAAACTGATTTTTAGTTATTAGTTTTCTCTTATTTTCCATCACCTTATCTTTTTGTTTTGCTCACTTTGGTGGTGATTTCCTTAACTTTATCCTATGGCTGTTCTATTCAGGTTTTTTATTTTCTTACAGTTTAATTTGTTGTGGAGTTCTTTTTGTCCTCATAATTTTTTTTAAAGCTATTATCTTATTCTAATTTCATGAATAGAATGGCATGATATTTTTTAATCTCTCAGAATATCAATGATTGGGGTTTTCTTAGTTTTCATCTCATTATATCATCTCTTCCAAGTTGCTTTAAATTTGACTTTCTTGTTTTTTTTCTTTCATATTAGAGGCTTTCCTTAAAATACCTGGTGATTCTTAAGTGACTATATTTTATAGTAGATTCTAAAAAGCTAATTAAAGTTTCTATACACATTGTTAGGGCTGTGCAGTATTCTTCACTATACGATGATTGAACTAGAATGATTGATTGCTGAACCTTTTGGGGATTCCATTAGAGCAAAACCAAACCAAGCGATTTTTAACTTTCCCAATCATAAAGTTGCTGTAGCAGATGATGCTAATGCTTTGTCCAAGGGCCTGTATCTTCTTTCTGTTCACAGGCTCCTAATGTATATTCATTTCCGTTATCTGTCTCCTAAGGTTCTTTGTTGCTGGGCTGCCCTCACACTGCCAGACCCAGTTTTGCCAATGTACAAACTATGGGAGTGTCTGAGAAGTTTATTTCCTAAGGACAGCCCTTAACCAATGATTAATTCTATGAATACAACTCTGAGGTGCAGCTTGTATTGCCTCCAGAACTACCCTACAGGATGGAGCTAAAATTACCTCCCATGGAACTTTGCATGACTTCCTTTCCTTCCCTATCCTACTTCCCTATAAGTTTGTTCAGGGAATACTTTCTTTTTTTTTTTTTTTTTTAAGATTTTATTTTATTTATTTGGTTTTTTTTTTTGGGGGGGGGAGTATGCACAAACAGGGGAAGCAGTAGACAGAGGGAGAAGCAGGTTCCCTGTTGAGCAAGGGGCCCAATGTGGGACTCAATCCCAGGACCCTGGGATCATGACCTGAGCCAAAGGCAGATGCTTAGCTGACTGAGTCACCCAGGCACCCCCAGGGAAAACTTTCTAATAAACCGCTTTCACACAAAGACCTCATTTCACAGTTTCCTTTCTGAGGACCCAACTTAAGATAACCATTAGCGTTTGGACTGCATTCCCTTTGATGATGTATTATTTTGAAGTGAGATTGGACTGAGTTTTTTTTTTTTTTTTTAATGCTATCTATATTTTGGGCTTTCTTTGTCAGAGACTGGTATCAAACTTTTACATAAAAGAAGAATTGGTTAAGTTCTACTTAACTTCCTGAATGATTCATGTAGTATAGGCATGCCACAGAAATATTGCGAGTTCAGTTTCAGACCACTGCAGTAAAGCAAATATCATCACAACAAAGCAAGGCAGATGAATTTGTGGTTTCCCCATGCATATAAAAGTTATGTTTACACTATATTGTAGTGTATTAAGGATGCAATAGCATTATGCCTTAAAAAATGTACATACCTTAATTTTCCTTATTAAAATATACTTTATTGCTAAAAAATGCTAACCATCATCTGCGCTTTCAGTGAGTCATAATCTTTTTGCTAGTGGAGGGTCTTGCCTTCATGTCCATGGCTGCTGACTGATCAAGGTGGTGGTTGCTGAAGTTTGGAGTGGCTGTAACAATTTCTTAAAATAAGACAACAACGAAGTTTGCCACATCTGTTGCCTCATTTTTTCATGAACGATTTCTCTGTAGCATAGATACTGTTTGATTGTATTTTACCCACAGTGGAACTTCTTTCAAAATTGAAGTCAATCCTCTCAAACCCTGTCAATGTTTTATTAACTAAGTTTATGTAATATTCTAAACCTTGTTGCCATTTCAAGTCTTCACAGCATTTTCACCAGTAGATTTCATCTCAAGAAACCACTTTCTTTGCTCAACCCTAAGAAGCAACTCCTCATTCATTCAAGTTTTTTCCTAAGATTGCAGCAATTCAGTCACATCTTCAGGCTCCATTTCTAATTCTAGTTATCTTGCTGTTTCTACCACATCTGCAGTTATTTTCTCCTCTGAAGTCTTAAACCCCTCAAAGTCATCCATGAGGGTTGGAATCAACTTCTTCCAAATTCCTGTTCATGTTGATATTTTGACCTCTTCCTGTGAATCATGAATGTTCTTAATGCCATTTAGAATATTGAATCCTTTCCAGAAGGTTTTTAATTTATCCTGCCCAGCTCCATCAGAGGAATCACTGTCTATGGCAGCTATAGCTTTACGAAATGTATTTCATTTTTTCTTTTAAGATTTTATTTCTTAGAGAGAGAGAGAGAACACGAGCAGTGGGGAGGGGCAGAGGGAGAGGGAGAAGCAGTATCCCTGCTGAGCAAGGAGCCTGATGTGGGTCTCCATCCCAGGACCCCAAGATCATGACCTGAGTTGAAGGCACTTAACCAACGGAGCACCCAGGCGCCCCCACGGAATGTGTTTCTTTTTTTTTTTTTTTTAAAGATTTTATTTATCTATTTGACAGAGATAGAGACAGCCAGCGAGAGAGGGAACACAAGCAGGAGGAGTGGGAGAGGAAGAAGCAGGCTCATAGCGGAGGAGCCTGACGTGGGGCTCGATCCCACAACGCCGGGATCACGCCCTGAGCCGAAGGCAGACGCCCCACCGCTGTGCCACCCAGGCGCCCCGGAATGTGTTTCTTAAATAATAAGACTTGAAAGTTGAAAATTACTCCTTGATCTATAGGCTGCAGAATGGATGTTACTTTAGGAGACAAGAAAACAACTTTAATCTTGTCCATCTCTTTTAGAGCTCTGGGGTAACCAGGTGCATTGTCAATGAGCAGTAATATTTTGAAAGGAATCTTTTTTTCTGAGCAGCATGTCTCAACAATAGACTTAAAATATTAAATAAAAACGTTGTAAACAGATATGATGTCATCTAGGCTTTGTTGTTCCATTTTCAGAGCACAGGCAAAGTAGATGTAATGTAATTCTTAAGGGTTGTAACATTTTCAGAATGGTAAATGAGCAATGACTTCAACTCAGTTACCAGCTGCATTAGCCCCTAAGGAGAGAGTCAGCCTGTCCTTTGAAGCTGGGCATTGATTTCTCCCATCTAGTTCTCAAAGTCCTGGATGGCATCTTCTTCCAGCAGAAGGCTATTTCATCTATATTGAAAATCTATTGGTTAGTGTAGCTACTTTCATTAATTATTTTAGATGGATTTCTCTGGATAACTTGGAGCTCCTACATCACTTACTGCTTCACTTTACACTCTGGTCTTATGGAGAAGGCTTCTTTCCCTTAGACCTCATGAACCAACTTTTGCTAGCTTCAAACTTTTCTTGTGCACTTCCTGACCTCTCTCAGCCTTCGTTGAATTGAAGAGTTAAGACCTTGCTCTAGATTAGGCTTTGGCTTAAGGGAATGTTGTGGTTGGTGTGATATTTTATCTAGACTACTAAAATGCTCTCCAAATTAGCAATATCAAAATCAGCTATTTTGGTTTCTTATCTTACTGAAGTAGCACTTTTAATTTCTTTCAAGAACTTTTCCTTTGCATACACAACTTGGCTTTTGGGCGCAAGAAGCCTAGTTTTTGGCCTGTTGTGGCTTTCAACTTGTCTTCCTCACTAAGCTTAATCATTTCTGGCTTTTAGTTTAAAGTGAGAAATGTGATTCGTCCTTTCATTTGAACATGAAGAGCCCATTGTAGAGTTACTAATTGGCTTAATTTCAATATTGTTGTGTCTCAGGGAATAGGGTGGTCTTAGGAGAGGGAGGGAGACAGAGGAATGGCCAGTCAGTGGAGCAGACAGAACACACACAATATTTATCGATAAGGTTTGCCATCTTATATGTATGCAGTTCATGACCCCAAAACAGTTAGAATAGTAGCATCAAAGATCACCAGTCAGAGTTTACTCTAACAAATATAACAGTGAAGAAGTTTGAAATATTGTGAGAACTGCCAAAATGTGATACAGAGAAATGAAGTGACATGGTGTTGGAAAAATAGTGCTGATGGACTTACTGGACAAAGAGTTACTACAGACCTTAAATTTGTAAAAAAAAAAAAAAAAAAAAAAAAAATGCAATATCTGCAAAGCACAGTAAAGGAAAGTGCAGTGAAATGAGGTATGCCTGTATAAAAGTTATGTTTTTTGAAAGATGTAAGTATTTTATCCAAGAAAAGCTTGGACCTTTTTGAAGTCTGGCTCTTTGATAACATTCTTTATTTCCTTTGTTGTTATTTATTCATTTTTATACCTTGAGTCAGCTTTGATAATTTGCTTTTATAGAGAAATGTGTTTCATTTTGGTTTTTGTGTTTAATAGCTATTTATTATATAAAATGTTCTCTTGGATTATTTTTAATTTTATCTCTGAATGCAGGTATAGTTTAAATACTGATGGGAACAAACCAACTGTAAAAAGACATATGTGAACTAATTGAGACAATTTGATTATAGAAGACAGGGAAATTTGATTACACACTTGGATTGGATGAGTCCAAAGAAATACTGTTAATTTTTTTAGGCATTGAGAATTCTTTTAGACATTTGATAGTGGCTTTTATTAATTTTATTAATTTATTTTATTAATTTTAATTTTTATCTATTTTTCTATTTTGAATTTTGTTGGTTTCTTTTATTTCATTCATTTTGCTTGCTTTAGGCTTATTTTGCTGTTTTTCTTGGTTTTTGAAGTGGGAGCTGGAATCAATTGATTTGAGACTTTTTCTCTTTTCTAATGTAAGCATTTAGTGCTGTAAGTTTTCCTTAGCAGTGCTTTAGCTGTGTCCCTCTATTTTTAAACTCTTTCATTGCTATTTTTGTATCTCTGTGTAATTACAACACTGTAAATTCCATGAGGGCAGGGAAAGATATTTTGTTTTGACTTTTTCCAGTATTTAACACAGTGCCACATAATAGTAAATGATCTTTGAACTTTAAAACTTGCATGTAGTATCTCAGTTCAGCAGCTTAGCTCAGTAATCTGGAACTGTAAGGAAACAAAGTTAGTAGAAATATTCTCAAAGAGAATATTGCAAATAAAATTTTATTATATGTAATAGAGTTTTCTTTAGGCTAAAAATGTATTGAAAAAGAGATATGGATTAAATCTTACGGAATAAGCCTTTTTTAGAATTCATATAAAGAAACATTTGAATTGTTATAGAGCAGAATTATGAAAATTTAGTCTGAAACCAGTTCTGATCTCTCAGCAACTCTTAACATTTTCAATCTTTCTTGGAGCCATTTTCATTTTTACATCTTCTTTACATCTCAAGATTTATCACTAGAGCAAAACTGGTTTCTTCTTGAATCTGCGGGTAACAATATCTTCTTATCTTCCGTTTAAAGATAATTTTAGAAAGAAAGGGAGAAGGATGTGGAAAGTTGATGGGTGACTATACATGCAGGTGTGGTATAATGGGAAAAAAAAACTTTGAAGTGAAATGTGAGTTAGAATCTCAACTTACGTTGGCTGTGTGTTAATTTAATTTCTCTGAAACTCAGCTTCCTCATTTGTAATATGGAGATACTACTATCAAGTTTTACAGTTGTGAGGATCAGAGAAAACAAGTTTTAAACATAATGCCTCATACAGTATATTTGTAAGCATTTATACGCTCTATCACTATGTAAGGTTCATCTCAATTTTGTAAGGAAAGTCTTTTAGGGAAAAAAAGCTACCATATCATTTTAATGTGGTTAGAAATACACGATGAGTATGTAAATGTAGCAAATGAATATCCAGAAAAAATTATAAATAGTAGACTGACAACTTTGGCAGGAAATAGTATAAAGTACCAAAATTAAAAAACAACAAAAAACAAACACTGAAAGCCTAAGATTTTAGGGACTTTATTGCGAATTCCATTGACTTTCTAAAAGCCTGAAAATTGGAGGAAGACATGATCTCATGTAAAGGGCATTCAAGTCTTAATGAGAGGATATTAGTGACTGGGGGCTTGACTAAAAACCAAGCATGAGAGAAGTGGAACATTTATCTACAAGGATAAAAGATCAGTCTGCCCTCAGACTTTTCTGGCACCAGAGTGAGAAGACTATGGATCAATATTTATAGAGTTTATACTTGGTCAAGTTGTGCTTCATATATAAAGACAGTAATAAACAGTCTCAAGCCTGTAGGAATTTAGAATATAGCACCAACGAGCACTATTACAAAAATTACTTGCTGAAATTCAGCCAAAAAACATGACATTAATGAAGAACTCACATATAAAGGAGCTGTAATAAAAGGACTATTAATGAACATAGAATCCAATTTAATACATACTCAAGATTAAGCAGTCATAGGAATTACAGTATAATTTATAGAATGTAAACTATGCAAAATTTTTCAGAATAAAAATAGTTCACAAAAACTGAGTGGGGGAGAGTGCTGATTTCCACAGTTCTCATATCAAGAAATTAATGGGAACTATCTAAAATTAAAATATGTAGTTTTTTAAAAGGGCCTCAATTGCTTTATATTTTTCAAGTCTTTCTTGTCTTTAGGAGGATCATTTAGAGGAGAGGAGTCATATTATAAATGTTTAGCTGACTTTCAAAGTTCATTTAGATTCATTTAATTTTCCTTTTTTCCTATACATTCAAGTAAATCTAACTTAATATGTTAAATCTTTAAAATAGCATGATTAACATTCATTCCAGTTCTGGTAAAACTACAGTAGAGTGGTTAAGAATCTGAATTCTTGACTCAAATTGCTATGTGTGACCTTGGGCAGGTTACTAACCTTTCTGTCTGAGTTTGTCTGTAAATTGAGATTGATAGTCCTTCATTTATAGTTTACAGTTAACCCACATAAAGTGCTTAATACAGGGCTCAACTGTTAGCCACAATTATCTCTCTTTCATGTTATTTATAAAGATGTTATTCATATCTGTAATGATATTACTAAATGTTATTGATAGTTGTTTCTGAGTGATGGGATTTGGGGTGATTTTTATCTTTTTCATGTTCTATATTGCTTGATTTCTTTTTTACAATGAATAACACAAAGCTGTCCCTTAAAAAATAAAGTAAAAAATATAAATTTTAGTTGTCCCAACACTTCTTTTGCATCTGAAATCTCAGTTGTCGAGGCTGAAAATCTATATTTTTAAAATGCTCCTGAAATGATTCTGATTACCTATCAGGTTTGGAAAGCAGTTGGCATTGGCAACTTCTCTCCACTTAATTTTAATTAATATATTAGAAGCCCCTGTAATGTACGACTTAGTTACACAAGGTCTTCCAGTCTGGCCTGCTTCAACAGTCTTATTAAGAATCTGAAGAGTTGAGGGTGCTGATTTTTGCCAAAAATCAGAGTAAGGTTTGGGGTACATTGTACCCATAGGAGATTGCTATTTTATCCCAGGAACAAGAAAGAAAAATGGGAGTAAATGGGAATTTAGTCATAAGGCAAGAGTCTTTGAAATTGGAAGGGTATGGGGTAAAAGCAACAGGGATGCTCTGGAGGAGGGGTAAGAGGATGGTAGCCATCCAACATCATCACAAGGTATTTTTTTAATTAAAAACAAATTTTTTAACATCAGGAAGTCAGTTTTTCCTCCACTGACCCCAGAACGGATGTGTTGCTAAAAAAGTGCCACCTCAGCTAAGAAAACCCTATCCATGAATATGTCACTTAATTTACTACAAACAATAAATCCTCCATGCTGCAGAAGTAGACTGTGGATGGACACTTGGGTTGCTTTCATATCTTGGCTATTGTAAATAATGCTGCAATATACATAGGGGTGCGCATACCTTTTTGTATTAGTGGTTTTTATTTTCTTTGGATAAATATCCAGTAGTGGAATTACTGGATCATATGGTAATTCTATTTTTAATTCCTTGAGGAACCTCCATACCATTTTCCACAGTGGCTGCACCAACAGTGTACAAGGGTTCCTTTTTTCCACATCCTCACCAACACTTGTTATTTCTTGCCTTTTTTATTCTGGCCATTCTGACAGGTGTGAGGTGAACTCTCATTGTGGTTTTGACTTGTATTTCCCTGACGATCAATGATGTTTAGCATCTTTGTATCTGTTGACTATATGTCTTCTTTGGAAAAACATCTCTTCAGGTCCTCTGCCCATTTTTAATCAGGTTATATGGGTTTTTTTGATGTGGAGTTGTAGAAGTTATTTCTGTCAGATATTAACCCTTTATCGGATTATATCATTTGCAAATAATCCTCAGGTTTTTAGAGTTTCAAAAGAATCACTTAAACCAGGAGGGATATTTTCCCTGGGATTGCAGATTACACCTTTTGGGTATAAGGATTTCACTAAAGACCAATCTAAATGGGGAAAAGAGGATAGTAGCAAAGGAGAATTTGAGACCCCGTCTCAGGCAAAATAGCAACAAGACTGGGGAAACTTGTTTCTGCTTTTCCTCTGGGAAATTTTATAGGGGAGTTGAGTGAGACATATATACTCTTCACCCATGAAGGCCTACCTTTCTGAACCTTAGAATGCAGTTAAGATAGAGCAAAGGAAGTAAGTAAACAAGTGTCCGCCAGTTTCATGTGGGTAAGTGGGTTAATTTACATCTCCTGTATTACTGAGCAACTTTGCTCACCTCTGTCTTTCCTTTATCTTGGCTTCCCCCTGGGGTTATCCTCAAACGTGAATAACTATTCAAGAGAGGGCCTGAGATCCGAGATATAAGATGAACATGGTGTAGTTCTATGGCCTGACAATTTTAGTTATAGATTTGAGGATAAATATATTTGCATTAAATACACATATATTAAACATGTATTAAAAGGGATAAAGTAAAAGGTCACATGAAGGTATTTTTTTAGATAATTTTTTACTATAGTAAATATTAATACAAAAAAGTATGTAAATAAAAAATGTAGAGCTTGGTGAATATCAGGAAGATAAACTATGTAACCACTAATTTATTTTGTTAATTGCATACTTTCTTTTTATAAGTGTTTGATCTTTTTCCATCCTTTTGCTCTTAACTTTCTGAATATATTTAATGTGTGTCTCTTATAAGTAACTTGTAGTTGGGTTTATTTTTTTCTCTAGTCTGGCTGGCGATCTTTATCTTTTAATTAGAGTTTTCAGTCTTACATTAACATCATTGGTGATATATTTGTGTTAAAATCAATCATATTACTATTTATTTTCTGTTTATTTCATCTATTCTTTATCTCCTGCTGCTCTTTTTTCCTTGTCTTGTTTTTGATTATTTTTCTATTTTTTCTGTTATGTATTCTTTTACTATTTATTTTAATGATTACACTAGCAATTACATTATACCATTATACATCCTTAGTCTTTTAAGGTCCAACACCAGTACTTTCACCACTTCTGGACAACAGAATGATTTTAGAGCACAAACTCTCTGTGTCCTCACAATTTTTGTACCACTTTTGTCATTTGTTTAATGATAATAGTAATAATATCAGAATATTATGTATATTTATTTATATATAATACACA
The DNA here is from genome assembly GCF_017311325.1 of Ursus maritimus. Classification (NCBI taxonomy): domain Eukaryota; kingdom Metazoa; phylum Chordata; class Mammalia; order Carnivora; family Ursidae; genus Ursus; species Ursus maritimus. The sequence goes on along the minus strand of NW_024425563.1, from coordinate 64,932,676 downwards.
CTGTGTAATATAAAAGAGAAAAAAGGTAAATTTAAGTATTTGGACAGCAAAAAAGGAAAAGAACATGGCAAGCAGGCTTGGGTTCACAGAGGATTCTGGTGTGCAGAAGAGGAAATTCTGTGTGTAAATTCTGACCTACTTACCCATGCCCCACCTAACAATGATTCTCCAAGTTATTACTCATCTATTTTACTGAATTGTCCACAAGGTGTATTTTAGCAGCAACTAAAGGGATAAAAGTTACATATTCACAGAAATGTTCTCCTATATGGAAAGAATTAACTTTTCCATATGGCTAAAAGTTATCAACTTGTTTTTTTGTGTGTTTTTTTTTAAGTTATCAAGTTTTTTACTCATGGCATGTATATTGCTTTATAATTATAACATCCTGCTAATTTTTTTCTTACAGAAATACACTTTCGGGAAATGGCCTCTAAATCTTGGCTGAATTTTTTAACCTTCCTTTGTGGATCAGCAATTGGATTTGTTTTATGTTCTCAGCTATTTAGTATTTTGTTGGGAGAACAGGGTGATACCCAGCCCAATATTCTTCATAATGATCCTCATGCTAGGCATTCAGATGATAATGGACAAAGTCATCTAGAAGGACAGATGAACTTCAATGCAGATTCTAGCCAACATACAGGTATGGTTCACTTTATTAAGGAGTAAACAGAAATAGTATTTATCAGTCTGTGTAAGTGTTGTGAGAATTGGAAAAAGCTATTTATGTGAATTTTGTTATACACAATATTTTTTTATGAAAATGAACTTAATTCCCAATATTTAATGACAGCTCTTGGTTTGCCTCAGGAAGGAAATTGCTAAAACCCAGATTTATTTAGGGAGTAAGATAGTAATTTTGAATTTATTTTTAAATAGAGACCGTTCAGAAACTGTGATTCGGGAAAGGCAAAACTTTTCAGATTAGAGGTTTTTTAAAAATATTTATTTAGTCTGACTTTGTTATCATGGTTTATATCTGTGTCCTTAGTGTTTCTGCTATTGTCTTGATTTGGTCTTAGTTTTTGCTTAGTCTTGTTCTGGAGAAACTCAAGAGGTATACATAAATCTTAATTTATGTATAATTTTTCAATTTCTATTTCTATCAGTAACTAATATAACTAATCTTTTCACGTTTTAAGAGGCATTAAAAACTAGGGAGGTAGAAACTTAGGTTGTGTTATAATGACTTCATTTTCTCCTGGTCACCTACCTTTAACTGGATATTCTCAATTGCGTCCTCTACATGCCAATATTTAAATGTTGGTTTTCTCCAAATTTCTGTCCTTTGCCTGTTTCTTTGCTTGTGTGTTATCAATTCCCATAATTTTAGTTTCCATCTACTCTTTACTGTCTTTATCTTAGCCCGGTTCCAAACACTGAAAAAACATTAACATAATTCAAAGATCTCTGTAAATGTGATTTATCTGACAATAAAGAATACAGCATCTTGAAAACAATTGGAATTCCAGGTTGCAGAGGGTCCCTCCATTAAGAATTGTTTATCTCTTTGGTAGTAAATTACTTCTTTCCAACCTCTCAAGCAGAGGCTGAGGGATGAAGTGTACCACATCCTGGTTGAGTTGTATGAACTAGCAAGCACGTGCATACTATTACAAATTATGTCATGTTGTGTAAGTGTTTATATAACTGATTCAGCTCTGAGTAGGTGCTCTTTGTTCTTATCATAGAGCAGTTTGATCACTGTACACTTGCTCTACAGCCTTGCTCCAGATTGTTAAAGGATTGGTGCCATGCTTCTCTACTACTAGTAGGCTGTATCAGGTCAGTGCAGGCGCTTATATTAGGTACCTGCTTATCCTGCTGATGGTCCACATCTGTCTAAGCTAGAAACTATGAAGTCATGGTAGGTGTTTTCCTTCACTTACCAATCAACCCCATTCGTTATAAGTTCCAGCATTCTAGATCTTTACCATTTTTCAGATTTCCTCTCTCAGTTCATTTCCCCTAGTTCAGGCTTCAGTTATACCCATGTACCTGCACTCAACCAAACTTCACTATACCTTTTGTCCTTTCTTATTGTGAGCTTCTACTCATTTAAAGACCTATTTTCTGCATCATCTCTATTTTCCCTGATTTTGCTTTATCTCCCCTTCTCTGTTCCAGCCAGGTTCCCATTCACTGCTCTACAGGTTCCCAAGCCACTGCTTTCTTTTTCTGCAGCACATTGAACCCTTTTGCATACCTCTATTGTAGCATCTCTCTTAGTATGTGTCAAATGCTGGTTTGCATGCAAGGTCCACCTCAAGACTGAGTTCTTTTGTAGCAGGACATGTGTAGTACTCATCTTTTCATCTCCTTTGCCAGCACATGCCTACAACAAAAGGAGAAAGAATATCTATCAGATCCCAGCAGTGGGGAGAAGGTTGTCTTGTTCAAAGTGAAACATTGAGAATTCCTGCATCTACAATTCTCCCTGTGCATCCAGTATTTAGTTTATCTATAGGCAGGAGATTGGGCTCCTCAAGTACATGAAATGTGAATGCTCTTTGACTGAAGGGTGATTCAGTCTGTTTTTGAATTGTGAATTATTGATTTTTCAGAGGGACATGAGAATACTTTTGAAAATTCCATGCCCAACCTCGCCCAACCTTGTCCAACCTTGTATTAGCTCTCCATCAGTTAACTAGAAATTTAGCGTCCAGTTCATTTTTCACAGGAGTAAGCTTTTGTAACTCACTGGTTGACCTTAACTTTAAGGATATGCTTCCTTAGGATTGTGCCTAGGGCGTTACTACAAAAAGTGTGGTTTTGTAGTCTCATGCTGGTCCACAACTAGATAGGTATTGAAATTGGAACTGCACAGTTAGAAACTTTCAGGGTAATTTAACAGAGTAATTTTGTCTAAATCAAAAAATAAGAATTAGGATTTGTATATTTCTCTTTTTAGTTTTATTTTTCTAGTAATTCATTTTTAGCATATTTATAAAAGCATAGGTCTCTAACTATTGGACATAAAAATTGATCCTTCACCAAGCACTGATCTAGAAACTTAAAATTGGACTCTTCCTTTAAACCAGTGATACTGAGAATGTGATCCTGGCCTGACGGTCTGAATTGTTTGTTACCAGTCTGCACCCAGATAAGGAGCTTGCACCAGGATGTAACTCATTTAAGCTCACTGCTTAGTTAAGTGGACTTTTTTGGAGGTATACCAAGACTTCCTTAATGAAAGAAGTAATATGGTGCTTTATCATGGCTCCCTATTTCTTTACAAAGGAGTACTTTGAAAAAATGTTGCTCTAGACAATCTTGGAAATACTATTGCTGCTTGTTCTGTTCTGTTTCTGACTGATGGATTTGCATTTTGGAATGAAATATATTACTGTCAAAAGTAACCTCAACTCTGCGTTAACTCTTCTTCAAACTGGGGTAATCATGAAAGCCTTTTTTAAAGCCACCTTAGGGTACTTGTATAAATTCATAACAGTTAACTCTTGTGGACTCCAAAATGAACTGTTACTTCAGCAGCATGTCTTTCCTATCCTTCAGAAGTATATTTAGAGCTGCAAGAAATTCCTGTTAATGTTCTGTTGAGAACCAGTTGAAGCTTTCCTTGTAGAATGAAGTGAAAAGCAGAGACTGTCTTAAGACTGTGCTTTATATGTATACCAGTCTCCAAGAGAACTTGTTAAAATGCAGATTCAAATCGAGTAGGTCTGGGGTGGGGCCTGAGATGCTGCATTTCTAACAAGCTCCCAAGTGATGCTGATGCTGTTTGGTCAACAAACCACAGTTCAAATAGTAAGAATTTAAGTCATACTGGCAATTCTTGCTAACTGCGATGGATCTCCTGGATAAGACTAATGTGAAACCAATAAATCAAAATGTCATATTAGGTTGAGTTTTGCTTTCTTACAACTAAGTTACTAATGGTAGAAAGATAAATAGGAGGGGGTTTTTGAAATTGTTTAAGAAGATTTTTCTTCAATATAATTTATTTGAATTTTACATCTATGTAAATATAACTCTAAAATTTTTTTGTTTAATAGATGAGAACACAGACATCGCTGAAAACCTCTATCAAAAGGTTAAAATTCTTTGCTGGGTTATGACAGGGCCTCAAAATCTAGAGAAAAAGGCCAAACACGTCAAAGCTACATGGGCACAGCGTTGTAATAAAGTGTTGTTTATGAGTTCGGAAGAAAATAAAGACTTCCCTGCCGTGGGATTAAAAACCAGAGAAGGCAGAGACCAACTATACTGGAAAACAATTAAAGCTTTTCAGTATGTTCATGATCATTATTTAGAAGATGCTGATTGGTTTATGAAAGCAGATGATGATACATATGTTATACTGGATAATTTGAGATGGCTTCTCTCAAAATACAACCCTGAGGAACCCATTTACTTTGGGAGAAGATTTAAGCCCTATGTAAAGCAGGGCTACATGAGTGGAGGAGCAGGATATGTACTGAGCAAAGAAGCCTTGAAGAGATTTGTTGATGCATTTAAAACAGACAAATGTACACATAGTTCCTCCATCGAAGACTTAGCATTGGGCAGATGCATGGAAATTATAAATGTAGAAGCAGGAGATTCCAGAGATACCACTGGAAAAGAAACTTTTCATCCCTTTGTACCAGAGCACCACTTAATCAAGGGTTATCTACCTAGAACCTTTTGGTACTGGAATTATAACTATTATCCTCCTGTAGAGGTAAGTTTAGAAACTTTATTACTATATAAATATTTAGATTGACTTTTGTTTACTTAAAAAAATTAGCAAATAATGTGTTTCTTTAGCACCAATAACTAAGAATCTCCTGTACTCTTTTTATATAGAGTGGCAATGTGTAACAAAATAGATGAGACCATGAATGTCAGCAGTAGTAATTCAGTAAATATTGCTATGGTTATCAGCTATTTATTGCCTATGTCAGGGACCAAAAATATAGCAGTAAATATGGCCAAGTTCCAGTTCTTGTGAACCTTGTAACAGTATATCATGAACCTTACATTCTGCATACAGAGACATACGTAAACAGGCAGACTAGTAAAGATAAAATAAGATTTTAGGTAGTGATAAGTGCCCTGAGGTAAAATAAAGTCAAGTGAAGGGATAGAGGGTGACCCAGATTGGAGTAGGGTACCCTAGTTTGGGTGATTAAGGAAGATATCTCTAAGAGGTGACTTCTGAACAGAAATCTGAGTGAGGTTAGAGAGCAGGCTGAGTGAAGAGCCTTTTGGGCTTCAGGAACAATGTATGAAAAGACTTTGAGGTTTAGAAAGATCTAGATTCAAGTCTTCTCCCATTTAATAGTTCAGTGACTTTGGATGGACAGAATTTGCCCAACTTCTGAGCCTGCATTGCCTCATTTGTAAAATGGACCTGATCCACCTGTTTCATTCTATTGTGATTACAGTATAGTACAGTGCCTATCATACTGTAAGCACGTAATAAGCCTTAGCTCTCATTTGACACCTTAGCCTTCATTCTTGAGGATTTTATCTAAGATACATTATTTTATTAAATATCTCAGCTGTTTAAGAAGAATTAATATCTTCTACCCACCAACTAGTTTTACCATATATTAATCTTTTGCCACATTTGCTTCCTTTTTTGAAAAAGAAAAAGGTATAAATACAGTTGAGGCCTGTGTACCCTCCCCAATCCAGTTTTCTTATCTCCTTCCTCAGTGTTAACCACTATCATGTATTTAATGTTCATCATTACCATGTACGTTTCTATCTTTTTTCCTACATGTTTATGTATCCATAAATAATATATAGTAGGGGTGCCTGGGTGGCTCAGTCATTAAGCGTCTGCCTTCGGCTCAGGGCGTGATCCTGGCGTTCTGGGATCGAGCCCCACATCGGGCTCCTCTGCTGGGAGCCTGCTTCTTCCTCTCCCACTCCCCCTGCTTGTATTCCCTCTCCCACTGGCTGTCTCTCTCTCTCTGTCAAATAAATAAATAAAACCTTTAAAAAAAAAAAAAAGTATTGTTTTGTAGGTTTTCGAATAAGTGGATGGAATTATTCCATATTATCCTTGAACATTTGCCCTTTTCATAGAACATTAAAATTTATCCACATTAACATATGTATGTCCTTCATTAATTTAGGCTGCTGTGTAATCTAACATATGAGCATATATAATTTATCCATTCACCTACTGATGCACATTTAGTAGGTCGTTTCCAGTTCTTCACTGTTATGAGCATCAAGCAGTGAGTGATTGACTGAAGGACACCAGGAATCACGAAACCCAGCTTTTAGATTCAGATCTGTTATTGATTAATAATGCATGTAGGCAAGTCATTAGTATCCTATGCCTTCTTTTCTCTGTCCCTAAGATACAAATAATACACTTCATGCTAGCATTCTCATCTTCACAAGCCAGTGTTTTCAGATCATTATCTAGGACAGTGATTCTCAATTGCAGGCTTTTTTGCCTCCCAGAGGACATCTGGCAAAGTCTGGAGACATTTTTGGTTGTTAACTGGGAGACTGGCATTGGGTGGAGGTTGCTACTGGCATCTAGTGGGTAAAAACCCACAAGATTGTAAACCCACTAGATGCTAAACATCTCACAATGCACAGGATAGCTCCCCACATTCCTGATTTCAAGAACGTAACACAAATAGAATGATTTCATTAATAATTTTAAATATTGATTGCATATTAAAAAAAGAATAATATGGATTTATTCATTTGAAATATAGTCAAATTAATTCCTTTTTTTAAAACTTTTTAAATGTGGCTACTAGATTTTAAACTGCATCATGTAGCTTACATATATCTGTTGAACAGAGCTGATTTGATGATCACAAGTTGACTTATCATTTTACTTTTCAGATTTGTTTCTATCCTTACATTGCCTAAAGGTGTTAAGAAGTAGGCACCAAATAATTTTCCAGTGCCTACGTGGTTGTCCAGAAACCCCACATATCCAGTGTTTGTTTCAAAGGAAAGTTCAGAGAGAAGGTCAGAGAAAATACAGTGGTTTTTTTTTTTTACTGCATTGTAAGCTACCTACTTCCAAATATGAATTATTAAATGTTCGGTATGAATCTTCTCTGGGAACTTGGCAGAATATCTTTCTTCTTGGGTCCTTGCAAAGACATTAGATAGAGTCTGAAGTTTTGTTGGAGTCACCTGGGTGAAACATTCTCTAGATACCAAAATAACCTTATAACTGTTTAATTCTCATGCCAGTTCTGTTTTTTGTTTTGTTTTGTTATGTTTTCCTTTTTTTTTTTTTTTGGTTGTATTTATTATCTTGTTTTTGTCTTTTTTAAACCTGTTCTCATACAAACTGTTAGGAATCTATGAGAATTATATATCTGGACAAATATTTAACTCTGACCTTCTTACTGAGGACCATCTAAATGTAATTATTTGTCAATAATAATGTCAACATTTCTTGAGCATTTACTATAGGCCAAGCTGGTTCCAAGTATTTTATATACACTATCTCCTTTAAGTAACCATCTTTTGCAGGTGGGGAAATTGAAGCTTATAGAGATTAAGTAACTTGCCCAAGGTCATACACTAGTAGGCAGAATTTGACCCTAGTAGACAAATTTTGGATTCAAACTTAGATTTGATTCAGTACTTCCTCTCTTAAATACATACTATACTGTTTGGGTTGATGTGCAGATGAAGTATTAGGTTGCAGACACATAATGAGCAAGGATTTTGTAGTCATTGAATGCTCCAAAGGTGTCTTTCTGAGGTTGAGCCAAGCAAAAAGTTATAGTGAGAACGTATAAAGAGAAAAGCAAAACTCGGAAATAGAGCTTCATCCTTTGTATAGCTGCCCCTTTCATTTGAGGAAGTCTCAAGATTCTTTCAGCAAAAACACTATAGAATATGAAAGAATATTATTTCAGGTAGATTTATTTTAGCAGTTTTCATGTTTAGTTTTAAATCATTAAGAACTGTAAAAACTCTTGGTTTCTTCTACAGGTCTAATAAATAAGGTGCTTCTGCTTTACCTTGCCAACTTTAATGCTTGGTTTCTGTTAAAATTAATGTGTCCTTTATTAGTATGTGAATATTGTATGTTAACTATGTACTATTTCTTAATAATGCCTGTTTCTGCTACTTTTTTAGGGTCCTGGTTGCTGTTCTGATCTTGCAGTTTCTTTTCACTATGTTGATCCTACAACTATGTATGAGTTAGAATACCTCGTTTATCATCTTCGTCCATATGGTTATTTATACAGATATCAACCTGCCTTACCTGAAAATATACTAAAAGATATAAGTCGATCATACAAAAATGAAGAGCCAAAAGTAAAATGAGAAACCTTGAAAGAAAAACATAAATGAAGAGGTAAAATATCTAGCATTGCACTGAAGAACTTCTTCATTTCTGATACAGAACACTGGAATCCCAGTGAGGAATTCTTTCTAAGTGAACATTCCATATTAGAAATCTTTCGTATGAATGACTGTAAACTGAAGCTTTAAGTGAGCTGTGAAGTCTGTTAAAATGTGTTTTGATACAGTAATATATATATATATGAAAAACTTGTGTTTTTAAAATGGTGGCCAGGCAGAGGGACTAGAAACGAGATTTTTGTTTTCTATTCTTGACCACATGTATTATTTTCACTAAGAAACTAGAACATTTAAATTTTCTAAAACTACACTGCACATATTAATAACACACATGATGCTAAATAGATCTGCCTTAAAGAAAATTTTAGAAGGACATAGTGTTGCTTAATGTTATTTATAAACTCAAGACATGAGTTTATATTTGCAGTATGATATAAATGAACCAACCCCCCCCACACACACACACATGCAGTTTTTGTCTAATGAAAATTTCCTGTGACTGTAATTGGCAGTATTTCTTCCAGACTACAAGGTAAGATAAGAATGGCACTTGTCCTAAAGTGCATTAATAAAACCACATTTTGAAATTATATGGGCCTTGACTGTATTATATACTTGGTAATTAGTAGTTAATGTTTTACTGAGTCCCCATTGTCTCTTTTCTAAGTATGTTTATCCTTGAATACGATTTTAATTATTAATATTTATTTACTCAAAGCATTAACAGCATTCTATAAACATGCATTTTAAAATATTTTGTTCCCAAATCTACCCATTGTTAATTGTGGGTAACTAATAAATAGTCAATTTAATGCTATTTCAGGATGCTTTTCTTAGATCAGTGCCACTCAGGAATTACTAAGTGACATTTTAAATTGATTATTTGAAACTCTTTCCAACTACATAATTATAGTTCCTTTTGTTATCCTGTTGAGAGATGAGAATTTGTGCCTTTCATAACTTGTTTGAAGCAAAGTTTAGACATTCATTTTTAGGCTCTGAGGTGGCTATTAGTTACACTGGCAAAATAATTTGAATGTACGATTTTGACCAGAGTTTATTAAAAACATTAGAAAAACAGAGTGCTTAAACAAACTGAAATATGCCACAGATATTAAAAGACCAAATACTTAATTCGTGAACAACAGCCTGAATTTTGATGCTGACTTACTATTTTGGGGTGGGTTTTTGTTTTTTTGTTTGTTTGTTTGTTTGGGGTTTTTTTTTGATTTTTGGTTTTGCCAGTGGATAATTCTAATAGAGCAGAATACCTAATTCAACACTGTCATCAAAAATATATTCATAAATATGTCCAAACTTTGTCCAAATTTTAGTGACCTTCTACTTAAAGAATTTCTGGAAGGAAAGAAAATTTTAAGTTTTGTTGTCTTTAGCAATATTATCTGAATATATCATAAAAGAATATTTTGCAGACTTTCTAAAAGTATATTCTTAAATGTTACAAATGATTTACATTTTTTATGTTTATCATTATGCTAATTTTACATGGCTGTCATGCCATTGAATCTGCTGCTTAGCTAAAGAGTTTATTGTGCCAAAACATGTCAACATCGTGTTCTCTTTGGATGATATATCAAAAGGATATTTATCTTGATGACAGTTAGGGGTAATTATGGATTACTCTGTCCACACAGTGAAAAGTCACACCAGTTTTTACCTTAAGTTGTCTTTTGTTGTTTTCATGACACTGTCACCTGCCAGAATTTGAAGGCATTCATTCTATTCTTTGAACAACTCTTCACCTTGGTGTGGATATGAATTTATTTGCAGTCCATATATGCTACTTTCTAAAAACCTTAAAATTTACTCATAGGAAATTAACATTGTGATGAATCTTGGGGTCTGGGGTCAGACTGCCTGCGTTTAAATTCTTTATCATTTACTAGTTTTGTAACCTTGAGCAATTTACTTAATCTCTCTGTGCCTCAATTTTCTCATCTGTAAGTTAGGGACAGTAATACTACCTACCTCACAGGATTTTTATGAAGATTAAATGAGTGAATATATGTACAACTTTTAGAATATTTGTCTGGCCCAGACTATGGAGCAATAAGTATAAGGTTTTATTATTCTGTTACCTTAGAATGTAAATATTCTAAATGAATGAATCTGCTTTAATCAAATTAGATAATGAAGGAAATATTTCATACATTTCTTATAATAATTAATAGCTAGGTTTTATCTAATGCCTACTGTAGGCCACATAGTGTGCTTTAGATATTCTATGTGTATTAGTGTTAATCTTCACAAATTGGGTGTTCTTCTTATATTGTAGTTGAGAAAACTGAGGCTCAGAGAATTTAAGTAATTTTTCCACTGTCACAGAGCAAGTAAGTAACAGAGCCAGGATTTATTCTCAAAGCCTGTGTGTTCTTTGTTCCATGTCAGCCTTGAGGTTAGTCATTTAGCACTATTTCCATTTTTACTTATTAACATGTGTGATCTGATACATCAGCCAGTAATAGACAAATTAACCAGCCAGATTGTCATAGTGGCTCTCAAATTTTGGTTCTTCTACTCTTGTCTGGGAGCTTGTTAAAATGCAGATTTCAAGACTCCAGTCCCAGAAATGCTGATTTTAGCATGGGGTCCATTAGGATGCATTCTTACCAGATTCCCTTGGTCAGTGGTTCTCAAAGTGTTGTCGTCCCCAACTAGCAGTATTTGCATCATCTGGGAACTTGGAAATGCAACCTCTCCTGGGCTCCACCCTAGACCTCCTGAGTCAGAAACTCCAGGGGTAGAAGCCAGCAGCTGTGTTTAAACAAGCCCTCCAGGTGAGTCCTACTCATTTTAGTTTGGGAACCAAGACCTGGGTGATTCTGATGCACAGTTGGAATGCACTGAAGACTTATTGCCCCTTAAGTAGGTATCTTTCAAAGATTTAGATGAAGCATGTTCTAAATCTGTGTTGTCCAACGTCATACCATATTAAATGTGAGAGACTTTAAAGATAACCTAAAGGGTCCGTGGATCATTCATTTTTTGACAAAATTCTTTAGCTTCTTCAGAGTGACTAATACCAGGGCCCACAGTAACATGTAATTCTCCAAGTTTAGTAATTTCACAATTGGGGCAGGAAGAGTTTATTAAGTACTAGTAAATACATAATAATTCATTAAAAGCATACCTAAATGAGTGTCCTCACTTGTTAGTAAAATAGTTCCAATTGTTCATAAAAAATTTTAAATGGAGGTATTAAAGTACTACTTTATAATATGCAGAATATTTTTCTGCTAATTCATGCTATCAGAATTTCATCACTTTCAAGAATCAGTTGACTGTCCTATATGACCTAAATCAGCAAAAAATTCTCCAGGTATTCAGTAGAGCACATACAAGCAGATTTCATGATGATACCTTACCATCTTTTAAATTAAGATCTTTGTCATTTGGATAGATGATTTTAGTGTGGTCTCAAAACAAGGTTTTTGCTAGCTTTGTGTTTCCCAGTAACAGTGTACTTGTATTTCAGGTGGGAAGTTCATAGGTGATACCAAGCAGATTTTTGTCCCAGAATTCAATTACTTGTTTTTAAATATCTTAAATTTCAGAGGAATTTTTGTTACTGTAAGATGATTCAAGATAAATTACTGGCCAGTTTTTAATATTTTTTGAAATACGGTAATTGCATTTGAGCATTAAATTTGTTAACTGATTATTTTCATAATTGTTTCTTGAGTATTAATTTTTCACTTCCTTGAGTCTATCAAACTATAGGATTTCCAGACTGAGACTTGAAAAAAATGCCTCACTTTATTGATTAGATCAGGTGTATCCTTTTGTTCCTCATTTACATTTTCAGTTCCTTAAGAGTATTCTTTGACAATTTCTTCTTTGTATTTGTTGCTCTTTATTTTCTTTACAACTAATTTCCATTTTCTAACTACTCTTAATGCTGCCTTTGCAAGGTTAATTTGGCTGTAATTAGTGATTAGAATTTGTATCACTTACTAATAACTTTGTACCTATTAACTTTAGATTTCCCTATGAGATTGGAAGTAAAAAATCTAAGAATAATGCCTGCTGGCTCTCAGAATACTTGTCCTACTTAAAAGTCCACAGTTTTAAACTAATTCTAGATGCACCGTTACTAAATGAAATAAAGTTATTTAGATTCCATTCTCTCTACCCCGTTTTCTCAAAAACAAACTAAAAAAACTCATTTGCTTCATTTCTCTACTTTATTGTAGGCCTGACAGAAACATTCTTAAGCAATCTGGGGGACAACCTGTGGTTTATTTTATGCTAGATGTAACCTATTGATTTAAAAATATGACTTATGTTTATATATTGGAGTTGAAATAGAAGTTTTAATACAGATTTACAAATTCTCTCTAGAGAAATCAACTCTAAAACTAGTTTCAGAAGTGAATAGTGCTCTGTTTCAACTCGTTTTGCCTCACTAGTTTTTAGTTTATATCAGTTCAGTTTAAATAACTTTGCAGGGCTCTACAAATTAATAATCCATATAAAGTATATATTAGAGGGAAACTAATCTTACTGCTAAGCAGTGTGTTATATTACACAGTGATTATTTGTGTTTTGGAATTTAAAAATTATGTAAGGTAGTAGTCTCATGAATGGTTTAAAAATGTGTGGTGACTTGCTTATTTTAAGTGATCCACCAATAAGTCAGAAAAATATGTATTTTTAAATATGTTTTTTAAAGTGCCTTTTGAACATTTTTGAACAATGGATTTAAACAACCACATAAAATAAATTACCGTGTTTAAAGCTGTTTTATCTGATTATTTTTAACTGATATAAGAGTTGTGGGAGAAACTAAGGGGTAGTTTTGGGGTTATTTTACCAAAAATATTGATTTAAATTATTTTCCCATCAAAGGTATTCAATTTGAATAGGCTTAAGTAATTTTTACTGCAATATATATGTCTTTAGAGCAGCAAAATATTCCACCTCTGATTTCGAATAATATCCTTAAAAAAATTAGAAACACTCTGTCATCCAGGTAAGTGTGTGTATGTGTACATGGGGGGGGATGCTTTTCTATCTCTTGGTATATTTTGATCTATCATGTACACTGGAATTCATTTATTCGACTATTCAAATAATATTCAAATAATGCCTAGCATCTACTAGAAATACAGTGGTGAGCATTACCTATAGGATTTCTGTTCTCATAGAGCCTTAAATCTATAGCTAGACAATAAACAAGTTAATAGATGAATGAGCAGGATATTTCAGAGAATGGTGTTAGGAAAAGAAAACAATGATTTGATAGAGCAATTTTCTGGGTAGGGTGTCAAGGAAGACCTCTGAAGAGGTAGTATTTGAACTGAGACCTGATGACAGACATTTTATATACTTGACAAGTTATTTATATTTATGAGGTTTTTTGTCCCTACTATGTAAAAAATAATAATTTTCTACCTTTGCTTAATTATGCTCTGGGCATATGCAAAGGCTCAGTGAAATGCATTTTATAGGCCAAAAACTTTGTGATTTTAGGTGTATTTCATCCAGAGCTCAGGTCTATCTATTGATATTAGATCAGTCTGGTACTTTTAAGATATGAATAAAAATTGACCTACCTCTTCCTTAAGCAGATGATTGCAGGTGTTCATAAGGTCCTTGCATCTAGCCTATCTGCCTCAACTTTCAGTAACCTGCCACCCAATATGTCCCTTATTAGTGTATATGTACATGTATGTGTGTATATGTATAGATACATATAATCACGCTGTCGTTCGGATTCACCAGCTTTAGAAAAGTTGAGGAAATGAATGCCACTTCATATTGTTTCAGTAGTGGAGTTGGACAATTTAATATAGTCAGATAGCTCCATGTTTTCCAGTTAATTGTATTTAGTTGTACTGCTAATTGATAAGTCATTCGAGAAGAAACTTATTTACCTAAATTCATACAGATTTACTACTACCTATTTTAAGTTTTCCAAAGGTATATAGGCCTGGAAAGAATACAGAATTATTGCTTAATTTATCTTCTTACAAAAGGGAAGGGCTCTACCTCAAACATATTTTACTTCAGATCTAATAATGCTGACGATAAAGATTATCCAAATAGAAATTCCTGTAGTATTTAAGACTGAATGAACATTTAACAACTAAAGTTCAGCAACATCGACATTCCCCAGATAAATCTATCAGTATTAGTAAAACATGGAAGTAAACTGTTTTGTCATGAGTTTGTTCCTCATTATTGAATTTAGTATTGCTATCTAGAACTTTAACTACTTTAGTTCTTAAAACTACACTTGTGTTGCATCATTTCTTCTGCCTAAAGAACCACCAGGTGTTTGTACTAGTGCTTCTCATTCTGTTATTGATAGCTCTTTTTTTCTGGGACTGAAAATTTGTGCAGGGCATTTATACTCTTTCTGTCTTGTATATTGCCTCTGTATTGTGCAGTTGAATACAGCCACTTTTCTCCCAATAATGAAATACTCATTGTCTTTTTTTATGAAATTCAGTCCTAGGACTTCAGCTGTTTGGGGTTTCTAATGAATGTCTAGTGACAGATTAACAGTACTTCTCATTTGTAGAACTGCGAGATGATGTGCCATTATAGAACTAATTTGAGTGGCAATGTCTTAGTCTTACCAAGTCATTCAGTTTTGACTTTTGTCAGCTTCAAATCTTTTTTCATAGAGCTCATTCTAAACCACATTGTCTTTCCTCTTTCTATTTCTAGAATACCAGAATTACACTCCTGGTAGCATTTAGGTTGAATTTCGCTTCCTATTCATTTTGTTGTTAGACTGTAGAAAGTTGGTGATAAAATCCAGAAAGTAGTTTGAAAGAGAATAATGATCCACTCTTTCCTTTAGTTCTATACAAGGCTATCTTCCGTGTATTTGTACTGTTCAGTGCTGTGTGCATCAGAGATATAGGAATAGAAAGGCATGGTTATTTTAATAGTTGGATTTTTCTTTAATCAAAATACTAAACCTTAATGTTTAGTTATGATCTCTGGGTTGTGGGATCAAGCCCCACCTCATCTCCCCGCTTAGCTGGGAGTCTGCTTGAGATTCTCACCCTCTCCCTCTCGCTCTCTTTCTCTCTCTCTCTCTCTCTCTCAAAGAAATAAATCTTTAAAAATTTTTTTTAAAAATAATGTTTACAGACCTTGTTGCCTGGTTACAGAAGCAGGGAAAAAAAGGGAAATAATTGAATCACCTATATTTTCTTAATGATCCTAAATTAGACATGTAGCTAGCTATTTCTGAGATCCTAAAGTAATCATGCTATTTGGTGTTTTTTTTTCTCCTGAAAGTTTCAATCTTTACCGGGTTAGACCTTCATTCTATGTTTTATTGTCTGTAGACTCCCTTAGACTACTAAATTTTCAGATTTACCGAACGGAAAACTGGTGTTCAGAAGTCGAATGACTCAGAACAAGTGAAGCAGAACTGAGTGGTGAGATTGAACCTGAGTCTGAAGTTTGAAAACACATCAAGATCCAGTCTTCTTTATAATATACTGACTTAGAGGGTAGAAAGACAAAAAGACTGCTGGGTTCACATAGTTTTAATTTAAGATCACCAGGGACCTCTTTAAGGCTAATCAGTTGCCTCATAATTAAAATAGTGCTTATTTAAGAATATTAATAGAGTTTTTGTTGTATATTAAATAGAAATTTGTCTTAATTCAGTAGTCATTACAAATCCTAAACTTACAGTGAATTATCTAAATTTATTCTTTGGTAACTCTAGATCACTGCACAGAATTACTTAAAATTCACTTGTCAGTGTGTCTTATAAGAGTTTTCTTTTTTCCCCTTTGCATCTAAAACTTTTGATGTAGAATTACCCAAACTTCCTGTTACTACTAAAACTAAAATAAATGAGGCAAGAGAAGTAGAAACTGAAAATGTGAAGCAGGCACTTTACCGAAAAGCAGTTATTTACATCAGTGAGATTATTTTTTTAAAGAAGTTAAAGTTGGTTGGTTTCCTTTGACACCCATTTTTCTCCAGACTCCACCTTATTTGACAGGATGGTAGTCGTTTCCTCCCTAAGTTATTGTTCTTCTTACACCTAAGAATTAAATATTAGCCTCACCCCATGACATATCATGTTAAAATTAGGAGTTGTCTTGTTTGCTGCTGCTTTCGCCTCTCCCACAGGTAATTCTTTCCAAGATTCAACCCAAGCTCTGTCACAAAAGGTCAGCAAACATTTGATTTATTTTGTTGACTTATTAAATATGTCAAAATCACACACAAGAGCCCAGGGTGTGACAATACAGACGTCAGATCTCTTATTACCCTAATTCTAAACTAGTCAGTGCCCACCCTTTTTCATATGAGAAATAATGACAGAAACAATCTAACAAATAGCAATGGGGCTTCTAGAACCAAGCGTGGTTGCAGTTAAATTAAATCTTCACTGTTCCTGACATTTCAGAGCTATCTTCTAGGGATACTTGCCCTCCCCAGTTAACAAAACAGGGAACAAAACTCCTTCAGGGACCTCACTCTTCATTTAGTTTAACAGTTTGGATAGAAAAGGGAGCCATACCTTGAGGCAACACAAGTATTTGAGTGAGCCCGTTTTCCACCTCATGCATTGCACACAGGAAAAGGTCAGTAATTTGATTCACCAATTTTTCTGCTTCAGTATTTTAGTCTTGAGCCCAGGTAATTAAAGAGTAATTTTACCTCACTTATGTATTGTGATCCCACAGTTTCCTTCCCACTGAATAAAATTTAGCTTTCTGCTAAACATGTAAGATGGACAAAAGGTTACCATTACAGAAGTGGGAACAGATCAGCCCCCTGCTGTGTACCACCAGTCAGGACTTTGGTGGACTTCCCACTTTTTATGACTCCAACAGAAGAAGCAATACCTTTCAGTAATGAGAGGAGGATCACGCTATCAATCACTGTGAAGGGAGGACTGGCCAGGTAGAGGGAAGCTTGAGCTAGGCTTCTGCCTTGAGAAGAGAAGCAGCTTTCAAGTGGCCTTTGCCTAGGGCTTGTTTTTCCCAAGTCTCTCAGTAGCCCTTCCTTCATTTTCCTTCTACTCTTCAGGTCCAATTCTTGTATTCATATGAATGACTATCTTTACCCCCAGGTACTTTGCTGGCCCTAGGGTTGCAGAGAGGAAAAGATACAGTCTTGCCCCCAGGGAACTTATTGTTTAGGGAACACTCCTCTAACTTAACTGTAACAGAGCCGATGACAGTCTTCAAATATGTCAAACCAACATGGGCAGTGAAGGCCAAGGGCTTAGAGAGCAAAACTTAAAGATAACAGATGCCCGTTCACTGAGGTAAAGCCCTGCCAGGTGCACTGTCCAGGGCAAAGAAAGTTGCCTTTTGGGGGCTAAGCTTTTTGTGAGATTAGCATTGGAGGGAGGTCTCCCAGTAACTTATGTAATGAAAAGTTTCGTTGGTAGTATGTCTACTATTAAGCCCATCTATTGAGTCCTTGGTTTCATTTATCAAATACTTCAATTCTAGAATTTCCATTTGGTTATATTGTATAATTTCCAGGTCTCTGCAAATGTTCTCAGTCTTATTTTTTTACGTCCTTAAACATCTTAGGCATAGATGTTATAGAATCTATGTCTGCTACCCCCGTTATCTGGACCATCCACTACCACCACCACCATGGGTCTATTTCTCTTGGTATTCAGTTACATTTTCTTGTCTTACTATTATTATTATTTTTTAATACCATCTTTGGCAGGAACATCACACTTCTTGGTAGTCTTTTGAATAGGACAAATGAATCTGTGTCTCATCTTACAAAAACCATAAAATCTATGCTATCTGAAGTCCTCCAGTGGCAGTAGCGTCTATGTAACTGTCAACCCCACTGACCTGCTGACTGGCCTCCTAGTGAGGTGAAGAAGTTACACAGAAAGGTCAGACAACCCTTGCCCTCAGAGAACCAAATGAGAGAGGAGCCCACTCTGATTCCTGTGATGTATAATACTGACATTTTCTGACTAGTATTCACACTTTCAAATCTCTCCATTTTAGACACTCAAGGATGAGGAAAACCTGCATGGTCTTAAAGGATAAACTTGTGTTGAATGCCTTAATGGTCTTACTTCAGTGAGAGCTCCATGAACTCAAATTTAGAGACCAAGTACTAAGGCAGTAGCTTGTGTTTCTTCAGCATTATTGAGTCTTAGAAGCAAACCATACACTGCATGCTTAGCTGACCTAAATTCATTAAAAGCCAGATTTGGAGAAACTTTCAGGTATTCATCTAGATAGTAAAAGCTAAGGGTTGGACCCTGTGCACTTCTGAACAGATACTGCCTCAGCGCTAAAGGAGTTTCTGAAAAACATATCCTTAGAAGGCTGCAAGTTTTCAAATTTTAAAGTCAAGTCTTAAAATACAGAATAAACGTTTCTTGGGCTTTTCTTGCTGGAGTTAGAACCTAATGTTGTATCTCTGAGCTTCCTGAAACAGTTAATGGGCTGAGACACCCTCACACCAACAAATTGATAGTAGTATGACATATTGCACTCAGGGAGTAAGCACAGACACTTGGACTGTATTAACTTTGATTTTGTATGTTAAAGCCACATGCCTGATAGGATTTCAGTCAGATAGCAGAGTAGGTTGGAATTACTGCTATTCACCAACTCATCTGTTCACCATCCTGGTCTTGATCTTAGAGTAGGGAGATAAATTGAGAGCAAAAAGTAAAATTACTAGTTCAATTTTATGAGCATTATATTAAATGATGTCCAAGAGACAATCTTAGATGAAGAGATGTTAAAGATAAAAACAGATTTGGAGAAAGGTTGAATTACATATTTAGTTGAAAATTAGATGACATTTTAGATTCACATAGAGCAAGAATTATGTCTCATTTATCTTTGTATCTTCCAGAGATTTGCAGAGAGTAGGTCATTCATAAATATTTGTTCAACTAAAAGGATGTCAGACTTCATTACTTAAGCCTTATATTGTAACATATCCATATGCCTTGGTCACAATCCTAGGGGTTTGAGCTAGATTTATATTTGAAGACTTCTAGCCCTAACGCTAATCATCCTATTATGCGAGTTTTTCTTACATTTCGGTGTGCCCAGGAATCACCTGTGCTAGTTACAGGGCAAATCCTAGGCCAAGTAGGTCAGGAGTGGGGCCCAGGAATCTGAATTTTCAAAATCATTCCGGATAATTCAAATGCAGGCAACGCAAAGCCTCACTTTAGAAGCATTGAATTATACTGTATACTCCCTTGTTTCCAGTGTTTGCTTAAAATGTAGCAATTTATTATTATCATGCTAAAGAATATAATTTTTTAACCTAGGATGATTCCCTCTAAAAAATGTACATTTTACATTTTTAAATAGCTTTTGAAGCCAAATTTTTACCCAGGATGAGTAGCACAGGAAACTAGACTCTTTCATGTACCTCTTACCCACAGATAGTCTTCTTGATTTCCCACCACACTTAAGAGCACTCTGTGCCCTCACTCTTTAAGGTTGGGTGAAGAAGTGCTCTTTTCAAATCATCCCAATTTCCACAAAAACCAAAGATACCAGAAGACCTAGAAAATGTTTATAGAAATGTCTACTTTGGGGCATGAAATAGACATTTATATACATGAATCTGACCTGTGTCTTCATATCCAGACTGATCCTACCTTGTCCTATTCTTAGATAACTATCTATTAATTCTCCCTAGGGGAGTTTTCAGATACTCGCTCAGCATCAGTGTCAGTTCCATCGAAACTGACACTTTAAAAAATCCAGAGTGGAGGTTGATGAATCGGGGCTCTTGCTGCTCTCCAGAAGAGCCCATCCTTGTCCCGAGGAGTAGCACTTCAGCAGGGCGGCCTCTCAAGGTCCCGTTCCCACCTCCCGTTGTGGACCACTCTACAGAAGAACTAAGAGATGAATTTTGGAAGAAGAATTTCCTTGAGTCATTTTTCAAAAGATGATGGAGCATTCTTAAATGTTGCTAATTTGAACTTTATTATTTTTTAATAATGTTTTTTAAGTACCATATCCTGGATAGCTAACTATGGCTAACAATCTACCCCTTGTCTTGACTGCACCCAAATCGTGTCTAGTGCCTCAGAGAAAGAAATGAATTTGATACACTTATTGCCTCTCTGAATTTTTCACTTTTCTGTCGTTAGCTTTTATAACTCTTTCTGGCAGATGAAATTGAGACTTGAAAAAAGGGAAATTAAAGCTCATGATGAAATTTGAAACTCCAGTATATTTATTTTCTGGTCATATTTTAAACTGCTAGATCGTTTGCTCATTCTTTCTCAAGGTTGATGGGACTTGTTCGAATCTTCTGCTGGCCTGAGATGAGCATGCAGGAAAGTGCTTGGGAAGTGGCTGTGGGATTCATGCCTCTGTGAAGTAGAGGGAACAGCTTTGTGCTGAGGCAGGCGTTAAACTGTAAGGTGGCCTTAACAGAGGCCTACACCGGTCTCAGGGAAACTCTGGAACTGGGATGGCCCTTCATTCTTGTTCTGCTTGGGGCAAGGCTGCCTGGCCTTCATACACCAATTTTACCCGTCACTGCATGACGACTGCCCAGGGAGGAGGCATGATCTTGCACAGGGTAGCTCTCTTCAGCCAAGGGTAATCCCCTGAGAGGAACTTGGCTGAGAGCCCTCAGCTGCCAACCCTCCCAGCAGCTGGGGAATGAGTGCCTCAGACTTGAAGGAAGGACTAGACCACACCCCACAGTGTCCACTATGGAACCACAGTAAAAATGTGGGCTTAAAACCTCACCTATGGCTGCCGTCTTCAGGACTTTATTTCTTGTTTTGTTTCAGCTTTTCAAGATTATCCAGACTTTCTTCCTCTCTCCACTCTTTACACTTTGATTTTCAGTACTTTTAAGTTTTTCCAAGCTAAAGATTAAAAATCAAGCTAAAACAATACTTGGCCTAAGACTCCTAAAAAATACTCTGGGTAACTACCAGGTGGTAGGCTTTCCTCCAAAAGAGTCATTTTCTGAATCAATTTGGGCTTCTGAAAAAAAGTCAATTGAGTTTAAGAGGCAGGGAAGTTGGGGGCTGCCTGTGCTGTGTGATTGGAATGGTCGTGGAAAGATTGCCCAGGCTCTGCAGCTCTGAAATAGTCTCCATTTATAACTAGCTCTGAAAGCCCATGGTGCTTACTGTCAGTGTCACTGACCCGGCTCTTGGAATGAACTGTCTCCTCTTGTTTATCACTTTGGGTCTAATTGGAATTCTCAGGCTTGACTGCCTGGGGCCTCCAACCCCTCGAGGTCAGGCCCACTACTGATGCTCCATGTCCAGGACCAGGGCCTACATGACATGTGAAGCCAACATCACTCCTGCCCTGGTTTTTGCCTAATATGGGAAATAAGTTATACCTAATCGAGCTTCAATAAAAGACATAACATGTACTAACACTTTACCTGGGGATTGCTAAATACCAGCTGATAACAAGATTGAAGGATGGGTGAGAGCCACTGGGATAAATGGGTGCTTGAAACAGGGAAGTCGATGGGCAGCTGTGATAGGCAGAATTTCTGAAGTAGTTCCCTCTCCCCAGAATTGTCCCATCCTAATCCCCAGAACCTGTGAGTGTGATGAAGTATCACTTCTGTGATTCTGTTGTTACAAAGCACAGTTTACATTACAATAAAGGGATCATCCTGCATTATCCAGATGGACCCAGTGAAATAACAGAGCCTTTAGAAATGGAGAGTTTCTCCAACTGGAGCAGAAAAGGAAGACAGAGCGCATGGAAGAATATGATGCACTGTTGTTGCTCCGAAGATGGAGGGGACCGCGTGAAAACAAAGTGTGAATGGCTTCTATGAGCAGAGAGAGAACCCCAGCTGACATCCAGCAAGAAAACCACGCCTCAGTCCTACAGATGCAAGGGACTGAATTTTGCCAACCCCCTTAATGCGCTTGCAAGTGTGTTCTTTACCCAAGCCTCCAGATAGGAGCCCAGCCCAGGCAACTCCCTAATTGAGACCCTGAGCATGGAACCCAGCCTAGCCTGCCTGGACTTCTAAGTACAAAACTGTGAGATAATAAGTTGGTGTTTTAAGCTACTAAATTTGTGGTCATTGGTTAGTACAGTAATAGAGATCTAGTACAGTATCCAAGATAACAAGTCTACTCAGTATTTTGAAAAGCACTGTTTCTCTGGAGAAAACGAGAATTTTTTAAGATACCACATATAAGTGATACCATTCAACATGTTTTTTTGGCTTTTTTCACTTAGCATAATGCCCTCCAGGTTTATTCATGTTGTTGCAAGTGGCAAGACGTTCTTTTTTTTTAATGGCCGAACAATATTCCTACGTATAATATATATTCTTCTCTCTCTCTGTATATTCCTATATAGGGACATTTCAGATACACACACACACACATATATATACACACACACACACACACACATATATATATATCTCCCTATATATATAGTAGGGTGTGTATACTCACACACACACCCCCCACATTTTCTTTGTCCATTCATCTGTCGATGGACACTTCAGTTGTTTCCATGTCTTGGCTGTGGTAAATAATGCTTCTATGAACAGGGGTGTGCAGATATCTCTTCAAGATAGTGATTTCAATTCCTTTGCATAAATATACCCAGGAGTGGGAATGCTAGATCATATGGTAGTTTAATTTTTAACTTTTTGAGGAACTGCCATATTATTTTCCATAATAGCTGTACTATTTTACATTCTCCCTGGAAAAAAAACAACTATGTTAACTGTGATGATGATGAGGTGAAGTGAGACAATGGTAATCATTCTACAATGTATATGTATATCAAATCATCACATTATACACTTCAAATATATATGATAATATTCATCAATTATTCCTCAATAAAGTTATAAATAAATATTTTAGAAAAGGGAAAGATAAAGGAAACTAGAACTCTAAAACCAATCTGGTGGAAGAGGCGGAGGGGTAGACTAAGAGCCGAAGCTTACATGCATCCTATTATGTGCTGGCTTGAGCTTTGACTTTATAGATGCCAACCCATTTATTTCTAATACCCTATATGACAAATACTATTGTTATCCTAATATTATCTCCATAGGCTGCCAACTGGTGTTCAGAGAAATTAACTAGTCCAATGAGTTCTTAATCCTAGCTGCACACCAGAATCACCTAATGAGCTTTAAAAAAAAATCCAAATGTTCAGGCCTTACCTCTGACCAACTCAATCATTGAAATCCAGGCCTTTGGCACTTTTTAAAGCTCCTTGGATGCTTCTGATATAACCCAGATGATGTTTGGCAACCATCGGTTTAAAGTGTGGTCCATGGAATCCCTCAGGGTCAGGGCAGACAGCAGTGGTGGTCTCCTGACAGCCATCCCCTTCTTCCTTTACAACAGAACCCCAGTTATGTTCAGGTGGCAAAGTGCCTAGCCTTAAGGGGCACATCACAGTTGTCTGAATTTTACACTCTAGTCATATTCTCGCATTTCACTTTCCCAAATACCTTCCCATCTCTTTGTAGCTAGAGGCAACCAATAACAGTCTGACCAAAAACATTTAAGGAGACCCTGCTGGGAATGGGGAATTTCTGGGAAAGATTTTACTTCTGAAAAAAGATGAAAGTGTTCAGGGAGAGCTGTCTGCTACTATTCCCTGGGTATGGTAGTGAGAGGATGTGCTACAGGGAGCAGCAGTCCTCTGTGGCCATGAGGTGAGATGGCTGAGATGAAAAGCTAACATGCTGAGAAGTTAGAGCAGAAAGAAAGCCCAGGACTCTGATGACACCATTGAGCCACACCAACCCTGGAGCAATTATTAGGAGACTTCTTACTATGTGACATAATTAGATTATGGAGTATTTTGTTATTTACAGTGAAAAACAGTTCTAACTACACACAGGACTAATTTAGAATATGAATCAGAGTTTCTGGTAATAGGGCCTAAGTTACTTGCATTCTGCACAACCACCCAATTCACTGAAGTAAACACACTGATCTAGGATCACCTATCCAGAAAATGACGAAGCTGCTTCAAACTGGCCAATGTTTTTTCCACTTTACTATGCTGCAAATGAATGGAAAGATGTCTGTATTCCTTTCTTGTTACTACAGTCCCCGTGGGAATGTTGGTATTATATCAGAAAATAAGAAGTAAGGGGGTGCCTGGGTGGCTCAGTCGTTAAGCGTCTGCCTTTGGGCGTGATCCCGGTGTTCTGGGATCGAGCCCAGCATCAGGCTCCTCCGCTGGGAGCCTGCTTCTTCCTCTCCCACTCCCCCCTGCTTGTGTTCCCTCTCTTGCTGGCTGTCTCTCTGTCAAATAAATAAATAAAATCTTTAAAAAAAAAAAAGAAGTAAGGAAATAACCTGAAGAAAACACATCTACAAGTTTTTTGTTAAAAAGTCTGCAAAAACCATATTTGCGTATGAACTGGGAAGTAATGGGTATGTGGGGAGGGGTGGTAGAAGTGTGGGGGTAGCCAAGACAGGGCTCATTTTTCACATTAAGTACAAAGGACCTGCTGAAGGGTAGTAGCCCCCAGGATCTCTGAAAATGCTCACCATTATCAGTTTGTACAATTTTTCTTTTTTTTTTTTTTTTAAGATTTTTTATTTATTCGTTTGAGAGAGAGTGAGAGAACATGAGCAGGGGGTAAGGGCGGAGGCAGAGGGAGAAGATTCCCAGCTGAGTGCAGGGCCTGAAGCAGGGCTACACCCCAGGACTCTGGGATCATGAAGGCAGATAAAATGATTAACCGACTGAGCCACCCAGGCACCCCATACAACTTTTCATAAGTACATCATCTCTGTGTATCAGAGTATGCCCTAATAACCTAGATATATAGAGAGACACAATCTCTTTTCTTAAAAAGCTTCCAGACTTCTCATTTAAAGTGCCTTTGTATCTTCATCATGACCCCTAGAGTTGTTTCTGATCTTTCCCATTTGGAAACGATTTCCTGCGTAGTAAGTTGTATGTGTGCTCCTGAAGTGAGTAGCCATCTCCCTTTTGTTCCTTGTCCTATCCATAGTCTAAAGTACAATGCTTTGAACATAGTAGGAGGTATTCAGCCAGTGTCAATTGCAAGATCCCAAAAGACCCAGCAGGCGGACGCCTCCTTAAGAACTGGTGTTGTGTGAGGCTGTCTCTCATGGGGCGCATCAAGGATTTTAGTCCATAGTGGCTAACAGTCAAGAGAAAGACTTGGGAAATGTCCTTAAAATGTAGATGAAATCAAGCCTGGTCAAAAGGAGCTGCCATTTTCCCATCACCAATGAGCCTAGCTATTCCCTTGGAGGATATCACTCAAAAGTCCTGTTGATCAATCTGGGATCCCTCCTGTTTTGAATAAGAAGACCCCTTCCCCAACAAGACCCTGGACCTAAGATATAGTCAATAAATGCTGTTTGTGTGAATGCTTGTGGCTTGAATTTGTCAGAATGGCCTTCTCTCTATAGGAAGGGGCTCCTTCCCACATGGCCCCAGGAGAAACAAAGTGAACTGAGATTGCAATGGGTTAGGCAAAACTGTCTTCAGGCACCTTCCTTGCCTAGTCCTGAGCAACTTTCTGACACTCCAACTGCCCCCTGCCACCCAGGCCTTTATCACTTACTAGTTTCCTTTTCTGAAAGGTCAATCCAATGGGAAATGGCTGAAGTTGGGTTTCATCCATTATTTGAACTTTAAGTTTTATTTGCAATGAGCGAGACTCTAGCTACCGGAAATCATGAGATTAAATCATTTGTTGAATGAATAACCTTACTAAGTACTGATCATGGGCCAATAAGGCATGGAGATTGAGCCATCAGGAAGCTTACAGAGAATTAAGGGCATACAAACAGAAGGGTGACATGAGATCTGAGTCTATATAGGATTAAAAGTATCCTTTTGTGTGTGTTGGCAGGGTGGGGGGGGGTGTGCTCTTTAAATCCTGACTCTCAACAAGCCTAGAGCTACACTGTTGGCTCAGCCAGAAAGAACACCTTGAGGCATACACAGAACAGGTTTACTTGGATGGTTGGAGACCTTACTAGCCAAAGCCTGAGAAATGCCGAGAACCTAGAAAGAGACACTGGAAGTATTCCAAATAAGAATTCCTAAAATGATGGTGTTAGCTTTTGTTGGACAAGTGTGAAAGTTTTGTTTAAATAGAAATCAACTATGTCTTGATTCAGGAAAGGAGTTTATCTCATTGCCTGCAAGTCTTCTCAGGTCTGCATGTCTCCTGTTTGGGCTTTGGGGAGTGCCTGTCGATGTTTCCAGAGATATTTATGTGTTGGTGATAGTCTCTATTTCATAAATACTTTCTGGATAAAAATATAACTCCTTAAGTAATAAGGCAAGTTAAAACATAAGCGTAACTGCCAAGGAACTTACCAACCCTACATTTCAATTCAAGAATAGCATTTGGGTTAGAAATATGACATGAAAATCACTGAATTAATGAGGTCTGATAGGCATGTATGTTCCAACGTGCCTTTCTTAAGTAATTTTTTTTAATGTTTTTACCTTTTGAAGAGTTAATACATATGCATGGTGCAAAATTCTAAAGGAAAAGAAAATGCAGGAGAAAAACACATCTCCCTTATCTTGCTTTGATATTAAAAATTATGTGATGGAAAGAGGTACAGGACAGTGGAAAGAACACACTCTTAGAAACTGATTGGAGAGAGAATATTAAGTGAGTTTTAATCCATAGTTTGGAACAGAAATGGACAGAAGCTATAACCCAGTCTACAGAGAAGACATTGTAGGCAAAAGTAAATAATAGTTTCTATTTGTTTCTATATGTGGTTCAGTACCTAGTACTAGATGTCAGTTGCCTGCCATGTATTTTTTTGCCTATGGTACAGTCATTCTGCAAGTTAGGTTGAATTATTCCAATTTACTAATGAGGTCGAGAGTAAGTCATTTTCTTGGGTATGAATCCCATCTCTGCCTATTTCCAGCTGGAAAATCTTAAGTTTATGGAAAGTTTTGAATCTCACTTTCCTCATCTATAAAGTAGGAATAAGCAATATCATGAGCATGCATGTAAGTTCCTTAGCACAGTGTCTTGGACATGTGAAAACTTAATAATTCTTTTACTATTATTATTAAGTTGTGTACTTGAACCAATCAGGTCTATGCTGGAAAACAGCAAATTAGGATGAACCCCACTCTAGTTTCTTATATTTTCATTCTCAATATCTAACCCTAAGCTAAGTCATGTCAGCCCTCATCCGTGTGATGAGATTTATTTCTCTAGAAAATGGGGCCCAGGGATCTTACTTGCCACTATAAGTGATTATGTTACAGTATTTTGCTCAGTCTCCTTGAATCATGATCAAGTTGCAAAGACATCTGCTTATATTTTCAAGAGAAAGAAAGAAAGAAAGAAAGAAAGAAAGAAAGAAAGAAAGAAAGAAAGAAAGAAAGAAAGAAGGAAGAAAGGAAGGAAGGAGAAAAAAGTAAAGAAAAAAGAAAGAGGAAAAAAGAAAAAGGGAAAGGGAAAGGAAAGGAAAAAGAAGAAAGAAGGAAATATAAAATAGGCCCTCTATCTACATTTCTTATCTATGATTCCCTGATTCTATGATGGTATGAGTCTTGTGTCTCCCTCTGCTCTCCATAGTCCCATGGAATATCAGTTATGAGGGGTTCTAGCCTTTTGTAGGGTGATGAACTACATTTTTTTTTTTTCACTCAATAAACTGCATTAACACATGGCCACCCAGAGAAAGGAGAAAACTTTTCTAGGGTCTGTCTTCAGAGCCAGGTTAAGAAGGTTAACTGGGCATCTGGCAGGGACACTAATCTATTAGAGGCACCAAAACATTTCTGGAGACATATAAGATTAATAAAACCATGTTGACCAGAACTCACCTCAGGGAGAGTATGTATATGTAGGGAATACTTTGTTAGACTGTTGAAAATAAGAGCTAAGGCCTCCAGGAGCATTCTGGAGTAACACCAGATGTTCACTGAAAGAACAAGTGTTGGTTCAATTAACTGAATTCTTACTGTTTTGCTCTTGGGGCATAAAGGATTGAGACTTGAGCTGGTTACTGATCACCAGCCTCCCACCTCCTCCATCTTTTCACCATGCAAAACTCAGCCTCACCAACAGCCAGTGTTGAAAAATAGTTGGAGATAGAATTTAATGGGATAACCAGGTACTCATAGATCTTGATTTATATTTCCAACTATTACCTGGGATGTCACATATAGAACCTATACCATGTCTTGATGTTGGGTGTTACATTTCAATCCTCTACACTAGAGGCTGTTTATTGGAGCTCTTCCCTTCCTGGAAGAGGGAGACATGCCTGATTTCACCATCAAGAATACATATTTAGCTGTCACAGTGGGATTTGTTGGCCCCACATCTTGCTAATGGCCAATTCACCACTATACATAACTAAATCAAGCACAACTCCCTGCTATTACTTAAAATATAAAAAAGCAATTGCCAGTAATAATGTGTGTGTCCGTGAGTTGATTCTATTATATAGAGCTGTTAGGTTGTGGCTCCACCTATCTTACAACATTGTGGGGGTATTTCTTGATACATGTGTAGATAATGACATGTCAGCAGCATAGATAAGTTTGCCTGAGTGGTTGGCCATTAATTCTTAATATTTTGGTTGTGGTTTATTCCATAGCCAAATTCTATATCTTTGTCAGTTTTTTGTGCCATGTTGTATAGACACAAAAAGAACCAGAAATCTCATTCAACTTTACTTGTAGACTAGAGAGGGATGGAGCTCACCCACCACCATGTGTACTATGTACCTTGCTATTTCGAACATTGAAATTGAAGATTTTTTTTTATTGTGAGAAGATACACCTTGTTATCATGCATGTACAAGGGAGTGATTTGATCATAGCACAACCTTGAGGACATGTGAGTCTGTATGACTTGAGGAGCTCTGGACACAAACATACAAGCATCCTATTAAGTATCACATTCGTATGCCAAGGAAAAGAAGTTCCTGTAATGGGTAGATTTCTGTGCATTAGAAATGTTGTTAAAAAGATGTATTGAAAGGAGATGCACCAAAGAGGCTTCAGCATGTTTCCTTGTCCAATGATAAGATTTGTTTTAAAATTTATGTGAATATCTGGAAGTAAGTTATAGAAAATGCAAAATCTGTCCTCCCTCTTAAAGTAGGGATTAGTTGACAAGCTATGTGATAATAATGGCTGTAGTCAACTGTTGGTATTTCTGCAGTATTTAAGGGAGAGAGTATAAATGAATTCTTTTGTGTACTGCTTCAGTTACTATAAAAGGAATCAATGTGTTCAATGTCATCCAGGATTTCTATAAGCTAACTCTTCATTTGTGTGGATCAGTTTGCACTGATAGTACCCCCTGCTATGCTTGGTAAACTGTCAAGCTTTTCTGCCTATACAGGAGTAGCTATCTGTATAATACACTATCATACAGTTGCTGCAAGAAATTTGTTTACAAAAACAAAAAATGCTCAGTCCTTGTATAGTAACAAAATCTCCACCAGGAGATAAAAACCAAATCTTTGCTTCTTCCATGATTTTTGTTAAGGAATTGGTAGCTGGCACATCATCTGTCTCTATGTAGGAGGTGACTTCCAATGGCAGCATGTTTATTTTGTAACAGGGTAAAATTATGAAAATTAGTAATGTGTTTCTTTCTTTGTCCCTCTGAGAGGGTGGTCTTCACCCAGTTGGCCTGAATACCTATCTAATTGAAGGGGGTGGGGCATAGGGGTGCAGGGATGGAGATTGGGATTTATAGTAAGAAAGAATGCAAAAGACATTATTTTATATTATTCAGATTCTGGTGTAAGAAATAAGATTATGCAGAAAAAAAATAAAAAGGACTTCCAAGTCAGGCTATTGCCTTGAGAGAGGATTTTCCAAATACTCTTACCTGTCCTCTTTAACATTTCACAGTCTCAGCCTGGACAATCCAGTTTATAGAGTTCTGTGGGCTATAGAAGAAACTTTTGCTACCTGACAGCAAAGTTCCAAGACCTGCGGCTATGCAAAAGAAGATACATCACAAAATGGAAGGCAACCCACCTGTCTTTCTTCCCAGGGGATGGTGGAAAGAGGGAAGTAGGATGGAGAAGGAAAACTGAGACAGCAAAGTGCAGGAATGGCTTATACCCCCCTACCCCAGCTTGATGAGTGAGGAAAACTCGAAAGGAGAGAGGGCAGAGGGACTCTTGCCCCAGCTCTTCACTTGAAACTCTAAGAGGGATTGCCTCATGGACTGCTCTGCACCAACCTGTGGAGAACCCACGTGATTTAGCTGTGCAGAAGGTCGGGAGGAGGTTGTGGTTTCCCCAAGTGGCTTGGTTCCCATGTGGTGTATGTAGGATCCTGCAGTTGCTGAAACTGGAAGTTGCTGATATGGGATTGGGTGCTCTGTAGAGAGGGTTACAGAGCAAATCTCCAGGCCAGGGACTCAGAAGTGTTGGTAGCCCCTGAGAAACCAAAGTGGGACTGAGTCAGTAAAGGGAGACCAGATGACAGAATGGCCACAGATCCTTCAGATGAGCTCTAACCACATGAAGACCTTCAGGACTGCTATAATGGTTCCTAACCATTGGCAC
This sequence comes from Ursus maritimus, assembly GCF_017311325.1. Taxonomy (NCBI): domain Eukaryota; kingdom Metazoa; phylum Chordata; class Mammalia; order Carnivora; family Ursidae; genus Ursus; species Ursus maritimus. The sequence goes on along the minus strand of NW_024425563.1, from coordinate 64,901,847 downwards.
TGAAGAAGAGGTCCAGAAGAATATGAAAAAGTGAAAATTTGTGTGGGAACCAGAGAGGAGCATGCAGATAATGCCAAAACAGCACCCATAGGGACGTTGGGGGCACTCTATGCTGTTCAGTTGCCACACAATTGAGACACAAGTATCAACTGGGCAAGAACCAACCAGGGGAAGTTGGTCCATCACCTCAAAGACTAGTAGTCCCAGGGGTCATGAAAGCCATACCCATACCCACAGAAGCCATTTTGGAGAGGAGTTGGGGGACAGGCAATATAAAAGATCACAGAGGCTCTTTGGTTTTTTGTGTTTTTTTTGTCTTTTTCCCCAAAGCTGAGCATTATTTAAAGGGATTGGTTCCTTTATTCATTTGAGCTAAGATTTCAAACAGATAAGGGCTAAAAGTTAATGATTTCCCCCTCCCCCCAACCATCACCACTACCAGAAGTCAGGGGAAGTCCATAATATTTATGGATAAAAATAAAGGAACATGGGAGCCTGGGTGGCTCAGTCAGTTAATCGTCTGTCTTCAGCTCACATCATGATCCCAGGATCCTGGGATCAAGCCTCACGTCTGGCTCCCTCCTCAGTGGGGAGTCTGCTTCTCCCCCTGCTGCTCCTCCTGCTTGTGCTTGCTCTCTCTCTCTCTGTCAAATAAATAAATAAATAAAATCTTTAAAAAAATAAACAAAAATTTAAAAAATAAATAAAAATAAAGGAACAAATCTCAGTTGTAGTGTAAGTTAAATCTGCAACCCTGTTAAATTTCCTTTTGAAGGCCATGAGAAATATGTGTTTATGTACACCAAAGTAATACTTTAGTTGACAATTTAAAGAACAGAAATTCTATCCTTCACCTAGCACATGTAGCAACTGTACTCAAACATGAAAATAAACACAAATAATTCCTTTAAATAGTGATCTAATGAGAACATGGCATAGACAGAGAGAAATTATTTGCTTTTACAGGAAATTTCTAGTTGGGATAAAGAGTGTTGAAATGACTTTCCTTTTCTTGGACAGTTTTGGAAAATGAAGAATTGACCATCACAGCTAATGTGACAACATATATGCAACAATTGAGTGACTTTTTCCATGGATATTTTTCCATTGGAGATTTTGTGTAGAAAAAAGAAAAACAAAACAAAAAAAAAAACCCAAGGATATCTGGGGCCATTTTAGAAAAACAACCCTTGATTCCATCAATGATAGTTGTCTATAAAAAGGATAATCTTATTGCATTATGACACAATATATTTTAGCAAAAAAAGCCTTTGGAATTTCTGGAATATCCTACAAATGACAAGAACAGCAGTAGAGATTATGTGACAGATTTCTCTACTTTTATACATCAAAAAGGTATTGTGTGAATCACACCATCTTGGACAAATCCAACATAATGATCACTCTGTGACCTGAAGCCTTCTTGAACACATCCTTGGGGCATAACATCTCTGATATGCCCTGGAGTTAGAACTATAACACACACCTGTTCTCAAACATTCCCCTCCTGGATGGTCTCCTCGCATGTACTCTCCAGCCTGTAGGGCTATACCGGAGTGGAGTTGTGGAGATCTGCTTGTATTGTGGCAGCCTAAGACATGCTTCTGTATGTAAATCACCTTAATAAACCATTTCAAGTCAAGCTGGACTTGTTGACCTTTTTTTCGATCTTACAACTCCTTCAGCCTTTGGGGGCATTTTCTATATACCTTCCTTTCATAGAAGTCTAGTAACTGATAATGACACCAATATAGTTATTTTTAAATAAAAGTTCTTTATTTCTTAAATATCTTTGAACAAAAGCTATAGAATATATTGTTTTTATAGGGCCCAAATTTTAATGTGTTCTTATTAATTTAGGATTATAACAAACACTGTAATTACCTAAAATGTATCATCCTCTTTCAGAGGTTTGTAATACATGGTGCAAGAACATAATCTGAGAGAAAAAGGATGCCAGTTGCATCAGGTTAAGGACCAGGGTTCGATATCCAAACCGTCAGTACAGGCTTCCAAAGATCTGGAGCTTATGTTCCAACTGCAGCAACTCATTGCAAAGCCCAATGCCCTGATCTAAATGTAACTGAAACCTAATGAGGGCATCCACGTGCCTTTCATTTTAATCCATGTCTTAAATGATTTGATACAATGTAACGTGTGTTAAGGAGCGAGTCAAAAAGCTGGGCATTACGTAATCACTCTTATTGATATAAAACAAATGTAATGACAGTCTAAATTGTAAGAGTACATGTTGAATATAAAATCATTTCAAGTAGTCATTCTTATCATGAGCTATTAGATCTTGAAAGCCCAACGTGTCTGAGGTGTTGTTGAGCTTTCCATGTCTAATGCATTAGCTCAGTATCTTTTCCCCTTCCCGCCAGCATGTTTCCAGTTGGCATTCCTTGTACATCCATCTGCCCAGGGCAGCTCCTTTCCCTTCGTCAGTGGCAACGGGGTCAAGTGAAAATGGTGGAACCTGGACCTGACAGCCCAGCCTATCTCTCTCCTTTACTATCTCTCTTCTTGTCCAGTTATTGTATCATCTCACGAGCCACTGGAGCACCAGATCCATTTTCAAGGTCTCTACAATGAGAAGATGCAGGGAGTTTAGAAAATCCTTACATGTATAGTACGTTCTTAAAACATACACCGGCTAGAGCTGTGAAATTGGGAAGATTATCTGGATTCAAAGTTGGTTTTGCTGCCAGAAAGTTTGCATACAACCAGAGCCTGCCAAGGTTTCCTACTTTTTCAGTACAAGGTTTTAAGTTCTTTCCCTTAAATAGTACTTAATTGAGTATTTTTGAGGAACCTAAGTCTGCATGGAGAAGATCTATTGCATGATAATCCTCTAGGCCTTTTTTTTTTTTTAAGATTTATTTATTTATTTTAGAGGGGGAGGAGGGAAGAGAGAGAGAGTGTGGGAGTGGGGGGAGGAGCAGAGGGAGAGAGAGAGGGAGAGAATCCCAAGAGGACTCCCCACTGAGCCTGGGCCCTGACCTGGGGCTCCATCTCCCGACCCTGAGATCATGACCTGAGCCAAAATCAAGAGTCGCGTGCTTGACTGACTGAGCCACCCAGGTGCCCCCGCTAGGACTTCAGGCTTAGGGCTGTAGACATCCCAGCAATCACAGTCTCCAAACACAGGTTCTATTCTCCTTGCAGCTCTTGGAGTTTGGAGGTAACCTCTCAGACACGAAGCTGTTAACTGGATAAGAAACAAACATCTTCAAAAATGTGATTCAGCCTGAGGGTTCCTTAAACTCTCTGTTGTCCAGACAAATCCTAATGATATATACCCAAGGTGAGTTATAGAAAATTAATTATAGACTCCTGAGAATCTAAGAATGGGATGGCAGCCCAGTTGTTCTGATCTTTGAATCATGCTGTTGCATAGATTCAACGTACCTTAGGTAAATTTGGTGTTTATTTTTGGTAATGCAACAAGTATGAACATAGGACACACTTCTAAGTGACTTTCTTTAGGAAATTTGAGTATGTATTTGTTAACACTAATATGTGGTAAAAAGATTACACCTTCTAAAATTTGGACAACAAATTGAAAAAGTGGTGTTTCTGTTCTTTGAATAAAAAGCAAATGCATTTAAAGTGCATATATATATATATATATATATATACATATATACATACACACACACTATATACTATACTATATACATGTAAATACTATATACTAAATATACTATATACTTAAACATATATAGTGTAAAAGTAGATAAAAGAAATTTATCAGAAGGGAAAAAATCAATTCTATTTAAACTGCCTGTTTCAGACTTATATTAGTTTGTTCTTCAGAAATGTATTAGGTCAACTTAAGTACTATTTATTACATCGGAACTACCAACACCCTTGTTACCTTGTTTGGAAGAAACAACCTGGATCAGATGTCGGTTCCACCTTAAATAAAGTAAGTAATTTTCTTCCATTTTAATAATTGAAATTTAATAAAGAAATGGACCCAATGGCCGTATGATCCCATAAGTAGACGATGAATGTGTTCCAAATGGCAGTGTAGTTCCAAGGAGACTTTCAGGTTTTTATTCCAAGGGTTGGCTCAATACTTCATTACACAGAAAGTGTGTTTGATCAGGCGAGACTTTCAAATCTAAACTCCTCTTTGGTCAAGGGAATGCTAATGACTGTCTGACAGCTTGTCACAGACATCGGCTTTTCCCCCTATCATCCCTGGCCAGTTTTCCTCCTGTCTGGCGGCCACTGTGGCGCAGACTGCCAGCAGGCACCATACTCATTACCTTGGGAGGAGTCTCGTTTCCAGCCAGCCTCCTTTTACTGTCATCTCTCTATTGCATCTCTATTCATTCCAGGTGACTCTAGAATTTATAGGTGGGCTAATATGATTTTACTTTGCATTCGTTTGTCATATTGCTTTATCTGACTCCTTTTCATGATCTCCCCATGCCATCAAAGTGCCTGGAAGGTCTGATTCTTGGAGGCCATGCCTCTCATTTAATTTATGACCATTTAGGACACGGTTTCCACCCCAAACTCTCTTGCAGACCAGCAAATGACCAAGTTATTGAGTGGAGAAGAGAAGAAAGAGAGTGGGAGGTGGTGAGACCTGAGACAAGTGGCAAACCTGCTTCTGGTGGGAACCCTTTCTTCTCAGATGTTATCATTTGTTAGCACTGCACAGAGCTGGTCATCAACCAACACCAAGCACTTGCTTTTACCTGGGTAAAAGTATCTTGTACGCAAACAGTGATGATTCTTGTAATGACATACGATGCCTAAACAACATCGTCAGATGGTAATCACAAATTAGAGGTACAACAGGGAAGTGCCTGGTAAATGCCCCAACTCCAGGTATGCCCTCAAATTTATCCCATGGATCCATGGCAAGGGCAGGGGCTGGGGGCTTTCACTTCCACTCTTCCAACCTCCTTGGGATGTCTAGGCCCCAGTCTCAGAGAGCTGGTTATTCTGGTTTTAAAAAAGGGCAGTGTCCACAAGAATAGTTCCAATAGAGCTGAGTGATGTCTGGGGGCATCACCCCTACTGGGGTCTAAGGGTAGCACCTGCTGCTGTGCATGGGAAGGAGGAAGGATCCTGTGGTCTCTCAGCACAGGCACCTGTGGCGGGCACCAGAGCAGTTAGTGTGCCGGGAGTCGTCTGTTGGTCACTTGTGACAGCTGGCAGAGAAGGGTATACACGAGTAAACACGGAGAGGTACATATACAAAAAGCGAGGGCTTGTAGCAAAACAAGGGCTGAGCAGGTGGCATGGTTGTGCCAGTAATTCCGACAAAGTGGAAAGTGGGGAGTGGAACCTCAGGCCTTGGTTCTTGGTTAAATCCTAAAAACTTCTGTTGCAGTCAATGCATAGGACTGAATGGGGCCGAGAGTGAGACTGTGAGGATGGGTAATCTTGGCTGACACTGAGTGCACAGGAGTCAAGAACGAGTGGCTTGTTATACCACTGGTTCCATGTTGGCAGAGCATTGGGGTGGGAAGCCAAGGACATGCAAACATGTCATATGGTGATTACTTGGGTCAGGGTTACCAGAAGGATCAGAGCTACCTGGAGGTTGGCTTTTTATTCTTTAGAATGTTTATCCCCCACCCCCACCCAACCCAGAATATGAACTCCTTGACTCGTTCACTGCTCCTGGAATACCCTGGCACATAGCAGATGTTCAATAAATATTTCTTGAATGCATTATGAATGAAACTGGCTGGTATTCCTTCTCAGTCTTGAGAGACTGAGATGAAGAGACAGCCAACCTACGAAACCCATTCTGGATTTAGAAGCAAGCAAGATGAAGCCACACATTCCAGTAAAAGCAGAGAATCACTCTTGTGTTTCTTCCATTCACTACCTTTCCCTGCCCCCAACACTATCCCCCCTGCCCCCAACTTGCAAAGGACCGTTTCTGTCCATATTGAGTCCCAACACCAGCCCTCCACATGATTCCCCCCACCCCACCGGACACACGGTGCGGCATCACCCTGCTTCTCCGTGCCAGGAGCTTTTCTCAGCACTGCTAAGTTTGCTAGTAAGTGGAGGTGATTCTTCCCAATGCAGAAAAAGCCTAGATGAAAAGCAGAGACATGGGAGGACACTTTTATCACTTTATACTCTTTATATACACTTCATATCTTCCTGAATTTCATCCATTATTAAGCCATGAACCAGCCCTATGGATTTAATGCCTAGGCATGCTGCACAACTATATTTAGTCCCTATGCAGAGGGACTTCCTGCAGTAGTTGGCACATCATCTGGTGATGTCGGATTCTTTACTGTAGCTGGACAGGTCTCCTTTATTCAACTCTTTACTGGGGACCCTTAGCTGTTAGCTCACAACCTCTTGATATGTAAGATAATTTGCTATAGATAGCTTTATCCAAAACAAATATTAGCAAATATGGAGAATCCACAGTATAAACTCCTCTGGTTTCCTGAGGTCCCTTGGTCAATATGGAATTCTTTAAAAATGTAAGAGACATTTTGATAACATCATAATCAGGAATCTATTATATCACTAATGTCCACCAGACTAAATTTTGTGAGCTATAGACCTCACCCTGAGCCTAACATGGTGACTAGTTCACAGTCCTCAGCAGATTGGTACTGGCCAGATTAAAGAAAGCACTCGTTAATCAATATGACAGGAAGAATTTGAATAAATAATTCCTATTTCCCTCGGTATGACAAGAGGGAATCAGCCCAATAAACACATGTGTAACTTTGTTAGAAATCTCTTGAACATTTGGAAATTGGTGATTTCATTTCCCAGTCACATAGAGTATATAATGGTTTAGCATGGAATTTTTTGTGTAGTTAGGTGCTTTTGCACATTTTCTTTATTAACCAGTTTGGTGTCCTTTCTCTGGGCTTTCACTGTAATATTCATGAATCCTATTAATTTTTTTTTCTAAAAGGATCTTTTCAAAGAAAGCAAAGGAACCCAGTCACCCCGGTGGTGAGGCCGGCGATGGCGGTAGAAATGGAGGAGGGGAGGGATTGCCAGATATAACTAGATAGGTTTTGATTTGCAGGAGGGCTCTCTCACATGTGGGTACCCTGCACTCCTGTCACCTTTGTGTTGGCAGAAGGTAGTCAGAGCAATATGCAAGTGTGGAATTCTAAGATGAATGTGCTAGAGGAAAAAGAGATACATTTGGATGTTGCTTTTTTCATTTTTTCAGTGATGATCTTTGGTGCTTTATGTGGTCCCCTCCCACCTTTTCTGGAGCTGTGGTGGAGGACGTGCCCTAATTACAAGATTCTGTGCTATGGAAGCTGCTGTTTATGCCTGAACAACTGCTCAGAATATCGCTGTAATTGCATGTCTGCCTTTCTGACTTCTTCAAAAATGAGAGCATGACTTACATGTTTGGAGAAGGTTAAAAAAGTGCTTAGGGCTAAAGGACAAATAAAAAGCACCAAAAACTTGCTAGTATTTCACTATAGTTCTGTTTTAAGGTTGTCTTTATCATAGTAGCAATACTTTGAATTTATAAAATTCTGTAATGTTTTAACCCTTGTGGTACATACTTCCCTCCCTGGAAATATGAGGTGGGCTTGAGGGTTCTCATTACATGCAATTTGCAGTTAAGAAAAGAGAAGTGACTTGTCTTGCTCTCTGTCTTCTCTCTGTGTCCCTGGTCTCTGTGGGAACCCTTCTGTCTCTGGGGTCCTGTCTCCTCTTACACATGGCAGGAAGACTGATGAATCCTTATCTGCAGCTTAGACCTCTCTGTAGAGCTCTTGCCCCACATATCCTCCTAGTCATTGTGCCCAGACATCTCCCACGTACCTTGAAATGAGTGTTTGAACACTGAGCTCATCCTCTTTACTCTGATGTTGTCCTGTATTTGCATATGAACCTACCATTGTCTCAAAACAGAAAGTCTAATGAAAAAATAGCTGATGCAAACATTGTAATAAATATATGCTGATTTGACTAAGTATTTCCAAGATTATTGAAGATCAACTCTCAGCACCACTGTTTTTTAGCAACAGCCCCACTATCTATTAGGTACTCATGAGCTATGTAGCCTTAACTTTCCCAAGCCTCAGTTTCCCTCCCATGTATAGTGGGGAACAATAACACTTTACGGCAAAACTTCCAAGTGGTGTTCTGAGACACCATGGTATCCCAAATGTAGAAATAATAAAATGTGGGGTTAGATTATTTTCCCTTTACTCCTCAAGGTTCTTGGTTGAGACCCCCATAACAAAAGACAGATTAACAGAAGGAAAAAACCAATTTTAATTAAGTGCGTAATTGTAATTAAAATGAATTATGCAGTTAATTACATCAATTTTAAATAATTTAAAATTTAATTAATTAATTAAAGTCCCACAAAGATATGACTCAAAAGGCTTTGAGGCTGGAGAAAAAGATAGTGGTCTGGGGCTTCACAGGCAGGGAGGCAATTCAAAGGAAGGTGAGAAGAGGAAATACTGTACAAACAAAGGTTGCCCTGTGATGCAGATAAGTCTCTGGTAAAAAAAGTCATCTCTGGCAATAGCCCTTTTCCTGATACAGACCCCTTTCTAATGTAAATTTCCCTTACCCTAGAAGGGTGACTTCTGTTCTGATCTTAGAGCTTCTCCTGTGTCTGCTGTTTCTCAAAACTATCAGGTCAAAATAATCCGTATGCCAAAAAGGCATGTTTTGGGGTAGCGCATTCTGCTACCCTTCACAAATGCATTACAAAGATGCCAAGATGTTGGTTGGAGCCCCTGGGCTGCTCTCCTTTGGCTTTGGGCAACCTTACCTGCTCACCCCAGTGTACTGCGACAATTACCATTTTGTATGTGTGTCCTAACCTGAAAGGTCATATGTAAAAAGCCAACATAGGGTCTGCAGTACAGGAGGCATTAAAATGTAGGTTAAATGGGTGTCTTTTTCTCAAAGGAAGATAATAATATCTCATGTTAATTGAGCATTCCCTATGCATCAGGCACTTTATGTACTATACATAGAGTGTATCTTTATCTCCTCTAAACCTCACAGTGATTTTATGGGCTCAATAGTATCATCCACAAGAAACAAAGCTCAGAGAAGTTTACTAACTTGCTCAATATCTCAGTCAGTGGTGAATGGTTAACCCAGGGGTTGTCACGTCAGATTCCAATCTTAACATGGAGTAATTGCCTCTTACTGGGGAGGTCCTGCATTCTGCCAAGTCCAGTGCTACCAGTGAATGAGAAACTGGTATTTATACATACAAGAAAGCCTGAAGACTGTGACTCAAGTTACGCCAGAGACCCACAAGGGCTTCATTTCTATTGTCAAATAAATACAGTGCAAATACCTAAGAGAAGTAACACTTTAGATACTAGTAATAAATCATCTTTGGTATGAGGTAATTTTTCCTATTTTGCAGGGAAGGAAGGTCCCTCAGCTCTGGGACCTTTAAGAGGAAAGCAGGTTGGTGTTTCTGCAGCCTCACAGCAGACAGAAAGAAGCCGAGTGAAGGAAGACAGAATTCAGAAAGAGGAAATGTCGTGCTCTAGTGCTAACTTTACTATTTTCCCAAGCACAGATGAATTCTCTTTTGAGATAGAATGGGACCAGGGAGATGTGAGCACTTTATAAATACGTAGTCAAAGTAGTTATTATTTCTTTCCATCCGTTTCAACATCCTCCCTGCCTGATACAGACTAACTGGCAGTTTTCTAAGAAATGACGGAGAATATTCTCGTTAAGTTAATCGACACTATACCAAAGGGGGTGGGGAACCCTGCCCAGCCTCAAAGTGATAAGAGCAAAATAAAATATAATCATCAATTTAATGATGAGGACTTTTTTTGAATTACCACACAATGTGAGCAATTTTCATCCAGTTAACAGTTGCTTTGGATATAGAGAGACGACTTGGCAAGCTTCTGGTTTTCCTGTAGGTAGAAAACATATTGCCATGGCAGATGTTTCACAAGCTATCAGTAGCTTGATTTTCAATAGAGAGGTTCCTTTCCTTTGCAGCGAATCCAGCGCAATCTACTTTAACACAACAAATACTTAATGACCACCTACTATGTACAATGCAATCTGATAAACCTGAGAGACAAAAACAAGTCTCAATACTTCCTCTCAAGAAGACAATAAAGAGGAACAATATGTATGCATCTATTATGAGAATCCATCGTAGAATAAATGAGTGAGGACATCTGGTCCAGGTGGAAAAGCTTTGTTTTGCCTTTGAGATGACCTGGAAGACAGGCAAGTTTCCAAAGACTGAGACAGGGGAAGGAATTTTCAAGAAAAGAAAATACTGCCTATGAAAATACAAGGCATTGGATTATAACAGAGAAAAAAAATATTTTTATTTTTATTTTTCCTCTACTCACCTTAGGTCCATTAGCTGGGGCCCTGAAAATTAGACAGATTAACAAGACAAAGACAAGCAGAATTTTATTAATTCGTGCATTGCACATACACACTGAGTATTCATCAGTGATGAATACTCAAAAGAGTGGTTAGAATTTAAGCTTATATAGCGTCTTAACGAAGAATGACTAGTTTGCGGAGAAGTGACAAGACAAAGGAAAAGGGCTTTGAGTTTCCAGAGTTGGTAAATTGTGGGAAGGCAAATATATGAAAAAATTAATGGAAGATAAGGATATTTTTTAGGAACATTTGTTTGTATCGATTCCTTTGGTGCCACTTCTGGGCTGTAAAGAGTCTAGACTTGTCTCCGGTGATTAAGAATCATCCTTCCTTTTCTAAGAGAAAGGGGAAGGGCAGAGAGTTCTTCTGTTTGCTTTTTTCCAACTGCCTGCGGCAACAATAATCCTTATGTCAGAATGGCATATTTTGGGTTGGCATGCTCTGAACCCCTTCAGGATATATTGGATTAAATAAAATAATATTAAGATTAATTCCATGTATTTCTTTTTACTTTTTAGATGTGACCAGTAGAAATTTTTAAGTTGCACATATTTTTTTTTATAGAATAGTGCTGGGCCAAATCATGGCACACCTCGAATATCAGACAAAGCGTTTGAAAGGTGTTTCTCCCTCAGCACCAGATTTTGGCAATGTGAGGTGGCTATGATACCATCAGCGACGGAGGGCACGGCTGCTACTATGATGATATCATGAAGGACACCAAGAGTTGGAAGGGGGCTGGAAAACAAGCTGCTCTATTTGCTCTGTTTCAGTAGGTGGTTTGGGGTTTTATTCATAATAGAAATTAATGACAAAGGTGCTAATATTGCTGCTGTGATAGTAAAAGGAGAGGCAGTAACTCTGAAGAGAAACTAGAGGTAATCCAGTACCAGATTTGCTCTGTTTCAATTTTACAGAAAATAATTCATCATTGAAATTTCTGTAGGAAAAACGTTTGTTAACTACTAGTCTAAATCTCTCTAGACTGTAACTTCCATTTCCCCTTGAAATGATAGTTTTTAATGGAATTGTTAAAAACCGAAGGCTGCGTAGGGAGCCAGTTCTTGAGTTTTTACACCATGTGAAATTTACCCGAAGTACTTCAGAAGAGATAGTGTGATGTGTAGGGGTCTGTTTAAATCAGTTTTAATCTATACCCAAGGAGATATTTGTTAACACCTGAAGTATTCTAATCATAACTACCTGCTTGAAAAGTGGGTAGCACTTGAAAGACACTGTGCTCTGGATGACATTTCTTCAAGAAGGTCAGAAAGTGCCGTCTGAATCTGCACCTAAGGGGACTGAAAGGGGGAGTGTAAGGGCAAAATGCATGACGTGCTGCACGAGGAGCCGGCAACTAACACCCTGGGGAGAAACTCCTAGATTTAGAATTCTGTCCCACATTCCTTCTTTTAATGGAGGATTCTCTTGTCTGATCCAGTTAGAAAGTTAGGTATCTTCAGTCAGGACATGTTCTCATTTTCCTGGGAACCAGCCTCTCAGGCAAAGTGCTCATTGGAGTTCCTCGATGATCAGGGAGCCTGAATTGCACTGAACTTCCAGAGCAAGAAGGATGAGTGTTCGAGAGGCAGTCTGTAATAGATATTTGTGCACGTGTCTCGGTCTGAGATTTATTTCCATGAGAGGTTATGGGGACACCAGTAGCCAAGCGACCACCCATCCTAGTTTGCCCAGGAGAGCCCCAGTTTACCTTTATTATCCGGCCTTGATATTAATAACACTACCTTTCATTCTTTAAAGTGCCTGAGTGTAAAAGATACATTATATAGTTACTCTTCTGTGGTGGCTTTAAAATATGCCCACAGCCTCTTTGCTATTCCTCCCTTGAAGATGTGGAACCTACGTTCCCACCTCTTGACCTGGGGCTGGCTTAGTGACTGGCTTCTAAGGCAGCAGGAGGCAGAGACGGTGTGTTGACTTCAGCGTGGCGCAGAAGGGCGCTTACTCCTTGCTCCCTTTTGGATCACTCCCTCTGCTGTGAGCGTTTTGTAAACAAGGCCTCCGAGGTTCTGGTAGCGGCTTGCCGAAATTCCCACAGCCAGGTAGGCGGTGAGGAGCCAGCTCTCAAACGGCGTCCGTCTGACTCCAAACCCACACTCTTAAAAGAACAGAAGTGTGTTCTACTGCTTTGCAAAAAAGAATCCAGAAAAAATGGTATCACAGACATGTTGGCAAAAGACCACAAGCAAATGCAGGAAGACTCTGTCTGAAAGAGATTGTAAACCTAAGGTTTCACATGCTGTTTTTACCACATATTTTTTCAGAATGTATAATATATTCACATGAAACTTATTTCAGTGAAATATCTCTCTGTCACCTCTGTTCCCAGCCACCTACTGCCCCTTCCAAAAGACAACCAGCATTACCAGTTTCCTGCGTATCTTTCCAGAAATACTCTATGCTCATACAAGGCCGTACATACCCATACCCTTGCCACCGCCATTTTTTAATACAAATGATAGCATAGAATAGGTACTGTTTGGTGCTTTTTCTCCCCCTAACAATGAATTGTGGATGTCATTAAGTAGTACATTAAAAGAGCATTGTTTTTACAGCTGCATTATATTCTAGTGAATTGCGTAACAGGATGTATTGTAATGAATATTCCTTTGATAATCATTTTCATTGTTTTCAATTTTTTCTTCTTTAAATTTTTTTTTTAAGTAGGCTCCATGCCCAGCCTGGAACCCAATGCAGGGCCCAAACCCACAACTCTGAGATCAAGACCTGAGCCAAGATCAAGAGCCAGACACTCAACTGACTGAGCCACTTAGGTGCCCCCCTTTTATTATGTAAAAAACGATGCCGTGATGAATACCTGTGTCCACCTGTTGTTTCTAGATGCAGGTTGCTAGCGCCATAGCCCACCTCACTGCTCTGACTTGCAGAAGGGTCAGTCCAAGGGCATTATGGGCTAAACTACCTAATAGCTCAAAGTAAAAACTGCAATGGGAAACTTTTGTTTTCCTCTTCTATTATTCGGGGAATGGGATGAGAGTAAAAGAGCAGAACTTTTCTTCATCTTAAATAAATGCGTAAGTATTCATCTTTTAACCCACCATAGTAGAAAATAGCCAAGAAGATGATTTAAACCTGGCAGGCTTACTAGTTTGGGTATTCGGCATATTTTCATTTGTCTGTGCACCAAGGATATAGTGGATGCTTTCCTATATAAATACCTTTAAGTCTTTTCTTCAAACTTCCCCCTTCCTCCCTGTCTTCTTTCTGCCCACCCCCCTCCTCCTCCTCCTTTAGATGTCCAACTGTCCAGGCCCAAAAGCCAGGATTCATCCCCGCTTCTGTCTTCTTTCTCACCCCTGCCCTGGGGTGCCATGGTCAGAAGAGCTGGAAGTGACGCTCATGTTCATTCTTGGTTGCCAGGACAGTGGCCAGCTGGGCCGGGAGGCTCCTTCTCGCTAGAAGAGGCTGCTCAAGGGGGCAGTCCCCTCCTTCCACCTCCCAGCCACTCCAAGCAGCTTCCAATGGGCCCAAGGTTTCCCTCCCGTGAGGGACAACCGGCATTCCCAGGCAAGTTCTTCAAGCAGTAGCCTCCCACGGTGTATTTCCCCAGCACCCTGCAACAAGCTGCTTCCTCACATCGGCCCAATAAAAAGGAAGGATATTGATTGGGCTCAGGACATGCTACCCCAAAATATGGCACCTTGACATATTGAATATTTTAAACTGAAGGAGTTTGAGAAAATGGCAGAAGCAGCAAGGACACTGTGACCTCCCAACCCTCCTTTTCCCCCTGAAGCAGCACAAACCCTCCTGTGGGAGGTGCCTGCCCTACACCTGGAGGCAAGGAGCATCCTTATCCCGGGAGAACGAGGGACTTTGAGAAGGATCCTAGCAAACAGGGCTTGCTAAGTTTCCCCTTGCTCACTACTCTTACCTCACTCCTCAGTCTGTCATATTTCTTCACGACAGCTCACTCTTCATCAAACCTGGGATAAAAATACTCAGGTCTAGCTGTTTCTTCAGGTCTTCGGTTCCTTATGAAGGCTCCCGTGTTGCATAAAACTTATATTAAATAAATTTGTATGCTTTTATCCCACTAATCTGTCTTTGTCAGTTTAACTTTCAGATCCAACCAGGGACCCAGAAGCGTTAAGGAAAATACTTTCTTACCCCGCAGCATCAGGGGGCAGTTCCGTCACATACCCAGCAGGGCACCCTGCCCACAACTCCTCCCTGCGGGGCGATAGGGGAACGGAAGCCTCCTGCTTTTCCCTCGTTGATGCACCTCAGTAATTCTTCCCTCAGTGATGCCTCTTGCCTAACCCATGCTGTGTGGCATTATGGAATTTCTCCCGAACCCTGACACGAGATCAGGGGTGACCACAAAGAGACCCGTCTTGCACGACAGGTGACCAATCCATCCTGAAATCCTAATCCCATAGTAGCTGGTCTTCGAATGAACTGGACCTGGTAGCTACAGAGTGCAGTGTTTTTCCTTCTCAGCTGTCCCGCTCCAATGGACCCTGTCGACCCATTCTAGGAGAGCTCTGGATGAAATCGCAGGCAAGTTCTGTCATCTTTCCGGTGACTGTCACATAATAAAAAGTCCACTCCAGCTGACCTAGCTTCAGGGCTGGGGAGACACAATGGAAGTTGCTGTCGCCACCCCCCCTCGTACTTCCCATGGTGGCAAGTCTTTCCAGCAGCTCCACACCTTACAACAGAGAGTAGAAGGTGATGGATTGAGCCAAAAGCAGCATCCTACCAAAATCCTGGGGGTCATAAGAAGATACAAGGGTGAGAAGCAGCTTTCTGGACTGGATAAAACCAAGCGCCATGGACCAGATCATGTCAACAGGAGTGATTAATCAGAATAAGCCGAAGGGTGTACAGTTGAATGTTAATCAGACCGCTTCCTTCAGACACTGAGTGGGGAGCATTTCCATTTGGGTTCCTGAAGCCCGCCAAAGAGAGAAGGATAAAGAAGGATTCCTGTATGTGGTACACGCCTCTCAGGAGACATACAGAAGGAAAAGGCTCATGTAAGCCTAGCAAAATGAATCTATTCTAGAATGTTTTAAACCCTTGCCAAGGATAACAGGAATGCTACCAACTGTGACTGATCAATTCGCCTAATCCAGGTTATCAAAGCGTAGTGTTCCCACCTAAGAGTTTCAGGAAGTTGCTTTGGTATTTCAAGCGGAACAACTGAGTTCCAAATAAGCACATTCAGCTTTGGAGAAACTACATTATTTAGCCTAGGCTCTCTTGTTTTCAAATTTTAAAAGTTTAACAAAATACTTTGCATTTTAAGTTGCCAATGAAATAGAACTTAGAGTGACTTTAATGCTCTTTCTTCCCCAACAGGAATATGCAATGCAAGCAGTAAGTTAGAGACATTCGCAGACACAGTCTTTAGGCTCACAGAACCAGCTGACTTCATAGAAGGGTTTCTATTCAACTAGAGGGATCTCCACAAGACAGTCTTTAAACAGTTAAGTTGTCAAGCATAACCCCCCAAACTCATGTGCCATGGTAGTTGGCACAAAGCAGGATATATAGGGATGTATATAAAAAAAAATCCTGACTCTGAATGGCTGTTCAAGGTTCCTGATTCCTTATAGGAAATTTACCAAAAGTTAACTTTCTCCCAGTGTTAGCAAGTTCTTATCTAGTTTGTTCTCTGAAATGGTAACACATGGAAAACAAAAAACAAGAAACAACAGGGGCTCCTAGGTGGCTCAGTCGGTTAAGCCTTTGACTCTTGGTGTAGGCTCAGGTCTTGGTCTCAGGGTCCTGGGATTGAGCCCTGCGTCGGGGTGCTCAGTGTGGATTCTGCTTGGGCTTCTCTCTCTCCCTCACCCTGCTCACGTGTGTGCTCTCTCTCTTTCTAAAATAAATAAAATCTTAAAAAAAAAAACACCAAAAAACAAGAAACAACAGCGAAAGCACTGTTTAAGAGAACCTTGAAAAATTTATAATTTTGGTCTTGCTTCTAAAAAGTCCCAGAGGTAAAGGGAGTAGCATTTGTTCTGCTTTTGCATTTTTCTAAGAACTCAGACTAGTGCCTGATTCGGTAAGTAAAACAAGCAGTTTTTATCTTGTTCATCAGTGGTAGAAACCACAGATTACCAAAACTGAAAGTATTACAATTCAGATGCACTCTCATCCACCTTTTGGGTTAAATCTGTACATAATTCATGTTATATGTTAAGCGAGTGACTAAAATACGTTATTAAAACATTGTCATATATTTCAGAGTACTTCAGTAGTCACCATCAGACGAAATGGCCACCACAATCCCCCCATCCTAAGTTCATGTCATTTGTGAAGTAAATGCTGCAAAAAGAGACATAGGCTCTTTATGTTAACATTGAGAGCTAAAGATCCTTTAGGTTCAACCTAAACAAAGAACTTACTGTTTCCTACTCTTTGCTGGGGTTCTCTTGACTCTTTTCATGGGAGTATCACAGAAAATCCACAGTATTGTCATGTTAGACTATATCCATAGCAGGTCAAAGCTCATGCTTGTGTATTGAGGTGTGCAGAGAATACCCCCATCTGTTAATGGGTTGTTTACTGTAATGGAGGGGGAAAGGCGATGGCCCCAGGTATCAGCACTTGGTGGATCATAGGGGGACCCCCCCACCTCCTTTCACATGCTCTTCCTACTCTCTGCCACACGGCTAATATTATTACATATATTTTTTACACTAGGTAACTTCTTAATCAGCCTGTCTTACTTAGATTATATACATCATTATATCTGACCTTCTTATAACTACTGTGTGAGCAATAAGCTTCCAATTAGAAATACTGCCTTAAAAAAAATACCATGCTGAGAAGGGTGACCTAGATCCTGCATTAGTGGGTATCACTTCTTTAAAACAATTACATTTTTAACGAACTAAGGTGAATAAAGGCACGACTAAAAACTGTCTAAAAAGAAAAAAAAAATAGTAAGTCCGGTCCAGGGTAATAGTGAAACTCAAAAGTCCCTACCAATTTAAAACTTTTGCCTTGCCTGCATCAGGCCTACTTGGGCTGAGAAATGTGCAGTGGAGAGAGTAATTTAGCTTTCAGATTCTTCTGGAGTGTTTGTTTGACCTCCTTCCCACCACTTGGACACTGTGTTGGGCACCCCTGGGGATAAAGCACCCGAAGACAGGCAGTTAGAGGGAAGAAGCACAAAACATTTAAACTGAAAGGGGCAGCTGCAAGCTTTCGAGGTGTCCCTGGGGCATGAGGAAAAACTGGAGATAACCCTATTGCACTGGAATTCCTGGGGGATCTTTGGAGATCCCCTATCGCTGCTGGCTTACCTGACCATTTGGGGGACAAGTAATATCTTTTCCAGGTATCTGTTTGTGAGTCCCCACTAAGTTCCAGGTTCCCAGGGGGAGGTTCATCAGTCCTTGGAATCCCTCCCCAGACCCCAGCCTCCTACCAGGTTGTCTGTTGGGGATGGGGGTTCCTCTCGAAACGACCCAATCCGGCTGCCTCCCCGTGTGGCCGGCCCACAGGATGCCCGAGTCATCCTTGCCCGGCCACACTGTGAAAGTGCTGGCTTCTCCCAAGCAACCCCTCTCCTCCTGCCACTGCTGCCAGGCAGGGCCACAGCCTCCTGGCGTTAGCTTCCCAGGCAGGAGGCCCAGGATAGTTCCAATGACTCTCGACCGTCAAGGCAACAAGTTCAAGGTTTCCAAATGCGGTGTTCTCTAAGCTCCTCTCATTAGCTTAAAGTGAGTTGGAAACCGCCACCACACCCTGTTTTGAGGAACACAGTACCTTTCTGTAAGAAAATCCTCACAGAAGGCTCTTCAACCTCCCAATGACCCTTCGCCGTCTTTTTTATAGTCTGAACTGGGTGATGGGCTAATGCTGGTAAAACTATTTCACAATCTCTTTTCCTGGCTGTGTGTAGGCGATCCACTACCTTGCTTTGGAACGAGGGAGTACTTGGCACTTACTGCTGTTTTCCTCCAAAATTGGGCCCTCTGCTGAGGTTTCAAGACAAAAAGAAGAGTCAATTGTAACACCTTGTTATACTTTATGTTCTCAATTCTTAGAGGACGTCTTTTGCAACACTGTCTATGTAGTTAGAGTTTTGTTTTGTTTTGTTTTGTTTTTTGTTCGTTTTACTATTACTCAACAGCTGGAAGATCTCTGAACAATTCCATTTTTTTTTTTTTTTAATGTATGAAGAGTTCTGAGTGACTGGGGAGAGAAAAGCATACTGTGCTGTGTGTATGACTGACAAGGAGATGTACCTTCACTTCAGGCTCTCAGAGTCTCAGAGGGATGAGTCTGCCATTAAATACAGAAAACGCATATTTCTTACATCTCTCTCCTTATCTCCATCCTCACAGCCCACCTTAGCTTTAGACCCCATTCTCTCTTGCCTGTATGGGGGATAATCCCTCCGCTTAGTAATCTGAGTGACAATGTGTATCCCTTCCTCTGCTCTCACCAAACTGTTTCTAACATATGACTATATTTGTTTCCTAGGGCTGCAGAAACAAATGACTGCAAAGATGGTGTTTCTAAACAACAGAACTTCGTTGTCTCATGGTCCTGGAGCCCAGAGGCCAAAATCAAGGTGTCCTCAGGCTTGGTTCCTTCCAGAGGCTCTGAGGAAGAAACCACCCAGGCCTCTCTTCCAGCTGCTACTGGCTCCAGCAAGTTTGGACATTCGGTGGCCGGTAGAGACATCATTCCAACCTCCGTCTCCATCTTCACATGGCCTTCTCTGTGCCTCTCTGTCTCAAATCTCCTCCTTCTTGCTCTTATGAGGACACTGGTCGTTGGACCTGGATCCACTATCTAAGTCCAAAACTATCTCATTTCAAGATCCTTCACTTACTTAGGTCTGCAAAGACCCTATTTCCAAATAACGTCACATTCACAGCTACTAGGGTTAGGACTTGGATGGGTCTTTGGAGTTGGGGGGAGCACCAGTGAGCCACCCGCCATAACAAAGGGCTTCTCCCACACAGCCTTCCTTCTCCTCTTTACTCAGCATTCACCATCCGATCCCCAAACAGAAAGGCTGAGAATGCTTCTGAAAGACTGAATATAGACTGGCAGACTGTTGTTGTTGTTGTTGTTGTTGTTGTTGTTTGCACAGATGAGGTGAATGAGAATGGGGAGTAGAGAACACGGAGTAGAGAAGCCTCAGGCCTGGAAGAAGAGCATGAGACAGCACATGGAGGCTGACTCAGCGAGAGCCAATAGCTACTAGCAGCAGCAATCAATGTAGGCTGGTCCTCATCCGTGCTCTGGAAACCCTGCTGGTATACACACAGACACGCACACACACCACACACATGCCAGGCATACACACCTCCCACCCCAGCCCCTCCCACCACATGTGCCACACACACACTATACCCCCCCCCCCAACACATACACCGCACTTTCACACATACCACAAAACTGACTATACTATGACCCTGGGCTGGAGGTAAGGCCCGCGGACACTGATGGTGTGATGATGACAAGAAGAGAAAGCCTGGCTCCTTGGCCAAAGTGAAATTCCCACCCTGTGTGCCTTAATAACTACCAAGAGGCCCTCCCCTCCCTGATCTCCTGGCTTCCCATTTATTCCACACAGTGTCCTATAGTGATCTTCCTAAAAAATTAAATCTGACTTCAGTGTCAGTCTGGTTTCAACCTGTCAGGAGCTTCTCAGAGCCTTCAGAACATAATCCTGTCAAGTTCTAATCACACAGACTATTCGCCGTTTCCCTGAATACCACAAGCACATGCTGCCACCACACCCCTGCACACGCTGCTCCTTCACCCTGGGGTTTGCTTCCATTTTTTTTTTACCCCTCACCCACACCAAACCCATATCTACTCATCCTAAGCAGCTTTGTCCTTCAGGTGTCAAGGCAGGTGGGCCATTTGGATGAGCAGCACAGTGTGCCCAGACTGACCATCAGCCTGCGAGTTGGTCCAAGGTCCCAGCATCATGGTGTGCACACTGTTCTGGGAAGCCCTCCCCGGACCAAAGGCTGGTTTCCTTGCAGCTGCCCTGTGCACACATGTGCGTGATGTCCTGTGCACGTTACTACCAGCCCTCATCCCGCTGTTCTGAAACTGTCCTCCAGGAGAACGTGGCCCCTTGAGAGTGGTCATCTGGGCCTATCTGTCGTGTTCATAGTGCCTGGAACAAAGTCAGTATTTCTTACGGTTAGCTGCCTGGAAAGGGAGCGATAACCTCCCAGCTGCTTCCTTGTTCTCCGCCAGGTAAGTTTCCCGTGGGGCAGAGCTAGGGAGAATTGCAGCCGGTCCCTGTGGCTCAGCTCCTTGGACTCCAGCAGTGGAGGGCGAGTCAGCGTATCGACGATCTGTGGCCTTGATCCAGCCCTGGACACCAGTGTCTACACCCACAATTCCGGATGACTGTGTCCCTTAAGATAATTACAATGTGCTTTAAAAAATTATTATTATAGAGATACTAATTGTTTTTTATAAAAAATTAGGAAAACACAGAAAAGCCAGAAGGACTACTTATATCCCTATTTAAAATTTTGGTATATTTATCTCCAGATTTGGAAAGGTAATTTTATTTTTGTTTTTTCAGGTTTGCTACTCTAGAGAGGACTGTAAAACAGAGATGATGTTCTATTTATCATTTCACATCTGGCTTTTTTGATGTAATGTCTTAACATAAACTTTCCAACTTGAATATAAACTGTTGGTAAGCATTTTGTGGCTGATATTGAACTTTTTGTATCTCAAGTCTGCACTATCTTCTTCTTCTTTTTTTTTTTTTTTGTTAAGATTTTATTTATTTATTTATTTAAGAGAGAGAGCGTGCACGAGAGTGAGAGCACAAGCCAGGGAAGTGGCAGAGGGAGAGAGAGAAGCAGACTCCCCTCCTGAGCAGGGAGCCAAATGCAGGGCTCGATTCCAGGACCCCAGGATCATGACCTGAGCTGAAGGCAGGCACTTAACCGACTGAGGCACCCAGGCATCCCCTGCACTATCTTCTTTACTTCCTGGTCCCTTCCCAAGGAAAAAGGCTGATGAAAATAAAAAGTTCAGGATAATGTTTATCTCCCAGTATTTCCTGCTCAACCAGAAATTCAAGTACGGGAAATCTCCGTAGTCTCTCAGATTCTCTAGTTCCTCATTTATTAAGCCCATTTCTTAATGTAGTTCTGAAGATTAAATGAGATCATCTGCGGCAGGTTCCTATACATTCCTGAAGATGGCCAGCACCCAACTCAGGCAAATTTCCATTCCTTCTCTGTAACCAGGTCAGTCCCCGGGCAGGCAGAGATCAATATATGCACAAGAGATCTCGGCCGACAGCAAAATGGAGTCTCTCCCGTCAAGCCGGAGCCCGTGTCAAGCAGTGACGTGAGCAGTTCGGGTACTGCAGCTAGGACATACCCCCACGTCCAGCGTCAGCCGACACCCCAGAACTGAGAATAAGCAGAAGCGCAGGAGGTCTGCAGGTTTTTTGTTTGTTTGTTTGTTTGTTTAAATCCTTTTAAAAGGGAGGATTTGGGCAGCAAACTGCCAGACTCCTCAGACGTCGTGGTCTCTCTATGTCTGACCACTTAAAAAAGGCGACTGCACCAAAGACTCTGCCCAGTGGATCTCGGAACAGAACCGGGACCCTTCCCTGCTGGAACATCAGCAGCTGTGAGTGCTGAGAGCCGACCCGGACTGGACCGAGGCCTCATCTCCGCTGCGCGCCCACAGACCGACTTCACGTTTGGTTCGTTCACTTCCTGCACCCTCCTGTTATCTTGCTTGTCGTGTGGCTTGTCTTCTGTCCTGCTCTGTGTGCCGTGTAGGAGGCCAAATTTAATCCCATGGGGAAATGTCACTGAGTTTGCGATCCTGAACCTGCTTTATCACTGTGATTTAACTTTGCTTTACGACTGAATACAGCTGACATGGGTGCTCCTTCCTAGCGTACTCACGACACCCTCCAGGACCTCTCACATCACCTTCTGACCTGTCAGGTCCAAACCTGGCTCAGAGCCCCCTGGCGTAGCAGAGGGACAGAACCAGAGCCACTGCCCTGACTTCTGAACTGGACTTCTCCTCTTCCCTGGCATTTAAATTTAAATGAAAATGAATTTATCAGTCATTCAGATATTCCACCGTTGAGAGCTTTATAAGGAAATTCTTAATAAGCATCTATTCTATTATCTCTAGGACGATGAGTTGTTTTGCACTTAGACAACATTTTTTTGTTAGGGGTGGCAGAAATCGGGGAACCAGTGGGGTAGAGCATCATATAATCCCAGAATAAATTGCTTCTGCCTCTCTCTCTCTCTCCCACTCTCCCTCTCTCCCCCTCTCTCTCTTCTTCTTTCTTTCTTGGGCTCTGCTAATTGTATTTCCACTAGTGGTAAGAAATTATGCAGTGGTCTGTTCTGTGCCAGCTGAGGGAGAAACTGGGTCAGGGGAATCCCAGGTTGAAAGTGAAAAGGGCAATTCCTGACCCAGTCATTCTGGCCTGTTCCAGGCCCTGTGCCAGCTTCCTGTTTATGCATTTGCGAGATTGATGGACCAGGCAAACAGCCCCCCGCGCATCCTAGCCTAGCTGCATGTCCTCCCCGGAAATGGCCAGAAATCTGGGAAAGAAATAGAAAGGCAGCTATGGTGCCACTATTGTGCCTCCTGGGCCTGCCTGGGTCACCTTGAAAGACAGACGACTTGTTCCTGGTAGACTGTGGGTAACTAGTCCTCTTCCAGAGAAGTGCCCCAGGAAAGCCTTTCCCGCTGATTGGGGCCAGGCTCCCCTCGGGAATCCGGAAGAAGGCCGTGCTGGGGGGCATGACAGTGTGTTGGAGTCTTCACATCTCTCAGGCTTGTTTTCTCGCCACTAAAAGAAGATTCTCCTTGGACTCTTTTACCTTAGCTCTTGTAGTTTCGTGGAACAAACTGTTAAAGCGGCTATGTGAAGAGGGGGCTAATATACAGCCAGAGGGGTTCTGGAGGTACAAGTCAGGAGTGCAGGGCAGCTTCAGGACCCCCCGGAGCCTCCTGGGAGAGCCCTTTCCCTTTCTGTGGCCGCTCCAGGCTCCTCTCTCTCCTTCTAGCTGCCTTGGCTTCCACCCAGATGACTCCTGCTTGCACACTTTCGGCTGTCTTGGCCCGGATTCCAGCTCATCCCATCGTTTTACTGTGAACTCCATTACCTGCTGCTTAGTTCTATGTGTCTCTTGATTCATAGGCCAAGACAAGCACTTCAATGGACCCAGGGTTTGGGGGTTGAATTGTGTCACCCCCTCAAAGGATATACTCAGGTCCTAGCCCTGGTACCTGTGAATGTGACCTTATCTGGAAATAGGATCTTTGCAGAGGTAATCAAGTTAAGAGGAGATCATACTAATTAGAGTGGGCCCTAAATCTAATATGAGTGGTGTCCTTAAAAGAAGAGGTCATATTTGGACACAGGAGAAAAGATACACCATGGGAGAACACCATGTGCTAACAGAGGACAGAACTTCCCTAGAGCCTTTGGAGCTTGATTTCAGACAGCCAGTCTCAGAACAGTAAAGGAATACATTTCTGTTTTTTTAAGCCACCCAATTTGTGGTAAGTTGTTAACGCAGCCCTAGGAAGCTAATACATTTGGCCTATCTTTTGATGCCAGGCCAACCTTGGGATGTGGCCATCTGAGATGGGATATTCACTCTTTGCCTAGTCACCGGTGGCCCAGAGAGTCAGGGTGATGTCATCCAATTGTGGCCCCATAGGCAGCAAGGCTGTAGACAGAGCAGTATCCTGGAGAAGGAGGCATGAGTGTGGAGAGGGGTTTGCTGGTATGAACCCTCCAGGACCAACTAGGTGGCTTTGAAATGAGCTTGCCTTTCTAGAGACATACACTGCCCAGGATGCATGCCATCTCTGGCTGTAGTCCAGCCCAAGGAGTATTTCTGTCCTTGTCTTTGCTTGCCAAAGCAGTATTTTTCATATACATTATATTCCCATCTGCAATTCCCAAAGGATAGTTTCTTCCCACAGAAGGCATATCAATGACTGTCCAGACCTGCTCTTGGTCCCAGGTGAGCCCAGTGGCGGTGCCACCCACACTGGCCAGCACTGAGGCAGAACAGTTCAAGGCCAACCTTGAAGGCACGTTTAGCTGGCACAGCCAGAGGTAGTTACTGTCTTACAGAGAACCAAGGATCTGACCCGGATAATTGAAGAGCGCCAACAGTCATGTCAAGCGAGATAAAGAAAAGCAAGAAGCATTGTCCGTGGCCTAAGGGCTTGAAAGCTTGATGGACCCAGGTGACAAGAATGAGGAAGAAAGCAATTTAAAACCAAGACCATGAATGATGAGCGTATACAGGATTTTCTCTTTCCTGCCTAAACAGTGTGTTCCTCCAGGGTGGATGTGGTGTCTTAGCACAGAGTGAACAGCCTAACACTCTCTATTCCTAAAAAATGCTTTTTCTGTGAAATTAACTTTTGTTTTAATGAATAAGCCATTTTGACATATTAGGACTCTGTATTTATGACGATAGCCTTTAATATTTGTTCAAAAAACCGATTCTTGATTTAGGAACAATATCAGAGACTGTAAGTTACTGACGGGATTGACTCGAGCTTAGCTCCGCCACTTATCTAGATAGAATCTGCTATATAGAACTTGTTTCCATGAATGTGAAAGTTATACCTATTCACTGTAGAGATTTACGATAGAAACTTGTTTTAAAAAAAGTTTAGGGTCTGATGCCAGAAGTGATTCAGAAATGGTTCTTCCAATCAGATCTCTGCTTAGGGTCTGTCCCTGTTAGTGCTTCTCTCTTTTCACTCCCTGAAACTCTAGCTTTGCTCAAACCTCTGTATTGTTCCCTCACCCACCCCAGAAAGCACTGTTTTTACTCATCCTAGTTCCTCTATTAAGACAACTCTTAGCAAAATTTGTCAACTTATAGGAATATCTTACATTGGCTTTGTATACCTCTTATGAATAACCTTGGGAAAGATCCCCATATGGAGCTGGAGACGCTTTGATCCCACAGCCATGATTCCTGTTCTCTGGGAAGTAGATGGCATTAACATACTCTGATTATTGTCTCTGGTTCTTAGGCAAAGTACAAGATCAGTGTACCACCTCTTAGACATGACTGCATTTCTGCAAAAGAGAGGTGCCATGGTGCAAATCGACTTACTATAGAAAGTCCCTCTTTATTTAGGAATAGTCATTGCTTACTTTTAATGTTATCGCTTTAAAAATAGAGGAAAAACTGTCATACAATGCATCATATAAGGCAAGAGATTTCTATTATCATGGCCTTGGTGAAGGTAATAAGAAGGTTATAGCATTTTTACTCCAACCTTTTCCTCTAGTCACTTGTTTACCCCCACAGAGGCATGCTGTGGCTGGGGGACAACTGGAGCCCTTGGGGTTGTGAAAATCCGTTGGTCTTGAGCTACTTATGTGAGCCCATGTGTAGGCTCCTGCCTATCAGTGTTCTGTGATTTGGCCTCCAGGCTCCAAACCTGAGGGTGGGTGGTGGTGGCAGGTGGTCTTTTCCTGTGTGCGTTCTCCCAGTGAACCCAGGGTAGTCATCCTATCCCCTCTACAGGTTTCACACCCTGTGCCAGTCAGCTCTAGGGATGGCTACAACTGTCTCCTCTGAGGGCTTCTGAGATTATTGCCCCACTTTCCCAATGAGTCCTTCTGATCAAGGTCCTTTCTGGTCTTCCATTAATGTGGTGACACCATACTCTTCTGGGTTGATCAGGTAAGTAAGGACATTCTTTGTGTGAATGGGACTCCCCTTCCAGCTTTGCCCATAGGTCATTCTCTTATCCTCCTTGTTGGTGGTAGTGTATGGAAAGAAATGGTGAAGTCAACGCTGAAAAAGATCATATTCTAGAAATGTAGTGATTATAGCCTAAAAAAGTTCAAGAGAAGACATGGTTGGAAGACATGTTCTACATTTATGCTATAAAATTCCAAATGATAAATTTAACACCACCAGAAAATGAGTTATCAGTCCCATTTTCCCTCATACTCTGCCCGAGACTTGCATTTGTGGTCGTCCTCAACAAAGCATGGTAACAACCTTTCAGAGAGCCATTGGAAGACAGTGTCATGGGCAGCATGATGGATGATGCTGCATCATGAGTAATGATGCAAACATCATTAAATCATTGGTATCAGGGAACTTCACAGGCCAGAACAGCTATATTGTTTCAATACTGAGAGGTTCTTAAGAGCCATAGCATTGTAAGAAATTGGCCAGGAATGGTGCATTTGACAGTAAAGAGCACAAAGGAATGGTTCCTGGATCTAAACAAGGAGAGATATTACAAAGAATCTTCATGTGCACTGATTGGATAACAAACAAATGGATAAATACTTCTTTACCATTATTCTAAATCTTCATTAATAGATTAATAATGATGCCTTAATGGATCCATGAATTTTGTAAGACATTTCTCAGTCAAATTGCTTACGTAGACAGAGACCTTGCAACAAATGTTTGCCCAAGGCCTCCTCCCACACCTTACCTTTACCCTATCTTCATTCATCTTTCTTGGAAGAAAGACGTGACACAGTTTCTTTGTAAGAATAAATCTTTGGTCTATGACCTTGATCTCATAACATCCTGTTAGTCATTCTTCATCTTTTTTGTATGCTGTCTCTCCCTCTCCATTGCTTCATTTCCTCTACTATTTACGCAATTGAGTTCTCCTTTTCTAGTGTAATCTTCTCTGCCTTTTCTATCCCAGTGAGCCACCATACCAATGTACTTTCTTTTCATCATCACCCTTATTGAAAGGATAATTCAGAGCCTCTCCACCCACCTGCATTAATTTCTTGTAGTCTGGGTTCTACTCCTGTTATTGTCCCCCTTTTCCCTTTTCTTTCATTAGGCTCTATTCATGTGTTTATGTATTTTTGATTTATTCATAAGTAAGTCAGTATTGACCCCTCTTATGAACTGCAGATTTGCATTTCCACCTGCCTATGAGACAGCTCTTCCCTGAAGTCTTCATGGTCATTCAAACTGGACAAACTTAAAACCAAATCTACCATTAAGCCCATATCTTACTGTTCCCATCTTCTACCCTCACCCAAAATGCTACCGTGGGCTTTCCTGTTTTGATGGTGATTAGAGATACTTTTTTTCTTCCTCCCTTTTCCTGTGTTCCTGAATCCTCCCCCTCTGAAAGATTGCTAACATTTGTTTTAGCATTCATTCCCTCTGATTTGGGAGAATGCAACTGGTTTCTAACAAGTATTTTCACTCCTAGTCTTTTGCTCCATTCTTCACCAAGATAATTGGTCAACGTATTGATCATACATTAATAATTGTGTCCTCTTGCTGCATTAGAAATAATTGGGGTATAGAAAAAATTTCCATTGAATTCTGAGATATGTCTCAAGGAAGATTCATTGGAAGGGGGGAAAAACCTCTGTATTTTCGTCTGTAGTTCAAAATTAACAAGGAGGATTGGAATTTGAGGGAATTCAGGAAATCCCCAGGAGATTAGGAGAAACAGACAAAGAAATGAAAATAGGAGGGAAAAGATGGGTAAAATAAGAGATTAATCCAGGAGTCCACAAGCTCTGTCTAAGAAAAGAAAGGAGCCGAGGAAACAGAGGAAGTGACACTTAAATGAGGAGGAGCAAATGGCCCTCGGAGGTGACCTGGCCTTGGGACCACTGCTGGCAACTCTCCAGAGTGGTGTCCGGCTTCACGGGCTGCTTAGGTGCAACACCCGGAGGCCAATTCAGTCACTGGGCAGATGTCAGTTTCTTTTTAGAATGTCTGTAGAACCAGGCAATCAGGTCAAGGTAGTTCAGAGGCATGCAGTCAACCATCAAGTCAGGAACCTCACTATCAGATAGTAAAAGATAATGAAGACAAATCTCAGACTCAAATCTGCTAGTGAAGTAATCTCTGACCAAACAGACGCAAGTTGTCCTACAACAGCTTGCTGGGATCTGGGAGAGGCCTCTCTTTCTTTACCTTGAAGGGCACTGGCCAACAAAGTGAATGCAAGTCTGAGCAATGTGACACTGTGACATAGCGGAGGAGGAGGCCTTATATGTGAGCCAGATGGGGTGGGCAGCTGGAACAGCGGGGAACACTAGCACAGACGTCATAGTACTCCTAAGTGTTAGTGAATGTATCTGGTTGTGCTAACATCACAATTGAGTTTTTGGGTATCTCCATCACCCTAAAAATTTCCCTCATGCTCATGAGCAGTCACTCCCATTCTTACTCCCATCTGCTTTCTATCATGTTGCCGTCTCTAGAAATTTCAGGTAAATGGCATCATGCGTAATTTGTGTTTGGCTTTTTTTACTTATTATCATGTTTTTGAGGTTCATCCATGTTGCCACAAGTATAAGCAGTCCGTTTTTTTGTTTTGGGTTTTTTGGGTTTTTTACTGCTGAGCAGTATTCTATGTGTGGATATACCACCGTTTGTTTATTTATTTGCCGGATGCCAGCACATTTGATTGCTTCCAATGTCATTATCGACATTCGTGTACAAGTATTTGTGTAGACATATGTTTTCATCTCCCTTCAGTCAATACCTAGAAATGGAATTGCAGAGTCAAATGATATGTCTATGTTTAACTTTTTAAGAAACTGTCAGACTCTCTTCCAAAGTGGCCCTACCAATTTACATTCTAACCAGTTCTAATTTCCCCGCACCCTGACACTTGGTACTGAAAGGTCTTTTTACTCCAGCAAATCTAATGGGTGTGAAGTTGTATCTCCCGATTTTAATTTGCATTACCTAATGACTAATGATATTGAGAGTATTCTTGTGTGCTTATTATCCATATGTATATTTTCTTTCATGAAATGTCTTTTCCAATATTTTGCTAGTTTTAAAACTTAGATTGTTATTTTATTATAGAACTAAAAAATTCTTTATACTAGAAGCAAGTCCTTAATCAGACTTATGATCTATAAATAGATCTCCCAGTTTGGACTATCATTTCATTCTCTTAATGGTATCTTATGAAAACTAAGTTTTCTATTTTAATGGAATTCATTTAATCAGTTCTTTTTCTTTTATGGATCATGTTTTTAATATCTAAGAAATCTAAGAAATCTTTGTCTATCCCAGGATCATGCAGGCTTTGCCCGTTATCTTCCAGGAGTTGGCTAGCTCTGGCTCTTACATTTAGGTCTATAATTCGCAGTAAGTTAATTTTTGTGTGTAGTGTATAAGTGGTAAAGGTCCCAGGTTTGGCTCTTTCTTGGTTTGGGTTTGGGTTTTTTTGCATATGTATATCCCATCATGCAGCACAGAAAGCTAAGAATATTATCTTTTCAACATGGAGTTGCTTTGGCACCTTTGTCAATTATTAATTCACCATAAATGTGTGGGCTCATTTCTGAACTCTCTATTATGTTCCTTTAATCTATACGCCCATACTTTCACCAATACCTCATTGCCTTGATGACTGTAGCTTTACATTGTTTGAAATTTGTTCCTTTTACAAAAAATATTTTGGCTATTCCTTTGCATTTAAACATACAATTTAGAATCAGCTTGTCAATTATAAAAAGAAAGAAAGAAAGAAAAGAAAAGAAAAGAAAAGAAAAGAAAAGAAAAGAAAAGAAAAGAAAAGAAAAGAAAAGAAAAGAAAAACTTGCTGGGATTTTGATTGGGATTGTGTTGAATGTATAGATCAATTTGAGGAGAACTGCAATCCTCATAATATGGAGTCTTCTATTCCATGAGCATGATCTATCTTCCCATTTATATAGATCTTTTAAAGTTTTTTCAGCAATGTTATGTTGTTTTCATAAGATAGGTCTTGCATTTCTTTTGTTAAATTGATTCCTAGGGATTTTATTCTTTCTGATGCCATTATGAATATATTTGTTTTCTTAATTTCATTTTCAGATTGTTGGCTGCTAGTACATAGAAATACAATTGTTTTTTTGTACACTAATATTGTAGTCCTATGACATTGCTAAGCTCACTTAATAGATCTAATAGATTTTATGGGTTCTTTGTGGCTTTCTACACGAAAGATTATGTCATCTGCAAATACCTACGATTTACCTCTTTTTTCCCAATCTATACGCTTTTACATTCCAATATATATGCTCTTTACATTATTTTTCTTGCCTGTTGCCTTGTTGCCATACATATGGATATGTATAGAGAGAAGACACATAGATAGGAGATATATGGATGAAAGACATATAGATATAGCTGGATGATTTATTATGAAGAATTGCTTCCCATGATTATAGAGGCTGAAAAGTCCTATGATCTGCTGCTATCTGCAAGCTGGAGAGCGAGGAAAGCCAGGAATGTAATTCCTGAGCCCAAAGGCCTGAGAACCAGAGGAACTGATGATGTAAATCCCAGCTCAGGGCAGGAGAAGACCTATTCCCAGCTCAAGCAGGTAGGCAGGAAGTGAGTGGATCCTCAGTTCCTCCACTTTTTGTTCTATTCAGGCCTTCAACAGATTGGATGATGCCCACCAATCCTGGGTGAGGGGGTGCACAATATACTTTATTGAGTCCACCAATTCAAATGCTAATCTCCTCTGGAAAGACCCTCACAGACACACCCCAAAATAATGTTTAATTTTGCCATCCTGTGACCCAGTCAAGTTGACGTAAAATTAACTGCCACATGTGGTTGGAGTGGATTTCTTTGTCTTCCTAATCTTAGGGGAAAAACGTTCAACCTTTCACATTAAGAAAAATGGCAACCTTTCACATTAACCAAATGTTAGCTGTAGGTTTTTACAGAAACCATTTATCAGATTAAGGAAGTTTTTTTTCTATTCCTGGTGTGTTGAAAGTTTTTAATCATAAATGAGTATTGGAATTTGTCAAGCGTTTTTTCTGCTTCATTGTGATGATCTTGTTTTCTTTCTTTTCTTTTCTTTTCTTTTCTTTTCTTTTCTTTTCTTTTCTTTATACAGTGTATTACATTAATTGATTTTTGAGTGTTAAGCCAACTTTGCATTCTGGGATACACCTCACTTATTCATAGTATACAATTCTTTTTTATATTTTCCTTTGTTTTGTTCATATTTTATTAAAGATTTTTTGCAAGTGTGTTCGTGAGCCTAGTTTTCTTTTCCTGTGATGACTTTAACCTGGCTTTGGTATTAGGCTAATATTTACCTGATAAAATGAATTGAGAAGTGTTCTGTCCTCTATTTTCTAAGAATTTGTTGGTGTTGGTATTATTTCTTCCTTAAATATTCAATAGAATTCACCAGTATAGCCCAAATGGGCCTAGGCTTTTCTTTGTAGAAAAAATTTTTGCTAATTTAACTTTTGGGGTTTTTTGTTTTGGTCTGGTTTGGTTTGGTTTTTTGCTGGTTATGGGTCTATTCAGATTTTGTCTCTTCTTGTGTCAAATTGGGTAATTTGTATCTTTCTACAGATTTGTCCATCTCATCTAAGAGGTGAGATGCGGAACAGCTTAAAGAAAGGCGGAGTTGAACTTCTGGAGATAATTTTAGGTTGATGGTGGGGTCTAGCTGTGGGTGGGACACGCTGCATGGCCCTCCTCTTGGTAGAAGATAAAACTGCTGCTTTAACATGGGAGGAAGCTGAGGAGAGAGACAGTCATTAGGAAGCTACTCCTTGTGGAGGACCATATGATCTCACACAGTAGGAATGATAGTCCGCGCACAGTTTTCAGTCTTCTTTTTTTGGACAGTAATTCTTTACTGTTGTCCTCCATCTTCAGTAAGTTTTTTGAAACCTTCATCCTGCTTTTAGCTGCACCTTGCAGAGCTAACAAAGGGGCATGAAGGAAAGTGGCGAAGAAGAAGCAACAGCAACCCACAGAAGCAGAAGCAGAAGCAGAACAGCAGAACCTACAAGACGTCCAGCGGTGACCTTGGTACAAGGTGGCAAGCAACAGTCAGAATCTGTGGACCATGTAAGCATTCCTCAATGATTTCCAAAAATTCCTTTAAGGGAGGGAAACTTGGGAGAAAAGAAAAAAAAAAGGAATAGGTTAGAGTTATGTCCCAGTAACAAACAAATCCAAAATTTTAGTGGCTTAAGACCACAGAATTTATTTTTTTTACTCCCACCACCTTTTCACTGTGAGTTAGCTGGGGGGCTCTAATTTAAGTCACCCTCCCTCTGGGATCAAGACTGAAAAAAAAAAAAAAGAAATTTCTAGAATCCAAGGAATGAAGATTCTATGTCTTTGGGTTATGGGTATACCCCCCCAAAAGTGGCCCTATTTGATAACCTCAGGCACGTCAAGATGGGGGAAATACTAGTTACACACCGTCTTCCCAACAATCACTATCTGCATTTCCCAGGGCGCCAGGAGAGTCAGGGTATTAGCTGCTCCTTTCAAATTAAAAGCAATCAGATAAAATCACATCACAGAAAAGTGTTCTCTTTCCCAAGGTTAATAACTGCATTTTTAAAGGACACATTAGCTATCCCAGAGACATTGCTTATTACAAAGAAATAAATGGTTAACTAGCAGAATTTCAAACAGCAATGATGGAAGATAATTTTTTTCTTGGGGACAAAACTTTTGAACCCCTTAGATCACACAAACAGATGATGCTATAACTTGCCTATTCATAAATAAGTCCTGTCCTGAGCCAAGAACAGCAGCTAGTCAGGCAAGCCGAAGAGAGAATGTAAAAGAAGCATCTAAACTCCATTAGCTGAGCACTTGGACAATCTACTCATGTCTAATTATTTTACTATTAAATGCCTGTGCATCCGACCAAAGAGAAAGCTTCAAAGTGGATACATTAGTGGATTTATTCACAGACCTCAGAAGTAGAGGATTATTTAGAATGAGGACCTTCTTACCATCCTGCTTGGAGCCTTGTTCACACGGAGATTGACATCTAATGCCCCCTATAGGAAATCCCAGGCCAGCATACCATACCTGCTGGGAAATGGGCTTGAAGCCACACTGTGTGCGGCACCCTACAGGTCGGGGTGATTGAAGCACTGAGTGAACAGAGCACAAGACCCGGACTTGCTTGGAAATATTTTGGTGAACTGATTGTTATTTACTCCATACTTTCCTTTTGTCTTACCTTGTCCAGCTCCAGCCCTGCTCCTAACAGTCTCTGTGGTCATTGCCTCCAAAGGGGCAGGAAGAAGCATGGAAAGCAGAGGACTGTGGAAGTTTGGGGACTTCTTGGGTTTGTTTTCCGAGAAGATTTTATCAGTTGAGGAGATTAGGGCTTGAGGAGCGGGGGCAAGGCCATCGTGGGGAGAGAGACAGAAGCAGGAAAAAGACTCCTATGGCCTGGGAGCAGGATGGAAGTAAAGAGAAGGGCCAGGCTGGAATTTCTTGCCAGGTTAGCTTCATGAGGACTCCGAATGAAAACTAAAGTAATACAGTTTTAATACAGAGATGAGATTTCCCATACACTTTGTGAACTGAGGTTTATGTCAATATGCAGGTATTTTCTTCTCTTGATACAAATGGAAGGCTTGAGGTTTCAGGAGTACAGTAGGTTTCTTACTACTTTGATAGAGGTAAGGAAAGAAAGCAGGTTAGAATCAGAGAATTGCTTTCAAGGTTACTGACCGGCCAACTAAAAGAACGGTTTCATTTTAGGTTTTTTTCTGCCTTTGGAGTAGGGAGTGGCCCAGCTACCCTGACTGGAAGGATGCATGGGAGGAGGGAGGGTCCTCTCCAGAACATTACCTATGCCATTTCCTGACTGCTAATGAGTACTTAATGCATTTTGTTCTTGATTTCAAGCTTTTAAAAACTAAGTTTCAAAATAAAAATTTATTAAAGAGATCCTCACCATAGTAGGTAGGATTTTCTAATGTCCCATCTCACTGAAAGTTCCCTTGGAACGGGAGGAGGGAGCCCGGAGGAAGCCTTATCAGGAAAGGCAGTCAAGGTGGACCTAATATCCCTGAGGTGCAGCCAGGGCTCAGGGCTGTAAGAGCACCTGGCTCCTGGGTTCCAAACAGACCAGGATTGGCCACTTGCCGCTGACAGAATCCAAAGGCAGAGAGATGAGTGGTGGTGAAATAAGAAAGGAATTTAGTTCAGTGAGGCCCACACTGGAAAGGAGCGGACTAACGTCTCAAAGTTGCCTCCCAAGTGACGAAAATACTTCCAGGTTTATATAAGGAAAATGTGCGACAAATGTCGGTGGGTCCCTGAAGGTGGGCGGTGAACGTCAAATCCATCACTGTCTTGGAGTCAATCGCACAGGCTCAGGGCAGCCCTTATTGCTTGAGGGGGTAGTTTCAGTCCCCACCAGGGGATGTTACACCCGTAGGGTCTTCACCCTGAGCGGAGAGACAAGCTAGAAAGAACCCAACTAGAAAGTCTGAGGTCACAATGGAGGCAGCCGAAGGCCTCGTTCAAGGCCGATGTGACAGGGTGTGTGTGAGAAAGAGGTCAGGCCTTCCCTAGACCTCCCAGAGCCAAGACTCTGTAGAGAAAGCCCCGGACTGGGGTCTCCTTAGAAAACAGGCCACCATCCCCATTTATGGAAACAAAGCCAATCAACAGTAGAGAAAGAGGTGTCCCCTATCAAGAAGAAGGGACAACATTGTCCTAGGCAGAAACAATCCTGCCTGCCTTGTTCCAGTCACAGAGCGGAAGTCCCCAGGCCAGAGTATGAGACAGCAGGTCACAGCCTCCTCTGTTTCCAGTCTCCACTCAGTCCCTGCCCGGGTGGGAGGGACAGGTTGAACACATCACTGAAGTTTCATAAATGAAGATTTTAATTGTATAGGAGATTGAAGATTGTTAAATGAACATGACCAAAACATAAGAACTTGAATGAGATTGTTTTAATGTCAGAAAACTCGTGGAGTTAAGTTGAGATATTGCTAAGTTAGCCTAACTATGAACAGGTAGGGTGGCAGACTAGGGAAGGGGACGGTGATCAAGACAGTACAGTTCACAGTAGCTTTGGGAAAAATAAAAACTATATTTTGTTCATACACCAGTGAGTTGAGCTTGCTCATTAAAAATAATTATGTTTATTAACAGTTTAATTTTTTGTCCTTGGTCTATTTTTCTATTGGGCCATTCTCTCTATCTGTTAATTAATTAGTATATATCTATTATGTACTAAGGAAATTCATGCTTGGTCATAGTTTGGACACATTTTCTTTTTTCCCAGTTTGTGATTTGTGTTATACCTTTTAACAAGTTTTTTTTCCCTATAGTATTTTTTTACATAATTAATTTGTCATTATTTTCCTTTGTAGATTCTGGGGTTTGTATCTTTCTAAGAAGAGCATTCCCCACTTTAAAATAATAGTAAAAAAAAAAGTTGTTCATGATTTCTTCTAGTACTTTCTTCTCATGTTTATAAATGTCATCTTGAGAAATGTGAACTAGCTTTAAGAGAGAGCACTTGTTATTGCTTTAACAACAATGAATCTTTTGTGACTTTTTCTTCCGCCACTTTTCCACTCATGCTTGGGTATACTTTTCACTGTGATTCAGGTCTTGACTTGCTGTAGTTTATTGACCTTTCTAGAACCACGACCATCAGGCTACTTGCTCTGCACATGCTACATCAGGCTAATTGCCACATGAACACTCTGATTCCTACTCTACGTATGTACCCTTCTTACAATTACCCTAAATCTCTGTTCGAGAAGCAGCTTGATCAGAAACACAATGGTATCCTTACCCCTTCTGCTAGAGAGAGTTTGATGTTAGGCACCCAGTCAGTTCCTAAAATTCAAGATCAGCAACAGTCTTAGTGGATTAGAACATAACCCTTTCTCATGTTTCTTGGGCTTATACTTGGGTTATGCTTTCAGTGCCATGGGATGGATAAAGTAACACCTTTACATTCTACTTTCCAGAATTTCCAGCACCTGCCGCTTAGGGATTATATTGTTGAAAGGAAGCAGTGCTCATTGTAAGATGGAAGGAATTAGTATTAACATAAATAGGGCACATTACGTTTTCATCAGAGGATTCCTAGGTTGTTGCCCACTTGATCCACCTGTCTCTTGGGATTTCTGTGTAGGCTAAAGAATAATATTTTAAAGCCCTAGATAAGTCTCTTTAAGAAAGACTCAAAAGCCATATTATGATTAGTGTCTCCTGAACAGTTTTTTTTTTCTATTATAAATTCACTCATTCATTCCAGGAATCTTCATTGAGTGCCTATGTCTTAGTGAGTTCAGGCTGTTGTAACAAATTACCATAGCCTGGATGGCTCAAGCAACAAACATTTATTTCTCACAGTTCTGGAGGCTGGGAGTCTAAGATGAGAGTGCTAACATGGTTGGGTTCTGGTGAAAGCCTGATTCCTGGTTCACAGACAGCCATCTTCTTGAATCCTTGCATGGCAGGAAGAGGGTGAGAGACAGCTCTGGGGCCCTTTTATAAGGGCACTAATCCCACTCATGGGAGCCCCACCCTCATAATACCAAAGATTCCACCTCCTAACACCATTACATTAGGCATTGTGGCTTCAGCATATGACCTTGGATGGGTGGGGGGGACACAAATATTCAGTTCATTACAACCTACTATGTAACAAGGCACTGGGGATAAAGTAGTGTTGAACAAAACCAAATCCCTGCTTTCACAGAGTATACATTCTCATGGAGAAGAGAAGAGAAGAGAAGAGAAGAGAAGAAGGAAAAGAAAGAAAGAAGGAAAAGAAAGAAAGAAAGAAAGGAAGGAAGGAAGGAAGGAAGGAAGGAAGAAAGAAAGAAAGAAAGAAAGGGAAGGAGGGAGGGAGAGACGGAGGGAAAAGGGAGAGAGGAAGAAAGAAAAGAAAGACCAAGTAAGTAAATCAATATATACCATAATGTTAGGTAGCGATAGATGCCATGAAAATAAAATGAGGCAGAGTAAGAGGACGAAGAATGATAAGAATCAGGCTAGCAGGTGGAAGAAACATATCAGAACAGAGGCCGAATCAACCTGGGGAATGAGCAGTGTGGAGATCTGAGGGCAGAGCATTCTAGGAATAGGGACCAGCAGGTGCAAAGATCTTTTAGCAGGAATATGCTTGCTGTGTGTAAGAAAGAGCAATCAGGACAAGTGTGGCTGGAGAAGTAGTAGTGAGGGAAAGAAGAGAGATACAGCTAGAGAAGATAATGAAGATCCTGTAAGCCATTGGCTAGTATTGAGCAAAAGGACATAACCTGATTTACATTTTAGAAGGCTGTTAAAAGGAAAACCACAGGCCCAAAATGGTATCTATTAGATTAGGCCCCAAGTCAGTAAATCAAGACTTTATCCCAAACCTAACCACAGTTTCAGTTTCCAGGAAGGTAACATCTAACCAGTCAACCTGGGAATTTCCTGCTCAGCACTAGGAAGTTTCCTGCTAGGCCCCTTCCATCCCCCTTAGGAGGCCAACCATACCTAAAACAATGGATTCTTTGCTAATCATTTCCTTTTTTCCACTCCCTTTCTACCTTTAAACCCCTTTCCCTTTCCTGCAGCTTGATGGAGCTCCCCTCTACTTGCTAGGTGAGATGCTACTCAAAACATGAATCAATTAATAAAGCCAATTAGAGCTTTAAAATTTACTCAGTTGAATTTTTTTATTTAACAAGGCTCACTCTGGCTGCAGTGTGAAGAACGGACTACAGAGAAGGCGGAATAGAGGCAAGGTGTGTTAGTCTGGGCTCCTCAGAGAAGCAGAACCAATAGAATTTGTTTATTCAAGTTTACTTATTTATTCCTTTATGTGTTTACTTATTATAAGGAATTGGCTACACAGTTACGGAAGTTGAGAAGCCCCCATTCTACGGTCTCAGGCCAGAGGCCCCAAGTCCAAGTCCACAGTCAAGAGAAGACCAATGACATGCTCAGTGGCGGTCAGGCAGAGAGCTCGAATTCTCCTTTGCTCAGCCTTTTTTGTTCTATTATGGCCTCCACGGAACTGGATGAGGCCCACCCACACCTGGGAGGGATATGTGCTATATTCAGTCTGTGATTTAAATGTAAATCTCATCCAGAAACACTGTCATAGACACACCCAGAAAAGTGTTTAATGGAATACCTGGGCCCCAAGGCTCAGTCAAGAGGACACATAAAATTAACCATCACACAAGGAGAGTTAAGAGACGATTGCATAGACCTGGCCAGAGATGATGCGATAGTGTTTTGGACCCAGAATGTAGCACTGAACTCGGTGAGAGGTGGTCAGATTCCAGATGCACTTTGAAGGTCTGGCAGATTTCAGGCCACCAGAAAGAGAGGAGGTCGAGGATAGGGCTAGAGATAAGAATTGGGAAGTCTTCAGCGTATCAAGAGAATATAATCAGGGGCTGGACGAGACCTCCAGGGAGAAGACTAGGTCTCTCCAGCATCAGAGGTCAGGTAGGGAAAAGGACCCAGCCAAGGACACTAAGAAGAAATGGCCACTGTCAGAGGAGAAAACCTGATTTACTGGAAACCAAAGGAAAAACAGAGGCCTAACAAGGAGAGAGTGATCAAGTGTTTGAAAGGCTGCCAAGATATTACGTAAAAGAGGCCTGGAGGTTTTCCACTGGATTTCGCTCCTTCCTCCACATTTCTTCCCATGTGATAGAAAGGGACTGATCCCTTGTGCACCTAAAAGCCAACCGTCCCAGTTCCGGGAGACTGCTACTTATCTCTTAAAGATGGTTTCCCCTGCCTTACTCACAGAACCCCAGTTTTATGCAAGGTCATAATGTGTCTTCCTCCTCTGAAGCTAGAAATAATCATATGGCACAGGACTAGTCAATTAAGGGCAAACAGGCATGGAATGGAAATTTTTGGAGAGTCTTTCAAGGTGGACTAAGCCAGCTGGCATTGTTTCGGGCTTTCTTGTCCTTCAGTGCTCGCAGTTCTTGGTCATGCTGCTGGGAAGAATGGAGAGGTAGACTGGGCAGAGTGGTGGGCAGCAAAGCTGAGCTTACTGGAGTGATAGTACAAAGCTCCCAAATAGGGAGGGGACCCGAGAGGGTTGCTGTTGGAGTTTTGAAGTCTAGGGGTTTTTATGGGCTTGTTGGAGGGCTGTTTTAATCTGATTAACCCTCCCTGCGCCTGTCACCCAGTCAGGTTTTTGTCCACTCACTCATCTACCTGTCAGGTAGTTGTTCACATGGGAAAGGGTGGGGGGCTCCTTTCAGGCTGGTGTAGAATAACAGGATGGGGTCTTTTTCCTCTTTTTCCTTTTAAGGGTAGTTTCATCTGGGGTGGGGGGGCGGCGGGGAGTGGGCTCGGCCCTTGCCGCTGCCTGCCTTTCTCTGACTACGCTCCATTAGCATGAGTGTCTGTTTCCCTTTGTTGCTCCCTCTCTTCCTGCCTGAAGCATGGATGTGATGGTTGGAAATCTGGGAGCCATCCTGACAGTGAAAGGACTGTGAACACACTCTAAAGACGGTGGACAGAGCCTGGATCGCCCGGTGACATTGTGGAGTCTCCACGCCAGTCTTGCACTTTTTACCTTTTGATTTTCTTTTGGTAGAAATATATAGATTTACTGTCTTGCACTTATTTTCTGTTATTTGACAACTGAACTTAATCCTCAGTGCTATGCTAGTGGCATAGTGGTCACCTTGGCTCTCCCGGCGGCAGCAGCCCTGTCACCCACACAGTGAAAACAACGTGGGGCCAGAAGCACAGGCCATGGTTCTAGGACCATCTCTTCCAGTCTTATATAGCGGTGAGCCTGT
This sequence comes from Ursus maritimus, assembly GCF_017311325.1. Taxonomy (NCBI): domain Eukaryota; kingdom Metazoa; phylum Chordata; class Mammalia; order Carnivora; family Ursidae; genus Ursus; species Ursus maritimus. The sequence goes on along the minus strand of NW_024425563.1, from coordinate 64,861,886 downwards.
GAGCAAATCACTTGAGCAACCTTCAAACTTCACCTTCCTCATCTGTAAAATGGGGGTGTTAGAAGAGCCAGTCCCTGCCCTTGCTTTTATGACTATATTTTTTCTTCAGAATTAACTGTTGGTCATCAATTATCTGTTCTGGTTTAATGCTGCTTACAGTAACTGTGACTGTAGTACATCTCCAGGACTTGGATTTCCAAAAAAATAAAATAAACTCTTACAGAGCGTTAGCTATGAAAATAGAAAGCCTCATGTTTTTCAGTGTTTGAAAATGAAACCTGATAAAGCAAGGAAAGCCAGAGCAAAAAGCTTCAGGTGTCAACGGAAACTAGGCTTGATGCATTTCAAGGGCTAATTTGTGTTTGAGTGAAAAAACCTGCGTGGAAGGGCTGGCTGGTCTGCGCAAGCGCGGCCTCGCCGAGGACCGCAGTAGTAACTTCTAGAGGCGCTGGCGGAAGCCCTGTGCCCGCCTGGCCTGGAGGGGAGCTGGCTTCCTGCTCAAGACTGTGATGCTTCTTCAGGTCAGTGGGGCTGACTTTGGAACCCAGGCGGAGAGGAGAGAGAACGGGAGGGGCGTGGGGGTGGGGTGAAGGAGAAATGAGAAGCCCGAGAGCAGGAGGGGGAGAAGCGTTCCCTCTTCCAAAGGGTGATTTTCAGAGTTCGCCTACAAACGCTGACGGTCGCACACCTACAGTGCCAGCCTACTGTGTGCTGTTTGCAAGGCTGGTGTCCGTCTGGGTCGAGGTTTTGTGTTTTTGGTTTTTTTTCTTGTTGGAAATGCTTCAAGGTAATTTGAGAGACAGGAAGGAACAGCCCCGGGGGGCAGGGCTGCTCAAGTCGATGTCGATGTTTACGTTTGTATAACTCGGGACAGATTACAGCCTTTATCATATTCCATCTTCATAATGACCTTGTGAGGCAGGCTGGGCAGGTTCAGGGCTATATCTGGTTCAGTGCTGTCGTTCTTACCCTTGCGGAGGAGGAGGCCTCCAGGAGAAGTTAGAGGAGGCTAAGCTCTTACAGCTGGCTAAGCGCTTGCGAGGGGGCACCCATGCTGGGGGGCCCGTCAGTCTGATCTGTAATGGGGCTGGTGCTGGGCTTCACCGGGCTTCAGCTGGATTCCATTCACCACTTGCTTCAAATGTTTTGTTTGTAAACATTTTGTACCGTGATTATCAGGCTTGTTGTGAGGGTGGAGGTGGAGGTCCCTTGGGACTGTTTTTCTAACCCGGCAAAGGAGAGCCACCTGGCTCTGCTTTAGTCCCGGGCGGGGGGAGGGGGGAACCAGGTAGCCCCTGGGATTGGGCAGCTGGAAACAACGCTCTGTGACGTGAATGGTAAGGAGCTGGTGACAACTTTTTGTGTTGCCCTGCCCGGAGCATTTGGCAAAGGAGGACTCAGGAGGCAATGTCTTAGCTAAAAAGTGAAAAGCATGACTGATCTAATGGAAGGATTTCAGACAATGTGATGTCAATTATATCTCAATTTAAAAAAAAAAAAAGACAATGTGGCAAGCAGATGGAATAGATATTTTTGGGTCAGAGAGCACTTGCCAATCTCTCTATAACCCAGCACCTCGGAACTGCGACTGTGTGGCTGTCTGCGACCTCTTCTCGATCAGCTCACATGTAGGAAAAGGGTGTCGCGTCAAGGTGGGGGGGTGAAGAGAAGGATGGCCCTAGGGGATGCAGAATGAAGGGGCGATGGTTCAGAACCCCTTGGACAAAGCAGAGACGTGCTGGTCCTGCCCCTCCCGTACTGTCCCCCACCTCCTGAGAATGCTTCCCTTCGTCATTCACGTGTACAGGTTTACCTGGGCACCTGTGCGCGAGACACCACACTGGGTTCTGGCCACACGGAGAGCCGGACAGGTAAGGGGCGTGCCCTCAGAAGAGATCATAGAAAGTAAGCAAACACTGTGAGGCGGTGGGCAAATGTAGTAAGGAGTCGGGGGAGGGTGAACAGAGGGCCGGGCCACCACTGAGCCAGACCTGGGGGATGGAGACCGAAGCAGCCACGTGAGGAGCTGGCGAGAGGACCCTCCCCTGGGGGGACAGCGGGCACAGAGGCTGTGCGAAGGGGCAGAACCTTGTGTGTGATGCCCAGGAAGGGTGCCCGTGTGGCTGTCGTGTGAGGGGAGTGACCAGGAACTGGTGGGACTGACGGGGGTAGGTGGGCAGGAGCCCAAGTCTGCTGGGCTCTGTGGCGTAGGTCGCGAGAAGCCACTGAGTGATTTGTGGTAGGAGGGTGGCTCCATGTCATGGCTCTGAGCCCAAACCCCGAGGACGGCCGTGGGAGAGTGTACCCTGAACAACGCACGCCTGAGCTGCGCCAGTCCCCTTCTATGCGGACTTTTTCCATAAGCCCGATGGTACTATACATATGTCTTCTCTGCCTTATGATTTTCTTAATAACACTCTCTTTTCTCAAGTTTACTTCACCGTAAGAAATATAGTTTATAATACATGTGACATATAAAATGTGTTAGTCGAACTGTTTGTTATCCTAGGCTTCTGGTCAACAGTAAGCTATTAGTAGTTAAGTTTTTGGAGAACCAAAAGTCATATATAGACTTTTGACTGCGCAGAGGGTCCCCTTGTCCCCTAACCCCCACGTTGTTCAAGGGTCAACTGCATTGTGCATTGCAGCTGGAGGGGAGAGGCTGCTCAAGGACTGTGGGAGCGCAAGGAGCTCCTCTGCGGCCTTCACGTCGGCGCTCAGGCCAGCGTTTGTGGTTTTCATTCCCACCCCGAATGCAGTCCCCGGTTCTTGTCAGTGGTGTTTGGTTTTCCTTAGTAGCTCTTGTGTCTTTTGGGCTGGGGTACATGGCAGCATTTTCGTCGTTGTTTACCGATCACCTAGCAACATCTGCAGCCATCTGTACGCTCATATTCTCCCTTCTCTCGTTGCTGCCACTTGCTATCCAGCTGCTGCAGAAACTATTTGGGGACAGGGAGTGCTGGAAATGTTGCCTCAGGATTAGGGAAATTTCACTTGGCAAGAACGTGCAGACAAATCAGGTCAGAGGGCATTTGAAGGTTGTTACCAACTGCCGCATAGAACATACCTTTCAGTGTTCTGCTGTTGGCCTGTCCTGTGTCTGGATCTTCGAATGGCTCTGACGAGCCACTTTCTACCTGCCTGCTAACAACAGGTTACCTGGGCAGCCATCACGATCTCCTTGCCTAGTCCCATCCTGCTCTCAATCTGACCCAGTATAATTCTAACCCTAGACGCTGCAGACCTGTTGTCCTTGATAAGGACCATTTGGGGATGGTGTTTTCAGCTTTTCACCTTCAACTCTTCCTCGTGGCCTCTGACCTGGTTTGTCCCTCCACATTTTTGCCGTTATGAAAACTACGGGTAGCCCCAGCTGCTTAGCTGACCCCCAGTTCTCCCCGAGAGAGGCTGCTTGGCTGCGTCCTCTACCCCACTGAGACACTCCACGCCCGGGAATCAGACCATCAGATTGAAAGTTGCTTTTGCCTTTTCTCACAGGAGCCTGAGTATGTCCCCTTACAAATTGCACTCACAGCTGGCCCTGATATTCTAGAAATCCCAAGGCAGGCACGCAAATTAGATCTAAGCTGTTGACCTTCATCTCACACATGTAAAAAGAATGTGTGAGGACCCGTGGCTTGCGAAAGCAGCCTTATGTCTTCGCCATCATTTTTCAAATACCACTAATTGCCTTACACTTTCAACTTCAACACAAAGCGTTACTCAAACAGCTCTTGAAATAGGTGAGTAGAGAGCCCCACCTCGGACTCCCCTGCACAACCGCTGTATCTTGAACTACGAGGTTGCTGTGCTCCCTCTGGCTTTCGGGACATTCAGGTCTCTGAAGTGCTGGGATTGGAGCGCACGCTGGGCTTCCTGCACACCTGCCCTCCCCTCCCTGTGGATACCATCACCTAAATTACACCCGCCGGCTCCTTCCTTGCGGCCTGAAAGAGTCTAACAAAGAGGGTGATGAAAAAGAAACATTCAGCCAAAGGAGGCATGACTGTCCTGCTCTTGCCGAGGCTAGGAACGAAGCCATCCCGTGATCGGTCACTTCCCTGTATGTTGGACAGAAGGAAAGTTATGACTCTGAGAGGTTAGCTCTTCCCGATGCGATGCAAGAGGAAGCAGAGATTCCCAGGGTGTCGTTTTGGGGGCTTGTTTTTTGTTTTCTCAGAAGCATTGAGGAATACGTACGTTCATGCTTTCATCATTGGAGGGGACAGGAGGGAAATAGGACCAGAAAAGCATGTGAAATAAATAACATTTTAAAAGATCCGAGTCCATCGGAGAAACACAGATGTCCTTTGCCATAAGAACGTGGGTATACTATGTGTGTGACACTGTTGAACAGATGCTCTAGTGTGCTGGGAGTGGTGGCATTTCCTTCTCATTTGGGTCACTGAAGGAACGGTGACTGTCAGCACCGTGCATTAAGGCAGGGTGGAAAGGACACTGGGCTGAGGCCAAGGACACCTGGGTTCTGTCACATGAGGACAGAAGGCAGCAGGACCTCTGTATAAGGGGTCGCCTGGTGGGAGGCTGAGACCCAGGGGCCGGGCAGTGCCCAGAGCAATGAACTGATGGGCACCATCCGTGCTGCACTCACGTGAAGATTAGCTGCTCCCAGAGAGAGAGAAGCACTGGTAATGAGTGCGACAGACAGGGAACTCAGCCTGGTCTGAGTATGGTAACCCCTTGTTTCTTCTAGGACATGCTTTCTCGGGGAACATCCAAACTATGTCCACACAAAGGTTTTTGGCCCCTCATTCTGTACCCAGGGGGAAATGTGAAATGCTTCTGGGGCCACCCTTGCCTGCCCTCACCCACTATGTTAATGCCCACCAGCTCCTTTGAATTCCCTGCTGAGATGTATTGGTTTCCCTCGCTGACACTGCAGTGTGCACCCCTAGGCTCATTCCTCGGGGGTCTGGAGTTACTGCTGAATTGGAAGGAATTGTGTTGTGCAACTTATAGGTGAGATTTAGTGCTGATGTGGAGAGGAATTGGTGTTGTACAGATAATGGCCAGTGGGAATTGTTAGCAATATGTATAGCACCATGCATGGAAATGGGTATAAAGCCTAATGAAACTTGCCCTGGGGCCCCTCTGAAGTTACAGTCCGCTTCCGGAGCACAGTGGGCTGGGAAGGGCCTCTGGGGCTCTCCATGGAGGCTGTGGGGAAAACAGGTAGAGGTTTGATTAAGTGTGAATTTAAAATTTGAAGATTCTTGGGTTGAGAGCTCCTCCCACAGCTCTTCAGTGACACTCTATTCACAGCCCACAGGCAGTTTTGCAAGCAGCTACTGCTGTCTGACTCCTATTTCTAGCATTTCCTATTTGCCCTGTGCAGGAAAGAAGCAGTGTTTCTGTTATGGTAATTGGGTCGCCCAGAGTCAACCAAACCCACAGGTCTGACTCATAGCTGATCCACCCTTCAGAACACCTGTAACCTAAGAAGACCCAGCCTTCCAGAGAGGCTGGAAATCACTGTTTCTTCACTCCGAGACTCTGCGGCCTTACACACCACACGGTGGAGTAGACCCTGAGCCTTCAGAGGCCAGCCTTTGGGAAGGGGCTGTGCGAGAAGGACGACTCCCAGGTCACTTACCCCATTTCTAGATGCCCTGAGCAACAACCTGGGGCTGTTTCAACGATAGCACACAGTTCTTGGCATTAGAAGAATAATGATGTACTGTATGGTGACTAACATATCATAAAAAAAAAAAAAAAGAATTGGCTTTGAGTAGTAGTAAATCTACCGTATAACCAGCTAAAATAACCAGCCGAGTGGCTGTGAGCAAATCATTTCACCTCCAGGAACTGAGTTCTGGTGTTTGTAAAATGAAGGCTGTGGACTCAGTATCTGGTACATGATAAGCTTCTGTTAAGATTTATGATAAGAAACGTGAACTTTATATAAGTTAAGATGTAAGTCTTAAGAAAAGTCTAGGCCTGGTTCATTTAGAACTCGTATATCTCAAATGATTCAATTAAGTCAGTCTTAGAGTTATAAATAAAGGTGTTTCGCTGATAGAGAAACCTTTTCAGATTTCCTTAATAATGGGTAATATACACACTTAACAAACACCTCCAGTTTTTTTTAAGTTAGAATAAAATTGTGGTATTGGATGAAACAGTTTACATTATACAAAAAGTTCTTCACGGTAGCACCTGACATTCTCTAATAGTGACAGTTTTATGAAATATTGCTATAATTGACTTGCTGTCTACATGTGGGCGTAAACTTACTTCTTTAGTACATAGGCTCAATGAGAGTGAAGCATCTTTTACTTCTTTTTCAGTCCCAGCAACACCGAATTCAGTACTCTAAATATAGTCCGCATTCAATGAAAATTTAATTATTGACTGAATCTAGGCTGTCAGGGGGAAAAAGGACATTGCTACTTGTTTGGACATGCCCCTCTGATTAAATGCCACTTTTGCCTTTCTAGGTAATCAGTCAGTTAACTAAGTGTGGTGCACATTTGACCTTCTCCCTAAGAGAAGGTCAGTGGCTGAAAATGAGATCCGGCACGATCATATTAGAAGGATTTTCATGTGTACTCCATTAAGGAGATTAAATGTTCAGGTGCCTCCCACATTTCCCCTTAGAACTTGTTCTTACAGTCTCAACATTTCAAGAGTAGCACCAATACATTCATTGTCACTTCCCAATGATGTTTGCAAAAGGTTCATGTTGTTTTAGGGTTCTTCAGAGAAACAGAACCAATAGGATGTACATACACAGATTTATTTTTAGGAATTGGCTCACTGATTGTGGGGGCTGGTAAATCCAAAGTCTGCAGGGTGGACCAGGTGGTCCAGGGAGGAGTTGAAGCTCAAGTCTGGAGGTCAATTCCTTCTTCCTCAGGGGACCTCAGTCTTTTCTCTTAGGGTCTTCAACTGATTAGATGAGGCTTACCCACATTATGGAGAATAAGCTGTTTTCCTCAAAATCTACTGATTTAATTAAATATTAATCATATCTAAAAAAACCCTTTTGCAACAACATCTATATTGGTGCTTGACCGAACATCTGAGCTCCAAAGCCAAGCTAAGCTGACACACAAAATTAACTATCACACACATCAAAGCAGAAAAAAGGATTTGTGCCCTTTGCAGTTATCTTCCAAAAGTTCACTAATTTCTTTCATTATTTAAAATAGTTCACAAATAACGCATAGTTCTTATGTTGGTGCTTTTATTTTTTTTAATTTTAGAAGGAAAAAAATTTTCTGGTCTTTCATTGCTTCTTCCCACTGAATCCTACTTCAAATTGTGTTCATAGCCTGCATAATTATTATACACGGGTGCTCAGGATACACGGAAGAAAGAGCGTGGTTTCCAACTCTCATAGGGTTATAGTCTGAGAAGAGAAGAGTGTGCAGACTATTGTCAGGCTATCTGCTTGCTGCTCTGAGTTGCATAAGGACAACAGAGAAGGAAGAGTTTAATAAGTACATTCGTATGTTGGTGGTACTTGCACATCTAAGTCCTGTTGGTTTTCTCTTATGCACCACGTGAGTCCTCCCTGTATAATCGTTCAAAATTGGATTTCCCCTGGACCTGAGTCTGAGGGCATGTGACCCAAAAATGTTTGTAAACTCATCATTCATTCTCATCTCCCTAGCATACACTCGGCTAAATAAATTGATTCTCCCAGTAAAACTTGTCTAAGGACACGACATTACCTTGGTGGCAGTTTCTCGTCACTTCCGCTCGCAACTTTACTTTTCACTCCCAGCTTAATGTTAATTAAGCTCCAGGTGTTTTTTTTTTTTCCTTTGTGTTAAAATACATGTAACGTAACATTTGCCATCTTCACCTTTTTGAACTGTACAGTGCAGTTATGTTTCGCATCCATGCCAGTGATTCTTTTCATTTTGCAAATCTGAAACTTGGTCCCAAGTAACAACTCCCCAGTCTCCTTTCCCCCAGCCCCTTTCCCTTCCCCAGCCTCTACCCTACCCCTTCCCTTCCCAGCCTCCTCCCTTCTCCAGCCTCAGATCCCTTCTGCCTTTATGATTCCAACCACTCCATCATATAAGTGGAATAAAATAGTATTTTTCTTTTTGTGGCTGTAATTAAAAGCCAGATTTTGAAGTAGACTGTAGAGCTACATGTGTAGTCGATGACGCTGTGTCTGGTGCTGGAGGGGATGATGTGTGGGCCTATGTCACTGAGTCTGAGGCAAAATTTCCTTTCCCACAGTGGCACTGGGATTTGGTGATGCAGCTCAGAGCCAGCAGGGTATTAACTAAGCCCAGACTTTGAGGGCTCCTTTATCCTGCAGGCTCTGCTAAGAAGCCACTGCCAAAGGAAAGTGTTCTAGAGACTGGCATGCTAGCAAACATACATTCTGGAATTATGAGCACCTGACAGTGGTTTTGGCAGGCTTCCCTTGGCCTCGTTGACATCAGTGGTAAGGAAGGGGCAGAGAGGCTGAAGGGGCAGATGGGCTCATGGACAGAGACCAGAACCTTTCAGAGATTCCAGTTCTAGACCACAGACAGCACTTTGGTTTGCTAGCCCTGTGTTCTAGACCCCTCCAAGAGAGTGAAGAAAGCTACCATCCCTTCCATTTCTCTTTTCCTCTTTTTCTTTGCTCTGAGGCACACGCCCTATTCATTGTCTGTGGCCAAGACACACAGGGTAAGAAATCCTGCATTCTGCTCAAAGTGTTGAAGGCTCTGGGTTTTAGATGGTGCCAGACATGTCTGTAATTGCTTTCTGAGGTTTCGGGGGAAGCAAACAGAACCTAAGCTTCTCAGTCCTCCTCGTCATGTGCTTAATATTGCAGTGTACTCTTAGATCCTACAGTGGTTCAGTGTGAGAATTCCAGGGAAAATGGGATTATTAAAAGCCGAGCCTGAGGCATATACTATTTAATAAACCTACAGAACAGCCTCAGATTCTGCAAGTAGGGAGGAAAATGGTTAGTGTAAGACTTATGCTCTGGCTTTCTTAAAAAGGTCTTCACACATTCTTTACACATTCTGGAATTAAATGTTTATTATTCCATTTAGATGACTTGTGCACATTAACCGTCAGTTTGAAATGTGACTCCAGGGCTAATCCTTTGTGTTTTTGTTTTTGTTTTTCTATATTTTGTTCTCCCAGTTCTTCAGAGGAATTGCATTAGCTCAAGTCATTTAAAAAATTACTGAAATTAGAAATGTCAGTCTGTCATATTCTATACTGGGCAAGCAAATGCACCATCAGTTCCCTTTCGCCCCGTGGGCCCATCCCATGGGAATCATAATTAGGGAGATGCTTCGGGAGTCTCGAATCAGAGCAGGGAGGCTGAGTGGGACGCTGCAGATGTCTGCCAGCGTGAGCGCGTGGCAGCCCGGTGCGTCTCTTCACAGCAGGCATGAGTCTGGGCACCAGACAGGACCCGGAGCTGGCATGCCCCCACCTCCTCCAGCGGGGCAGGCTGGCCACCACCTTGTGCAGTTTCAAGGTAAATTTAAAATATTTTTGTTCTGCAAATATCTGAAGCCTTGTGAACAATCTATGAGATTCTTTGGCAGACGCAGCTAGCAGGATTAAAGGTTGCTATGTGAGTAGCTCTCACTGGTCGCGATCCATTCATCTTAAACGCTCTTGATGCTGATGCAAGAGGCAGCATTTCATTAGGCTGCAGGGAAATGCCACAGGGTTATCATCTCTGGTAGGTCTAAACCGTAGGAAGAAGACAAAGATGAAGTGGGAAGTACCGAGATGGGAGAAAGTAGAATGAGAAAAGGTAAGAAGGTGAGAGGCAGGAGTGGGGAGAAGAAATATTTTATAGGAGGACCTGTTTTCATGGGAGGTATAAATCGCCTTTAAAAACTGCTCCCGGGATCATGGTTCCTGTAGCAGCTCAGGCTACGTGAGTATCTGAACCGAAAAACAAATCATGCACCCTACTCCCAGCTTGATCTAACAAGGACGCCTTAGGCAAGTGGCTACCTTTCTGTGTATTTTTATCCGTAGTCTCAAGATAACTAATACTTGCAAAGCGGATTGCAAATAAAGATATGACTAGCCATGATGGTGTCCGGCCAGACTACTGGCTGCTTTTTCTCAGCTGTGTCCCTCCTTCTCTGTCTTTCTTTGCCATCCAGTATTGGCCCCACCTATTTAGTTGTGGAGACAACCTCCAAAGCAAACCAGACACTAACCAATGAAACACGCCAAGTTGCCCGGATTGCCTAATTCCTAATACCAGTTACCAAGGTGGGGGAGTATTCTTTGAAGAGTCACCTGAGGGACATACAATACACATATGAAATGACTCACAGGGTGGACTTGCTGAGTCATGTGACGTAGGGCCTGAGGTTACTTCACCTTCTTCAGCATCCATTTCCTCATCCGTCAAGTTAGGCTAATAATGGTAACCTCACAACAAATAAAGCCATGGAACAGAATAAACAATCCAGAAACCTATCACCCGTGTCTGCTCACCAGATGACAAAGGGGGCACTGCAGAAAGGATCTTCACTTCATTAAATGGGGCTTGGTTAACTGCATAGAAATATGGGGGGAGGGGGGACTTGGTCTCTACTTCACATTATATCTCAAAGGCAATTTCAAGTGAATTCAAATTTTTAGAATAATAATAGAATATTTTTCTTTCTTTAAGCAAAGATTTCCTAAACAGAACAGAAAAAGTGTTACAAACAGGAAAACAAATGTACTAAATAGGACTATAAGAATAAGGACGTGGAAGTCACTATTAAGAGAAAGAATAGGTAACCCAGAGTAGAGAAGAAAAAGATTTGTGCAAAACATATGACTGACTCAAATCAAAATACAGAGCACCTAAAAGTCAATTTGGAAAAGCAGATTGTTATGATGATTAAATATATTAACACAGGTTTAGAGAAGAATTGGGCTCATAATATGCATTCACTTCATATATGTTATTATTTTTATTATGAATCTGAACAAAGGTTCAGGACTCTCCTGCTTTGAATTTCTGTTTATTGCCAGCCTAAGGGTCTCAGGTTTTGGTTTGGAAAACATGGTAACCATAGTAATAAGGCACTAGGAAGGTAAATCTGGAGAATAGGATGCAAAATATATGATTCAACAAACACGGAGAGCAGCATTTATTTTCCCAGTGTTTCAGTATTTACTCACTGCTTTCTATTGCTGTGTGCCTATGGGAAAGGTGTAAAGTGAAGAGTCATGTTGCAATCTAAATTTAACTCAAGGAGCAAAGCGTGCTTCTGTTCCATGGGCGTCACAACCATCTCACAGACCTGTCATTCCTGGAGCACTTCCAAGCCCTACAGAACCCCCATCTAAGAATCCCGAGTTCAGGGTCTCTCCCCTGAGTCCTCAGACTCAAGCCAGTCTGAAGTTCCAGAGGGACCAGAGTCTCCCCATCTACTTTGTTATCTGATCTCTCTCAAGGTCTTCTGGAGGGAGGGACTCTGTCCCCACACCTACCAAAGGGCTTTGAGGACTCATTCTCTCACAGTCTTGCCATCCCCATAACCTGTACCCCTGTTATCAGTACCTACCCTCCAGCCCAAGTTGACCTAAGTGACTTCCATTTTCATGTGGAAAATCCCTTCACACTCCTGGCTTCTTGAGTTCATGACCATTCTTTCCTGTTCAGCTACCCCCTGTCATTGCCTTGTCTTAAACTTTGCTATAACCTGAAGTTATAAATTCAAGCATGCTACTCTTTAAACACAAACCTATGTTCTTCCAATTCTTTCTTCTCCATTCCCATGACACTAGTTCTCTGATTTCAACAAAGCCACCAGTCGCTGAATCTCTTCACTTCCCAACTATCACGACTGTTTCCAGGTGAATTCTGTTCCTCCAAATTCATGTGTTGAAATGCTACCCCAATACCTTAACATGCAGCTGTATTTGGAGATAGGGCTTTCAGAGAGGTTAACTGAGGTAAAATGAGGTCCTGTGTGGGCCCTAATCCCAAGTGACTGGCATCCTTATCAGAAGAAGAGATTGGGACACAGACATGTGTATGCAGAGAGAAAAGACCATGTGAGAACACAGTGAGAAAGTGGCCATTTGCAAGCCACAGAGGGAGGCCTCAGAAGAAACTGAATCTGCTGACACCTTGATCCTGGATTTCTAGCCTCCAATACTGTGAGAAAAATAATTTCCTCGTTTAAGACACCCAGGTTATAGTATTGTTATGGCAGCCCCAGCAAACCAATACAGTCACCTTCCATATTTGCTTCTTTCTCAGTCTGATTTGTATTTCATGAGCCATCCACCACTCTCTTTCTACATGCTTGCTCCATTGTCCTTCTAGTTTGTTGGCCTAGTAAAATCTCAACCCTGGATGAATGTAATAGCCTGTCCCGTGCATGCCAGCACCTAGGCTCCTTAATGTGGCTGGAGAGAATCACAGCACCATGCTAACTGGTGAAGCTTCAAAGCCAGGGTCTCAGCCTCAACCAGACCTACTATTACCCTCGTTTCCCTTTTATATCTATAGACATGCAAGCTTTCCACCTCTCATCTCACTCTTGACTAATGATTTTGCATCCTTCTTCTCATTTGAAAGGAGCTACCAGACAATAATTCATTCAACTTTCTACCAACAAATCAATACATTGCTTTATCTGCACCCATCTTTTCCACTTTCCTACATGTTGCAATGGAACTGGCATCTCTGGCTAACCCTTCCACTTGTACTGTAGACCGTATGGTCTCCATGTACCTCAGAAACTGCCTTCTTTCAATTAAATTTTCTCTTTCTTATATTCAACCTCTCCCTCCATATAGCTCTTTCCCAACATCTTTTAAATATAATCAAGTCTGTTCCATTAAAAAAACAAATATAAGAACCAGCTTTCAGGGGTACCTGGGTGGCTCAGTCATTAAGCATCTGCCTTTGGCTCAGGGCATGATCCCAGGGTCCTGGGATCGAGCCCCACATCGGGCTCCCTGCCCCGCTGGGAGCCTGCTTCTTTCTCTCCCACTCCCCCTGCTTGTGTTCCCTCTCTCGCTGGCTGTCTCTCTCTCAAATAAATAAATAAATTAAATCTTAAAAAAAAAAAAGAACCAGCTTTCATCCCATGTGATAGACTGGTTGCCAAAAATGGCCCCAGTTCTTTACCTCTACCAATAGGCTTTGCAATGGAACTTTGCAGCTCCTCCTATCAAGAGGCAGATCTCTTTCCCTATATTGTGAATCTTGGCTGATTTTGTGACTCACATTGGATAGTCAGATGTGGCAGAATGGAGTGCCAATGCATGACTAGGCCTCAAGAGATCTTGCAGGCTTGTGAAGGGAATTTAAGGCTTATAATTATCAGGTTGGACCTCATCATGTAGGTAATGGGGAGTAGTGCTTTGAAAATCTGTTTTGTATCTTAGAATATTACTTTTTTTTTTTAAAGATTTTATTTATTTGACACAGAGAAAGATACAGCGAGAGAGGGAAAACAGGGGAGTGAGAGAGGGAGAAGCAAGCTTCCCACTGAGCAGGGAGTCCGATGCGGGGCTCGATCCCAGGACCCTGGGATCACACCCTGAGCTAGAGGCAGACGCTTAAAGACTGAGCCACCCAGGTGCTCCTGTATCTTAGAATATTTCTGATGATTCTATGAAGTTAATTGACATGGCAACTAAAAACAGTAAGGGGAACACTTAATAGAAGTCAGCATGTTGAGAAGGGGGTAGATTTGAGAGAAATTTCTGAGGTCTGATTGGGAGGACTCAATGATTTATGGAATGTGAAAGGAAGGTAAGAATTGAAAATAAATGCGCAAGATTGGTGACATTGTGATGTCATTAACAGAGATGGGGACAACAGGAGGTAAGCTGGAGTTCAGAAGGACTTGGAGTTATCACTGGAACCCTGCCAGGTCATGTATGGGTTAAGTAGTATACATGGAGGTTAAGATCTCTACCCTCCTCTCAAACCTCTGGCTTCTCCCCTTAAGAATAAGGGATATGAGGGGGCGCCTGGGTGGCTCAGTCAGTTAAGTGACCTGACTCTTGATTTCAGCTCAGGTCATGATTTCAAGGTTGTGAGATGGAGTTTGGCATCAAGCTCGCACTGAGCGTGGAGCCTGCTTGGGATTCTCCCTCTCCCCCTCCCACTTGCACTCGTGTGCTCTCTCTTTAAAAAAACAAAAACAAAAAACAGAATAAGGGATGTTAACTTGATTGATTACAGGTCACCAAAGTAGTTACATTTACCTCTAGACAGTGGCAATGTGTATTAAAATATGAAAATGCCAAGTACATAGGAATTTCTAGACTCTGGAGAGTTCTCTCTCACTCAGGCTGCAGAAGGATCGTCTCCTTTATTCTCTTCCCCTACAAGACACTTTAAAAAAACAGCTTTATTGAGGTGTAATTGACATACAATAAACTGCATCTATTTAAATTATAGAATTTTATAAGTTTTGTAATATGTATATACCCATTTATTTTCTGCTATTTCATTAGTTTCTGTTCTGGTCTTTATTATTTCTTTTGTTCTACTTATTTTAGGTTTACTTTACTCTTCCTTTCTATTTTCTTAAGGTGGATATTTAAGTCATTGATTTGAGATTTTTCTTCTTTTTTGGTAGTCATTTAGTGCTATAAGTTTCCCCTTAAGACTGCTTTGTGACATCCCACAAATTATGATACAGTGTATCTTTTTTTATTCAATTCAGAACACTTTCTAATTTCCTCTTTCATTTCTTTTTTGACCTATAGATCTAGATGTGTTTTATATAGTTTGGAACATATTTTGAGATTTTTCAAAATATATTTTTGTTATTTATAATTTAAATTCAATGTGATAAGAGAATGTACTTTATATGATTTGAGTTCTTTTAAGTTTAATGGCACTTATTTTATGGCTCAGAATATGTACTCTGCCCAATATTCTGTGAACCTGGAGGTTTTCCAGTCTGGCTGGTGTGAGCGACAGGCACTGTTGCTGGCCCAGCATTAGCACCTGGCACTACTACATCCTTCAATTGGTTCAGTTTCCAGCTTCAGGTAGCTTCCTCCTATGTATTCAGTCGTCAGAACCCAGCTGAATGCTCAAGGGGAACTGTCCACATATTTCCCACTTTCTCACTCTGTGAACTTCTTTCTTTTCCAGCCTTCTGTCCTCATCCTCAGAGTTCTAGTCACCTTGGTCTTCCTGCACTCAGCTTATTCGCTCAACCCAGGAAGCCTGCCAGTGCCTGCCTTTGTTCTCCCTCTTCGCACCGTGGCTTGGAAATGCTCTCAGAGCAGTAGGCTGGGGCAATTGCAGGGCTCACTTCATTTTCCTTCCTGCCTATCAGGACCACTACTCTTCCTGGATTGATTTACAGTATTTTGCAAACTCTTATTTCCTATATATGTTGCAGGAATAAGGATCAATCTGGTCACTGTTACTTCATCTCAGTTGGAAGCAAAATTGTCCCTCTCTCTCTCTCTCTTTCTTCTTCTTCCAAGAAGCTGCAACAGTAGACATGTCAGAGCCTCTTCCTACAAGGGAAGAGACCCAGGCATCTCCTACAGATTCACTCCTCTGTGTCATGTCAGCCCGGCCAGGAGCTACAGCCTTGCATACACAGTGGGGGCAAGCCTGGGAGTAGGAAATTGTTTTTGTCCACAGTTACAGTTGTAACAAACAGTCCAAAATCTAAGTAGCTGATGACAGCAAACATTTATTTCTTGCTTACACGACATGAGTCTGCAGTTGGCTCCAGCTCCGCTGGTCTCCGCTAGCTTTGCTTGGTCCAACTGGGCTTGTCTGGACTCATTTCAACTTGATGTATCTTGTTGTTCCAGAACCCAAGGTGAAGGCATGATATTTTCTTGGTGAAGGTCCAAAGCAAGAGACCCAAGGCTAAAGCATGCAACACGTTTAAAGCTTTTGCTCAGTCCTGGCCGACCTCACATCTGTACACATTCCATAGGCCAAAGCAAGTCAATACCTAAGCCCAAAGTTAAATGTATGGGAAAGTACACCCTACCTACAGGGAGCATGGCAATGATGGAGACAGAAAGAATAATTATGAACAATTATAATCTTCCATAGCATTGAAGTCTTACTCTCTCTTACTGTAATTACCCAGTGTTCTAGCACAATGGACCTCTTTCATAGTACTGAGCACATCACAGTATTTCACAGATTAACTTCAATTTGACATTCATGTGACTCTTCTCTCTCCTCCCCTTGAACATAAGCTTCATAAATGCAGAGGTGTTTCCTGGTGCATAGTAACTAACTGTTGAGTGAATGAATGAATGTCTTTCTTTGCTTCTCCAAAACATTAAAAAATACACTAGACGCCACTTGGTCAGAAACTGTTGAGGATGAACTAACCTGGGACCAAATGATGCCCAACGGTCTGCCATGCTTGGCAGCGAGCTCAGTCCTGGCACCTGGCTCAAGCACAGAAAATGATGTAGAGCTTCGCTTTCCTTTGCTACTGTTCTCTGTACAGATTCTTGTGGGCATGGGGCACTGCAGTTGCGAGCAACACTCCCCCCAAATGAAAGAGAAATACAGATTAAAACAAAGGTGAGATTCCAGTTTTAAGCATCAGATGAGCAAACAACAAATAATGGATAGCACTCAGTGGTGGTGAGGAGATGAAAAGGCAGGCTCACTCGTGTGTTGGAGGAATGCAAATTGGCACAGTCGTGAAGGACGGCACTTCGACATACTTACTGAGAGTACATTCTCTTTGTCCTTACAATTTATTTTCCTTACAATTCTGCTCTATGAGTCTATTCTATAGATATACTCACACAAAAACGAATACTGTATATGAGGATATTCAATGAGGTTTTGGCCATAATAACAAAAGATTGGGAACGTTTAAAGGCCCAGCAAAGATGGATTGATGAAATAAAGTGAGCAGCTGTGAAGCTCTTGAAACCAAAGTAGCTCTTTATCTACTGATATGGAACGAATTCCATGATGCTAAGTAAAGAAGGGAGAGAGGGAGGCAGTGAAGAAGGGGAAACTCCTAAGGGAAATCAATGGTGTTCTCAAAACGCAGAGCATGTTTGAGTGTAGTTGAGATGAAGAACATGTACAAGGACCTAGAGGGAAATAAGCTAGAATCGTAAATAGCAGAAAGGTGCCGAAGGCCCTCGAATGCTATGCGGAAAGGTTTGCTCTGTGTCTTGAAGAAGGTGGAGAGCCCCTAAAGCATTTGAAGGAGGAGAAAGAGTGGGTCAGACTTCCTGGGACTCCACAGCACGGTGCGGATAAAGACCAGAGGTGAGGGACAGGATGGAGGCCAGTGTGGAAGGAACGACAGACTCATGGTGGAGAGAACAAGAAGGAAGAGGGACCACATGCACTGACAATTGGATCCGGGGAGTAAGAGAGAGGAAAGAGCTGGGATGTTTCTCAGAGGCCAGACAAGGTCACTGACTGCGTGATTGCAACAGTCACAGAGACATGGAGTAGAGGGACTCCTGGTTTGTGGTGAAGGTGGAGGGTCCTCCGAAGCAAATTTAATAGACTTGGCCTCTAACTTTCTATATGGGAACAAGTTTGAGTAACATTCTAACATTGGAATAGGCACAATTTTAGTCCATTTTACCATAGTTGTCACTATTTTTCTAATAGCAAAAGTATGACATACCTCAGGAAAAATCTATACAAATTCCAATATTTATTTCTTGGAAGACTAGAGATGAGCCAATCACATAAGGGCAGGGATTGTTGGGTTTTTGTTTTTTTCGCATTGGAGATATGTGTTAAACAACTGAAAACAAGTTTGAGCAGAGATTTATTCAGAGTAGAATCAGTTTGAGAAAAATCCCAACCAAGTCGCAGATACTGGCAAAACCATAGCATTCTCCATTAAAATGCAGGAGAGGGAAAACAGCCAAGTAATAAATTTAAAGTAGCACCAACTAATATGCTAAGGAGCAAATAACTGGAAAATTCCAGCAGTTCTTAAAAACGATGTCAAGAAACTGTGAGTATGGAGTTTAAGGGCAAATTTGGAGGATGGTGAAAATAATAGCCTCTGTCTGGTCTATTGCAGAGAGAAAAAGGGAAAGAAGTCTTTAATTTTTCTGTCTTTGCAATCTACAGTCCTACTTGCTATTTAGAATTCTTATGACGTAATTCTTGTTTCTTTTTGCTTCCAAGTTAGAAGGAAATTTCCCCATGTCTTCCCTTGACATGGTAGTCATCCTCGGTTTGTCATATTCCACAGCAATATAATATTTAGAATGGGGATGTGCTTAGGGGTGCCTGGGTGGCTTAGGATTCTCTTTCCCTCTGACTCCCCCCAAAACAAATAAAAATAAGAGGAGAATTAGAGAAAAATGATATATCAATGAGTAAAAACCATCACTCCCTCATCTACTTTGAGGAGATTCAGGACCTCCTCCCATGATTAGCAAAACAAAGGGAAAAGTCAGAGACAGTGTCCTCTAGCTAGATAAGGGATCAGAGAGGCTGAATTCAACGATCTGAGAATTCTGGGAGAAAAAATAATTTTTCATTTTAAGCTAGTTAGCAAGCCAATAGGGATGGAGATAATATAGGACATTCTGTTTTTTCATTCTCAAATGAAAAATGAATAGGCTATATATGTGTATCTAAAAAAGTCTTCATTTTAAATGAAGACATTAAGAAATTTTTAGCATTTTATTAAGAGCTAATGCTGTTCAAGAATTTTAACAATGAAAAAACTCTACCAAAATGTTAAAACATCTTAGATCATTTCTGTCATTCTCATTTAGTTGAAACCTCAGCTTTGCTAACTGCAAGAAATGCCCTAATCAAGTTTCTGAAGACTGGCAATTTTAGTCTCAGTGTTTATCCTAAACACATCAAAAAGTGAACAATACAATGAGAGAAAAATATTTGCCTGTGTGTAACCTATACATAACCTATAACAGAATTTTCACATCTCTAATAAATCAAAAAGAATAAAATAGGAAAATGACAGAGATTGGTAATTCAAAGAAGATGGCCAATAAACATTAAGAGATGCCCAGCTTTATTTAAAGATTTAATTTATTTATTTGAGAGAGAGGAGCAGAGGGGGCAGGGAGAGGAACAAGCAGACTTGGTGCTGAGCCAGGAACTGATGAGGGGCTGGATCTCAAGACTCTGAGATCATGACCCAAGCTGAAACCAAGAGTCAGGTGCTTAACCTACTGAGCCACCCAGGCGCCCCAGGACGCTCAGCTTTATTATTGCTAAGCAGGCTGGGGATGCGGCTAGCTACCCACAGGTGACTCTGCTCAGCAATCCTGGCTGAGAAGATAGGGGGCACCTGAATTATGCCAATTTTAGGAGAAAGTCTACTATCTGACTTGGGATTTTTAGATATTCAACTATTTATGCCTTTTTTCTCTGCAAATCTATAATTCATCATTTTTTTTAGGAATGGCAGTAAAAACATGGACTAATGCTGTTGGTGTCCAAGGTTTTTCTCCCTGCTTATACCTTTTAGTAAAATGTCATTAAAATGAGACATGTTTTAGAATATTGTTTGTGTGTGATCATCAAAACAAGAATAGTCCCAAATCATATTCCACATGTGTTTATACATTTGGGTTTTTTTGGGTGGTTTTTTTTTTTTTTTTTAGTATTGGACTGATTTGATTTCTAAAAGCATTTGTTATTTTTTAAATAATTTTACATAAATTAATATCTTTGAAAAATTCTTCATTTAAACTAAAATCACACCAGACTCTGAAATTTAGGAAATTTGAAACCCTACTTTAATCAGGCTCTTAGGATTGCCAGGGATCCTTAGAGTCTTCTAGTCCTATGTCTCCTCAATTGCTTATATCGTTTAGACAAATACCCTATGTGCCTGGGCAATCTTGGGGTGAACATTTCTGGGGGGACAATTATCTTCTGAGGCAGCCCCTTCTTTAGATAACACTGACTCCCACTGATGCAACTTGACCTGGATGTCTTCTGTGGCTTCTGTCCTAATGACTCCTACTTTGACCTTGTGGAGTCTTTCAGAATGGTAGTGTTATTATTTTAAAATAGTTGGTATGTCCTTTTTCATTCTGGGTGCTTTCAGTAGCTTGCCCTATTTCCATGGCTCTTTTATTATTCTATCCTCTAATTCTGAGCATGTCCTTGAGCTTGGGACAATGGAGAAAGGTAAAAACAAGCATGTCCCCATTTTTTTTTTTTTTTTTTTTAGAAAGAGGGTGCCTCCAGGGGTTGGGGAGCAGAGGGAGAGGGAGAGAGAGAATCTTAAAGCATGGAGTCTGACTCAGAGCTTGATCTCACAACCCTGAGATCATGACCTGAGCTGAAATCAAGAGTTGGGACATTTAACCAACTGAGCCACCCAGGCGCCCCTCTAATTCTCCTTTTAAACTACTGTGATATTTTGTTCATCCTTTTTCTCCGAAGTAGTTGATTATTTCTGTAATGACTTTTATAAAGCGAAATCTAATATTTTTTTCAAATATACTGTATTCTTCCTATGTACCAGGAACTGGGGACACAGAGATAAACAAGGCCTGCATTGCTCCTAAGCTCAGAAAGCTGGTAGAGGATATAGGTGCTATGGTCCATGGACTAATGACCCCGACCATGCCTTTTCCCTGATCCCCAGAACCGTGACTAGTAACCTTACATAGCAAAAGGGACTTTGTAGATGTGGTTACGGTTAAGGACCTTGAGAAAGAGAAAGTATCTTGGGTCATCCAGGTGGACCCAGTCTAACCACATGAATCCTTAAAAGCAGAGAACCTTTCTTAGCTGTACTCAGAGAACCAGAGAGATGGCAGCATGGGAATTCAACCTGCTATTGCTGGCTTTGAAAACAGAGGAAGGGGCCACTAGCCAAGGATTGTGGGCAGCCTCTAGAAATTGGAAAAGGTAAGGAAACAGATTCTTCCCTAGATCCTGCAGAAGAAACACAGCCCCACTGACACCATGATTTTAGCTCAGTGAGACCCGCACGGGGCTTCTAACCTATAGAACTATAGGATAATACATTTGTGATGCTTATGTGATCACATTTGTGGTAATCTGTTAGAGCAGCAAAAGCAACTTAATGCAGGTGCTCTCACTAAGTGCAAAGCAGCTCAGACTGTGGTCAGGGTAGAATGGAGGTGTAAGTCAAGGGCTTTGGGCACTCAGTGTTGAATGTAGCCCAACTGATAAGGATGAGCAAGGAGTACAAAGGAGACCTGCCAGTTGTCCTTGAAGTATTAGGAGTTGGTCAGTCATGGAAGAAGAGAAAGACATTTCAGACAATGGGATGAACACCCAAGTCAACATTACAACATGTTTGTGTATCGATTTTCTATCTGGGTGAAGTTGTGAAGAGCTTGAAAAGGAATATAAATAACTTCTGCCTCTGACAAAATAGCAGGCTGGATATTCTAAAGGGTCTTTCTACTTTCCAACACCCATATGATGACTAATGCATGCCTTTCAATGCATTGCTGAGCTTCCAGGAAATAAGAAAATACCTGAAACTCTCCATCCCACAACAAGTAAATATGTTAATGGCCATCCAGGTAGCTCAGACCCACTTTCACGCTGAGGACAGCTAAAAAAGATGAAGAAAAAACAACCACCTAGAAATTACCACAGTGCTAATAGGATCATAAGGAATTACCATGCATGCAGATGGAAATCCGGAGACATACACCCAGTACACAGAGCAGTACTCAGGTTCTGTCCTGGGAGAGTTTCCTACCCAAGAAAGGGGGCTTAAGAGGCTGGGTGGCATAAACAAGAAAAAAAAAGTGCTAGCCCCAAGAGAAAAGATGGGTAAATTTGACTGCATTAAAATTGAGAACTTCTGTTCATTCAAAAAAAGAAAAAAGTAAGATAAAAAGACAAACCCCAAAGATACAAGGACACAAATAATAATTCAATTTCAGAAATCTATAAGGAATTCCAGAAATTCAATAAGAAAAAGACAATCCAATAGGAAAATCTTCTCCAAATATCAACACCCGTTTCTCAGAAGCCTCAGCACAGAGAGTAAACAAATATGATGTCACCAGAGAAAATCAGTTTAAAATAAGATACCATTTTCACCCACGATTAGCAAAATGAAGAGGTCTGACAATACTAAGTGCTGGCAAGAACAGCAAACAATGAAACCTCTTATACACAACTGGTGGAGCTTTGTAATGAATTGGTTCAAACAGTCTGGGAAAATAATTGGTATAATATACTAATTTTGAATGTTTATATGTCCTGCAACCCTACAGTTCCAGCTTAGGGTATATATCCTGGAAAAACACTGGTACCCATGCACCCAAAACCACATAAGAGCATTCATAGCAACGCTGATGGACCAGGGGGGAGAAAATTAGATAGAAAAAATTTAATCATAGACAAGGTAATGGTTAAATATGTTGTGATATATTCACACAAATATGATACAACTTTGAAAGTAAATGGACATGTATGAATTATAACGTAATGACACACCAAGTTGCAAAGAATTACATATTATGAAGCAAATTTTCTAAAGTTTAAAAGAGGTAAAGAATAAGTTACTTAGGAATACATTTAGATATGGTAAAACATGTTTTAATTATAATATTGAATGGAAATAGCAAGTTGCAGAAGACTAGGATATGACCCCATTTTTATAAAGCTCTAAAATAAGCAAACTATGTACTGTGTAGAGCTATATAGGGGTAGATGTGATTTTACGTTATAAGATTACATGTAAAAACCCAATAGCAAAGTGAAATGGTAAACACAAAATTCAAGATGAGTTATCCCTGGCAGGAAACTGGGGGCTGAGATTGGAGAAGTCCACACAGGAAACTTCAACAGAATTGACTGTGTTTGGTTCGTTGTCAGTATGATACGTTCACTGTTGTTTATCTTATCATCATGTTTGGTAACTTACAAGTATATTGCATATATTCTTTTGTGGTACCAAATATTACCTAATAAGATTTTAATTAAACCACACAAAATCATTTTTGTTAAGATGGCTGTTCCTCCAGCTCCCTCTTCCTTGAGTGTCCTCTTTTGTACTGCCAGACTTGAATGAGGGCCATAGGCCTGAAAGAAGAAAAAGGTGTGTTAAAGATGATATATATAAATGCTGTCTGAGCATAGCTCAGAACTAATGATCTTCCCAGGCTGGATGTCGCAAAAATTATTATAAAGTGACAGAGCCAATTCTCTATTACTCTGTTGGATTGTATTTCAATATGCTGGCTCGTTTTTCAGTGGAAGTCTTATCTTTAAAATACCCTGTTCAAGAGTGAATCTGGGCTTCGAGGAGTGCCTGGCTATCTAGTGTCTTCTCATTCTGCCCCCTAAAATTGAAAGTCTCACTTACATATTTTAAAGGAAGGGTGGAAAGAATTTCTTTGTTGAAATTGGAGTTTTGTCTTAAATATAGAGTTTAAACACATAGCAAAGCCTTTGTTACCAAACATGTTGGAGGAGTGGGGAGTGACAATTGTTAGTAAACTTGTGTTAAGTAATTTTCATTCAGATTGGTTTCTCAATCGCTTTCGAGCTAGCAAGGCAAAAATCTAACTACCCTCAGCACCTCACTCCTGTTCCAATGCCTCTCATCTCCCAGAATCGCCATCTTGCTGGGTTTCCCCAAAGTAGGATGTCTTTCTTATCTCTACCTGCTATGCACAGACATACTCCCACCCCTTCTAATTCCCAAACTCAATTCCTTCCCTGCCATCTCCCTTTCGCTACAGGCAGGGCTGTAAGGGGTTTGGGGACTGGGGCCAGTGAGGAACTGGGGGTTAGGGAGATGGGGAGGTTGGACCAGGACAGGAGTTTAAACCAACATAATGCACTGGGTGCTATACACAAATAATGAATCATGGAACATTACATCAAAGACTAAGGATATACTGTATGGTGACTAACATAACATAATACAAAATTATTATAAAAAATAAAAATAAAAAATAAACCAACATAATGCATAGAACAAGAATTAATGTAGATCAGAGCCACACTGCAGGCTGTGATGTAGCGAGATCCTGTGCGTTGAGCTTACACATCCCTGACTCACACCCCCACTTATGCCACTTTTTAGCTGGGTAACTGTTCAGGAATCCCTGAACTTCTCAGAGCCTTGGCTTCTTCACCAATAACAGTAGTTAATACTTATATCCTAGGGTGGTTATGAGGATTCAACTATGTTTATAAACTATAAGTACTCAGTATATACTCAAATATGGTGTCTCATTTGTGTTGGGTGAATATGTTGAAATTATAGAGGTTCTTTCTAGGTTTGCTGATAGAGACGCAGCCTTCACTCATTAGGGGTTGACTCACTTACTCATCCTTGAACACAAATTTCTTGACATTCCTGTTCACTGTTGAATCTGTTTCCTGAGCCATTACAGCCACTGAACCAAAAGCGGGCACAGGAGTTGACCTGTTTGTCATAATACCATCGAACCACGTATTCACCACAGTTTCCTGGCTTTAGGGCTTCCAAGCACCTAGGATCTAGAGTGAGAAAAGGTCAACATGTTATTATAGGTTTTTCTTGCCCTGAAAAGATGAGAAGTGAGAGCTTTATGAAGTTTATTCTCCATGCACCCTAACATGCCAAATAAGAAAATTTGGTTCCAAGTGAAAGAAGGTTTCCCTAACACCTAAAATACTCCCTCCACCACCTGCAGCTCCACCTTTAGATACTCCTTTGAAGACATAAAAGTTTTTGCTCTTTATGCAACGTTATGAAAGGTGCTTATTTCCCTGAAAGCATGGCTCTGTGGGCCTTCATTGGCTAACACTCTTATGAGGATTAATTGACAAGAGGAAAATAGGACTTCCTCATTTACTTTGGACTTGATTTAAAATCAGATTAACATTTGGAATAAAGATAATCTTGGCCTTCTGTACACATTTCTTCCCAGTGTGTTGAAAGAAAGTGCCACTGTGATCACATGTAATTATGCCTACTAAAAAAAGAAAATCCTTTCAAGTTACCAAAAAATACATAAATAAAATAAAATGAAGGGCTCTCTTCATATCACAATTTTTTTTTAAAAAGAGCTGTTCTTGGGGGCACCTGAGTGGCTCAGTGGGTTAAGGGTACAACTCTTGGTTTTGGCTCAGGTCATGATCTCAGGGATGTGAGATGGAGCCCTGTGTTGGGCTCTGTGCTCAGCAGGTTACCTGCTTAAGATTCTCTCTTTCCCTCTCCCTCTGCCCATCCCCCCCATAAAAAGATCTTTAAAAAGATCAGTTCCTACAGGAAAATAAAAACATGAGCTTTTAATATCTATTTATGAATAAGTTTTAGAAACACTTCCACTGTAAAGAAAAAAAAACAAAGGAGAGCTATAATAATAAAGCCATTCATTAAATCTCTTTTTATTTCATGGTACTCATCAGTGCCTTGATTAGTACTCCTTACCTAAAGAAGTGATTCCAAAGTGACAAAAGCCATAAAAACCAAATAGGTTCTTGCTGTCTGAGACTTGTGTTCTGTGAGGCAGTTTATATGCCATAAGCTTCATTTCTCAATTACAGAACAAGCCCTTTCTCCATCTTCCAGAATTGTTTCCCCAGATAGGGAGCGTGTCTTGATTCCTTTACTTTCTAATACTAACCTCCAAACCCACCTCTCCTTCAGAGACTCCTTAGACCAAATGGAAAGGAGGAGACTTTCACTATTTCCACTGTTAAAAACATTAACTAAATAATGTGTATTGTGTAACTTAAGATCATCTCTGAGCTTCTTTTAGGCAAGGATCTTGTCTCTCTGGCCTGTCCTTCAGAAACTCTGTATATAATGATTAATTTCTATAGGTAGAAATTAATAGAAATATGTTGATAGAAACATATCCATAGACATATGGATAGAAAATATGTTGAGGAGGAGGAGTCTAGATTCTAGCTTTTTTCTTTTCTACAATCGAGGGATCAAAAATTCAAATGTCTACCTCTGACAAGGTCACACATAAGACAATAGGGAGTGTTAGGGGCCACGGGAAAATGAGAACACAGTCCTCTCTAAAGGCGTTTAATTTTAAAAAGCAATTAACATATAAGAACTTTAAAATTTTTTATTCACCAAATTTGTTCTATAGCCAATTTTCTATATATAATAAACATATAATAAAATGACATATAATGAAATGAAAAGTGTCTTTTGTCCTCCCTGTTTAGAGTCAAAACTTCTTTCTGAATGAGATTTTATTTTATTTATTTTTTTAAAGATTTTATTTATTTGACAGAGAGAGAGACAGCCAGCGAGAGAGGGAACACAAGCAGGGGGAGTGGGAGAGGAAGAAGCAGGCTCCTAGCGGAGGAGCCTGACGTGGGGCTCGATCCCAGAACGCCGGGATCACGCCCTGAGCCGAAGGCAGACGCCTAACTGCTGTGCCACCCAGGCGCCCCTGAACGAGATTTTAGAGCCCACCCTTTCTGGGCCTTGATGTTGTAGACACAGCAGCTGATTGGCAGGTGTCTCTTACCTTTGTGCACCAACGTTTCTGGATGTGAATCCAAAACGGGACTTGGAGTTCTGGTGTCCAGACCCTCTGCCCCATCCTCGGGGAGGCTGAGCAATGGCCCCTCGGTGGTAGCAGCCTCAGGTGAAGGACTGCTGGTCAGGCTGTCAGCCCTGGTAGGTTCTAGAGGCTCATTCTCTTCATCCTGGACTCCAGAGATGCTGACCTACACAAAAAATTCACATTTTTGTTTCTGGTGATATCAAGTCAGAAAAGTTTGTTTGCTTTGTGAAACATTTAAGGAAAAATGCAGCATTGCTGCTTCTCCCCACTCTCCAGTATTATTTCAATCAAAGCTCAGGAAATGATGCCCCTCTTTGTATGTCATGCATCCCCGGATACCTAAGTTATGGACTTTTTTTTTTTTTAAGATTTTATTTATTTATTTGACAGAGAGACAGCCAGCGAGAGAGGGAACACAAGCAGGGGGAGTGGGAGAGGAAGAAGCAGGCTCATAGTGGAGGAGCCTGATGTGGGGCTCAATCCCATAACACCGGGATCACGCCCTGAGCCAAAGGCAGACGCTCAACCGCTGTGCCACCCAGGCGCCCTAAGTTATGGACTTTCCTACTACCAGGCATGGAGCTTTGTGCTGAGCCTTCCAGAGCGATCCACATGTGGGGCATGAAAGGTGTGAGCTTAGGAGGAGTTAATCTTCATTCTTTTCATAGTCACTGGCATGAGGAGGGGGAAATAACCACTAGCTGCTTTGACCTTTTTTTCTAAAACAGCCTTTTCTTCTCCATTTCTTAACACTGGAGAAATTAATAATATTTCCCAAGATATCTACAACAAGCTCTCAATCGATTTTGAGATTGGGAATGGGGGTGGCAGGGGACAATAAGACAGCTGAAATAAAACCAGTAGCACTTTTCATCTCATCCTATTATCTGGATCCCAGCAAATGCCAATGGTGCAGGATGCTTAGCTTCTAAGAAGTTCTAGAAATGTTTGTTAACTAAGGAAAAAAGGAATATAATTCAAAAGCAAGTTTTCTGGGCCCAAGTTTCCATGTTTTATCTGAATTTATGATATGTAATGAGACAAGGAAAAAAAGGCGTTTTGCTTCAAAAAAAAGAAAAAGTCACGTCAGTTATTCTTGACTACCATTGCCAGGAGCAAGGTCAATCCTTTATGGGACCAATTAAGTTCTTTTTACCTTTTTTCCCCTGGACCCCAGCTACAGGGAACTGAATCAGTCATTTATCTTGGTCTTGGCACAGGATGGTCATTTATCCTTTCAAGGCCTT
The DNA here is from genome assembly GCF_017311325.1 of Ursus maritimus. NCBI lineage: Eukaryota > Metazoa > Chordata > Mammalia > Carnivora > Ursidae > Ursus > Ursus maritimus. The sequence continues at coordinate 64,834,221 of NW_024425563.1, read as the reverse complement.
CTTTTTTTTTTTTTTTCCTTTTTATTTATTTATTTAAATAGGCAAATCTGTGAACTAAGTAAAGTCATTTTGATGCCTTCTCACCTGTAGTTCTTGTCATCCTGTGACCAGAGCCACTGTCCTCATTAGCTGCTCTCTAAGCTATTCTATTGCTTTTGATTCTGTACACACACACACACACACGTGTGCCTACGAGCACAGGGAAGGGCTAATCAATTCTGTTACTCGTGTGTATATTATTACAATGATTAAAGTACTACCAGGTAAATCGAAGTCAACATTCCCATTGGAATTCGTCTGGTCCTCAGCCTGATAGAAAAGGCACTCAATTCAAATACAGTCGTGACTTTTCACTAGCCCCAAAATACAACTTTTGGGACAAATGGAGGTAAAACTGTGGGCCACTTGGCATTCCTCTTTCTTTAAGAATGATCTTGTGTGTATGTATATCGATTTGAATGTGAGCTTTTGTTACCATCATTGAACTAAAGAATTTTAAGCCTAAAGGAAAATTTTGTGAGTATTTCATTGCCTATAGGGAACTCTAAAGCTCCAAGTGATTAAAGAACTTCCCCCAAATCATTGGTAAGGTACTGATAAAATTTGAGAAATGCCCGTTTCAAGAAAGAAATCACTGTTTTTTGGTTTTGTTTGCTTGCACATGTTTTGTTAAGGAAAAAATAAGTTGAAAGCTTGACTAGAGAGTAGTTTATGGAACATAAAAAAGCCAACAGCTCTTAGGCTACACTTCAGATATCCTATCTGTCAGGTGGAGGATTCCTTTGAAGAAGTGTACTGGACAGCAGTTTTCTTCAAGGAATTAACTTGGCCTTGAAATCATTACCTTGTTCAATCCTTAAGGCCTCATAAGCTATTCTTGACCTCTTGTAAGTTTAGGAGTGTGTGTGTTCTTTCTCAATCACTGCATCATTTGAGAATTTTGACTACTGCTACCTCAGCTTCTAGAACAATTGAAAATATTTTTTTTCATAAATGAGAATAATTTTATCTTTTGGTTCCATGAGATCTCAGATTATTTAAACAAATGTACAATTACCAAGATTTGCCATTCTTATAATTTTCTTTCTTTTTTTCTTTTTTAAAGATTTTTTTTTTTAATTCATTTGACAGAGACAGCCAGCGAGAGAGGGAACACAAGCAGGGGGAGTGGGAGAGGAAGAAGCAGGCTCACAGCTGAGGAGCCTGATGTGGGGCTCGATCCCAGAACTCCAGGATCACGCCCTGAGCCGAAGGCAGACGCTTAACCGCTGTGCCACCCAGGCGCCCCCCATTCTTATAATTTTCTTATTACAAAAACATTCGCTGAAGGGAATTTAGAAAATCCGGACAAGCAACAAGAAGAAAGTAAAAATCACAAGGGATTCCACCTCCCAGAAATAATCGTTGATATTCAGGTATACTTTCACTTCAGTTTTTTTTCCTATGTGCACTTTTTTAAACAAAAAATACTGGGTTTTTTTTTGTTTTTTAAAATTTAATATATTATGGTTCCATATATTTTACTGTGACCATTAAATACTATTCAATTATATAACTATATTTAAATATATAACAACTATACCCTTTTTTAAACATTCAGTTGATTTGCTTTTTTTTTTTTTTTTTCTGTTGGAAACCACACGTGGCTGGATTAAGGAATACATATTTGAGGCTTTTGAGACAAACTCTTCTCCAGAAAAGTCTTAAAATTTGCACTCTCACCTATGAGTGCCTTTTCTTAAAGGATCACCATTTACTAGCTATTAGGATCGGAAGAAGAGATAATTACTAGCTTGAGAGGTGAGAAATTCTTCAGCTGCTGTACATCGCCTGGCCACAATCTGTTCCCTACACACACAGGAACGACCTCGTCTGCCACTCCTCCCGGCACACCGAGCTATGGCCTCTCATTCCTTCCTCTTCATTCTGCCTCAGGCCCTCAAATCCCACCGTCCCACCAGGGCCCAGGAAAAGTTGGTCCCCAGCAGCAAGACTTTGCCCAATAACCCCATCAGTACGACATCCCCCTTCCAGTTAGCACACAGCCCCTCCTGATGCTCCTCTGCTTGGCGCTGGTCACAGAGAAGTTAGCCTTTACTCCGACACTGTTTTCCAGCTTTTCCAATTTCACACGTGTCACTATCACCTCCCTGATAAGTTAAACCAGTGCCACATTTTCTTCATTTTCATCTCTTTCCTCCTGCACCTTTTTCCTTCCTTTTTGTTTTCTTTTTAAAAATCTTTACAGCCTACGGTCAAATAAATAAAAATCTTAAAAAAAAAAAAATCTTTATAGCCTAGAATAGCAAACAGTAGCCACTGGATAAATTCAGAACGTGTTAGAGGGAGAGAGAAGGAAAGTCAGGACTATGGATTAATTATTTCATTCCTTGAGGTTTTATGTCATTGTTGTAAAATTAAAGATTAGACCCTGACATGACTTCCATCTCTAAACGTGGGATTTAAGCAGCTGCAGAGCCGACTGGCAGAATGCACACCACGTTCGTGATAGTCACTGCCTCCGGAGGAAGGAGCGGGATCAGACTGGAGACTCACAGGCAAGGACTGTGAACTGTATCCGAGCAAGAGTGTGTGAACGAATGGGAACACCAGTCATGTCGTAGTGGCGGGCACACAGATTTTGTTTTATGTATTCTCCGATCTTTTTATAAGTCTTAAACCTAAAAACAAAAGTCTGCCATCAGCTCACCGGCCTGCCCTGGAGGAAACGCGTGGTTCCAGCTCCGAGCTGGGACGCCCCGCAGTAAAAGGAGGAGCTAGAGGCACGTGGGGGGCCAACACCTGGGGTCCAGGGCTGCTCTGTGAAGCAGATGGGACACTGTCAGCCTCTTTCAGCCTTAGAGCAGGTCTTTAGGAGAAGGACACGGGTTTCCGCAGCTCCCTAGGAATGTGAGCCTACGAGCTGACGGAGGATTGCTACCCAGGTGCCACACAGCTCCAAAAGGTGATTTGGTTTCTGATTTCCAAACATCTTCCTCCTAATTCATGACCCTGAATCTTGCATCTGTGACAGACAAGCTCCTCAAATCTGAGCCCATGTCCTCTCCGAGTGAATGCTAATGATTGTCTGCATCAGCCCTGTGCTCACACTCCGCTTTTCCCAGCAGCGCGGGTCCAAGCCTCTGGCGGTTGCCTGTGGGGACTCGGCTCCTGCCGATAGGCCCAGCACCGGTGCCTTCAAGGTACCTGCTCTCAGAGGCCGCGAACCTTAATGGACTCCTCCCGGGTGACAACACTTCTTTGCCAGGTCTCTCAGCACACAGTTAAACTGATGCCCTTTATTTGCATTTAAGGTTGCTGAGGACTGTTAGGAACATCTTAAGCGTGGGCTGTGTGCCTCCCCTGATCGCCTGCCGCTGTCCTAGAGGGTGGACGACAGGATTTTATTCTGGTTAAAACCTCTCCTCCATTAGCATAATGCCCTCCATCTGGCAGTGCCCAGTCAGTGTTTCTGACTGTTCTTTCTAATCACACATTTTTATAAAAAGGAAGAAGAGTCTAGCAATAATCTCTTACTTTGCAAATGAGGGAACAGAAACCACAAGAAACAGGTGATCCACCCAATGTCAGGAAGCTATCAAATTTCACTTCTAAGATGTCATTTGCTGTGAGATGCACTATAAATTTTTTAAGTCTTCTTAAATAGACCACAACACACTAAATAGATGCATCCCAATCTCTGAAATAATAAAATAAAAAATATTAAACTGGGGGCGCCTGGCTGGCTCAGTCAGGTAAGCATCCAACTCTTGATTTTGGCTCAGGTCATGAGCTCAGGGTGGTGAGCTGGAGCCCCACATCTGGCTCTGTGCTGAGTGTGGAGCCTGCTTAGGGTTCTCTCTCTCCCTCTCCTTCTGCCCCTCCCCCCTAAAATATATATATGTACGTGTGTGTGTGTGTGTGTGTGTGTGTATGTGTGTATTTCAGAGCCAAAGAAATAAAGTATTTAGCTTTAGGATTGAGATTACAAGCCAAGTTTCTGGACTTCTAGGTCCGGAATATTTCTTCTAGATCAACCTGCAATGCATTTTTTTCCTCCTTCATAAGATAGAAGCATACTATATTCTAAGGGTAATAAATCTATTATTAGCAATATGTGACGCTTATACAGCAACTTCACTAAGCAATACTAATATTAGTTGTTATGCAGGGTTTTATCAGGAATTTGAGGGGTTTTTGACCACCACAATGAGAGAGTATTAATTTTATTTCATAAACAAATTATAATATTGACCAATATAACCATATCTGTATATGTGGCTTAGTCAAGGCCACTTACAAATGATTAGGTCTGATTTTAGGAAATCATATTAGTTTTCCTGTCAGTAGAGAACCTAAACTAACACTAGTCTCAGTCCCAGGTTTTTTTTGGAAGTCTGAAAAGTCCATCAGTTTTATAAGTATTGATTATGGCCTTTGAATAGGATATTTCATTTAATTATGAGTAGAGTATGACCAGGCAACTTATAGAATTTTACTTGAATAGGACATTAGGAGAAAATACAGATGTACCCAAATGTTTCTGTTATTTTTCCTAATGTACTGTCATGGAGACTTAATACCTAGTTAAAATATATGCCATTGTATTATACACAGGTTTTTTAAAGGTAATTCAGCCAAAATGGAATTATATATAAGAGAAATAATTCAGGGGCACCTGGGTGGCTCAGTCTTTAAGCGTCTGCCTTCGGCTCAGGGCGTGATCCCAGAGTCCTGGGATCGAGCCCCACATTGGGTTCCTCCGCTAGGAGCCTGTTTCTTCCTCTCCCACTCCCCCTGCTTGTGTTCCCTCTCTCGCTGGCTGTCTCTCTCTTAAAAAAAAAAAAAAAAAGCAATGATGATGAAATGATGCTATCAACAAGTAATGAATAAATTGGAAAGGATGTAGAAAAGAGAGATAGGAAAAGAGTTTTGAGACCCTATTATCAATATAGATAAGAAATGATCAGACCTCAGTCTCAGACAGTAGAGGTATGGATGAGGAGAAAAGAGTTGATAGCAAGGACAGAGAGATGATAAGAACAGACCAAAGAAGACAATACCAAGCGTGGAAGACAAAGTAATAGAGCTACAGACTCCTTCCAGGTTTCCTGCCAGGCGCCTGGCGGCATGGTGGAGCTACACCCCCACGGAAGGCAGCTGGAGGGGCTGCACGTGAACACATTCCATGCTGAATGCCTACGAAACACCCAGAGTAAGAGCTGCACAGACAATTGAAAATGTGACTCTGGGGCCCAGCAGGAAGGTCTGGACTGGGGAGGCAGATTGGAGAATTGTTAACATAAGAAAGAGAAGGCTAAGGACTGAGCTTAGAAAAATGAAGACTTTAATATTTAGGAGTAAACAGAGAAAGTGAAACCCCAAAAACAATTGAGAAAGAATGCTAAGGTGGCTGGGAGGGGAATAAGGAGAAAGAGGACTCTCAAAACCAAAGGAGTGGCATGCAAAAGAGAAAATAAGTAAGAGGATGGCAGTAAGGATGTGGCAATTAGGGCGTTGTTGGTCATTTTTCCAGTGGAGTTCCAGGGGCATATTGGGGGTTTTCCCAAGTGAACGGAAGTGAGGAAGTTGAGAGGGAGGGAAGAAGAGTGAAGGGATGTGTGTGTGTGTGTGTGTGTGTGTGTGTGTGTGTTTGTGTTTGACGGAGAGGCAGAGACTGGCCTATGGAGTAATTTTATTATAAAAAAGATAGAGATAGGATAGTAGCAAGAAGGACATGAACTAAGAGAAAGTTAGAGGATTTTTTTTAGATGGGAGAGTCTGAAGCCTATTTACTAGGGAGGGAGTCAGAAATTTTGTCAGGAAAGGAAATATTGGCACAATCAGTGAAGCAAGGTTCATGTTTTGGAAGAGGCAGAAGGGAATGGGTCTCAGAGCACAGGTGGGAGACTAAAACGTTCACATCAAAATTGAGGATAGAGCCTAGGGTCACGTTTTAGGATGAAGGGACACAAGGGACACATCCAATTCCAGTATCAAGTCAGAACCTGCCCAGGGCTCTCGTTTTTTAAAAAAATTGCCCCATTTCAGAAGTGGCCTTCTCCAGACGGGTCTGAGTGAAGTAAGAATGAGTAAATACTGCAGGGAAAGGAGGGTGAGACATAGGAGAGCCAGCAAGGGTGAAAATGAGATGGAGACCTTGGAGCAACTGTGTGATAATGACAGGAGAGGAGAAATGAGGCAGGTGGCATGGGGACCAGGGAGAGGGTCTCACTAAATGAGAAGGTGGACAAAGAGAGGGTGGGACAGCCAGCAGTCAGCCTGCTGTGTTTGCTTCCTGTCATTTACATCAATAAGGTGTGCATTTCCTCAATGGAAATGAGGGGCCGGCATCCTAGCATCGGACTGCATGTCCCAATGATAACAAAGGCAAAGAGAAGACTCCCAGCTTCCCACTTCCTCCACCGCATGTCTCCACCTGGTGCAGAGCTACCCACAGGGACCCCTCCCGTACTAGCTTGACTCTGTCCTTCACTGGCTTATTGTAAAATCAGTCTGCCTAGAAATCCCATAGCCTCCTTTCCACCAAGAGGACTCTATCTCTGCTGCCAGTTATCTAAGTTACTTGCAATCAGGGAACGAATTTTCATAATACAAAAAGAAGCTTTATGGAAAGGGTAGACAGGGCCTCTTTCTTTTCTACTCTCTCAGTTGGAAAAAAAAAATCTAGACTATTGTTACAAGAAACCAGTTCCAGTGAATAAACCAACTGTGTGCTGACATGACTTTATTATTGTATTTAGAATGACAAAAAGTTATTTCATGCAGGAAATTAATATGCTTATCTGCTTAACAGACCACTACTGGATATAACCAGTTGGTCTCACTAAATGATGTTTACTTGATTTTACTGCCCCATTCCCATTTATATCTTGGAAGTCTTAACCTAACTGGCTAAACCCAGAAAGAATAAAGGAACATGAGTGCCAACATTATTAGTCCCATAAATGATAAGGATTTTGGGGTGCCAGGGTGGCTCAGTTGTTGAGCGTCTGCTTTTAGCTCAGGTCATGATCCCAGCGTTCTGAGATCCAGCCCCATATCGGGCTTGTTCCTCAGCGGGAAGCCTGCTTCTCCCTCTCCTAGTCCCCCTGCTGTGTTCCCTCTCTCACTGTGTCTCTTCCTGTCAAATAAATAAAATCTTTAAAAAAAAAAAAGGATTTTTTTTAAACAGTGTAATTGATGCCTTTCATTGAAGAACAATTTTAGATTTCTTTTTTAGCCTAACATTTGGTATAACACTCATTGGTCACTAAGTATTTATTGAGCATCTACTGTGTGGAAGGTGAAGCACATTTTTAAGTCATGAGTTGGGCACAAAATTTAATTAGACACAGATCATGTTCTCAAGGAATTTAAACCCATTAGGAGAGTTGAGCTATATACATAAATTATTAACAATGTAAAATGTAACAAATTCCAAAGCAAGTATAAATTATCCGGAGATTTCAGGAGAGGAACAGAGTAGAATGGATGTGCCTGTTTAGCTTCCCAACACTGGCCCGAAAGAGCAACAGAGCAGGGGGTTACCAGGGAGTCAGGAATTTAGTAGAACCTGGGAGGCCCGTCTGCTCTCTGTATCTCCCCACACACCTGTGCACAGATGTTTAGTGTACCTCGAGTCCACGCCACAATAAGATAAAGTACTGAACATGGAAGTCCTCCTTGGAGATGGAAACCCTTTGGCTTAGATTTCACACAAAAGTGTAAATAACTAGATTTTTCTCTAAGAACAGATTTCGACAGAAGAGGAAGAAGGCAGGCCAGAACTAGATGCCGTAAAGAGGGATAGAGGCAACAGAGAAAGGAAAGAGAGACACAGTAAGGGAAGTGGGACTTCTGGGATGGTGTGTTTTACTGTATTGCCCAGGGCAGGCTCGGAGAAAATCTGAGAATTGAAAAGTTTGGATCGATTCACTTTCCATGTGTGGGTACTGTAATTATACTTTTAGATAAAGGTGGGTATAGAAGTACGCTTTCGTATTTATGTGTGTGTATACGTTGTTTATACATATGACAGAGATAACTGTGACTATCCGTGCATATACGTTTGTTCAGACTAAAATCTATCAAGAACATTCGTTGTTTAAAATTCAGTCTTGCCCTGGTGCTTCTGCAGAGAGAGCCAGAGTGAGAAGGTCTAGAGATGAGGGCTATCCAGGAAGCTCAAGTCCATTGCAAGCTTCGCTATCTCACAGGCACCCAAGGAGACCTAGCTGAGGCTTGTTCCCGCTACGTGCCTCTTGGTGCTCTAAATCCAAGCTAGGATGTACTTTTCTTACGCCCTCCCTTCCACAGCTCCTAGAATGCTCCATCTGTCATCATCTGTTAACATCGCTCGTCTCTCAGCGCCGTCTAACTTCCTGTGTCGTGATACCGGAGGCAATGCTGTTCCTCATTCTGTGTCATAAAGCCTTGGAGGTCCCTCAGGCACCTCCACTTTACCTGGTGCAAACCAAGCTCATTATTTTCCTTCACAATACTGCCTCCCTGCCTCCTCTAGTCTCCATCTCAGCAGATGGTGTTTCAGTTCACTCCAAATCCAAGTTACAAACCCAGCTGGCTAACCTCTCCCTAACCTCCAACCCATCCAGTCACTAAATCCTGTTCATTCTACCCCGGAAATGGCTTCCGGTCCACACCTGCTTTCGTTCTGACCGCCCCGCCTTAGTTCGGAGCCGCGTCCTCCCTCACCCGGACTCTTGCAAGACCTCACAGCTCACCCCCAGTCTCCTGTCCTCCTCCTACTCCCCCTTTGCACTGCAACAGGGTCATTCCTCCCACACACCGCACATGACCATGTGACCCCGGCTTTAGAAACTCCTCTGCTTTCCCCTGGCGGCCTGGCCGCCACAAGAAGTTCAAGCTCCTTCGCTCGCCCCGTGAGACAGGTATAATTAGTCCGCAGGAGTCTGTCCAGCTGTAACATTCACCATCCTGCCACACACACCTTACGTTCCAGCGAGACCGAACTTTTCCTAATATCATGAAATGTCATGCCTTTTGGAACCCCCTTTTGCCCACATGTTCCCTCTGCTTGGAAATACCCTTCCCCTTACTCTTGTCATCAGAAACTCCTACTTAAAACTCAGCTCAATGCCACCTCTTCTGTAAAGGCTTCCTTGACTCTGAAATTAACTGCAACATCTCGTACTTCACCCACAGCTGTGCTAAGTTCTTACTAATTCCTGTATGCATCCATCTTCCTGAGAGGCCCTGGACTTCTCCTGGGCAGGACCTGTGTCACAAGAGCCGCCCCCCAGGACAGCAGTAAATGATCAGTACGTAGTATGCAATGCATTGATTATAGGGAGCGCTCAGAGTTTCAGTGCCACTTGCTAGATGAAACCTGAGTTTGCTCTTGTCTAGGAAATCTTCAGGAAGGGACGGATTGAGTAGGAGAGGGACAGAGCGCTAAGTCTCACAAGCGGGCAAGGCCCCAGGAACGCTCCATGCTCAGGAGGAGATAAACTGTGTACTTTATTGTCTGTAATTTACTTTTAAATGCTCAGTGAAGACCAGGATTGGCAAACCCCTAGGGGCAAATCCAAGCTTTCATCTGTTTTTAGAAACAAGTTTTATCTGAATGTAGCCATGTTTGTTCAGGTAAGTGTTGGCTGTGGCTGCTTTTGTACTTCAAAGGCAGAGCTGAGTAATTGCAACAGAGATCAAATGACCTGCAAAACCAAAAAAAAAAAAAAAAAGTACTATGTGGCCCTTTACTTTGCTGATCCCCTGATATAGACCAGGTGGTATACATGTGTATGTGAATTTCAATCTACAATCCAGGGGCACTCTGTTGCTCTAATTGGAATTACCCATCTTGGAGTCAGTCAGTATTTCATCAAATAAAAATGTATTAGAGACTTTAGTGCCCTTTTTTGAACAGAATATAAAAATCCAGTGACTCTTACAGTCTATCCCCTTAGGAATGGCAACCTAGGCCTGATTCCTGAATGGTCCTGGGTCCAACTACTGATCTGGAGGTTTCTTAGGGCCTTAGTCCAACTGGGCGGTTAACTGAATCCTGATGCTAGAATATTGTTGTACTTGCTCATAATGAATCTTTCATGTTCTTTCATAAAAGGACAGCACAGGGACTTCACTGACCTTGCAGAATAAGGGCATGTCTCCTGTGTGCCTGCTTGCCACAGGATGTCCATATGTGTAGTAGGGATCAATCTAGACCCGCTTGTGCTGTAACTTGGTGGGAAAGTGACCACAGCACTCCCTTACCGGTAATTATGGGAGGCTTTCCAATTTTCACCCAGAAGAACCTAAAAGTTGTTGCCCTCGATCTGAGGTCAGTGCCCAGAAGCTTGCTTTGAGGACAGTCACATTCGTCTCAATCCCTTGGAGAGGCAGTTCCCTCTCATGTGTTTGAGAAGCTCTGAAACAGAGCATCCACCTTGTACCATACACAGGCATGGCCTCCCACCCGGTCTCCACTCTGAGCACAGGAGGTGGAAGCCAAAGGAGCAAGAACACGGCTCAGAACATGGAAAATGGCAGGTCGAGCAGGTGCACACTTTGAAGAAACTTGAGAGGGTGCAAAGTGGGGAGCGTCTACCCAGATGGTTGAGGGGCAGTTGTGACCTGATATGAAAGGATCTGCAGAGCATGGAAAGTGGGTGATTCAAGCAGTTTGTGTTAATCTGGTCTAGTGTACATAATTCCTTTGGTGGCAGCTGGGCCATACTATTAAAATATTATTTGCAATGTTCAATAAATAATTACTTATAAAGTATGGGAATATTGAAAAATCTCATATTCATGCTCACAAGTCCCAGAGCTATTTCAGAACTAGAAATCTGAAGACAAAAGTACTACTATTTATAGCCACGGACTTGAAAATACACTTGTCTCAGTTGGTTCTTGACAGTGCAAGGCAAGCTGGTCTTTGACATAAGACAGAAGACACAATTTTAAGCTCACAAATTAAGCAAGACAGTTACTTACAGACTCTGAAATTTCTTTCTGAGGCTCTGGAGTGGATTCGCCAAGTTCTTCCCCTGATATCCCAATTCCAGGTTGAAGTGATGGTGAACCCAAAACTTGAATGAGGTAGGAATCAAAATCCTCACACTTTTTTTTAAACAATTTTTGCTTCAGGGTGTCTTTTAAAAGAAAAGTAGAAAAGGGGGATAGTAGGGGCAAAACCCATTTAAAGAGATCTTCCATACTCTCCTTAAAATAAATAGACACTTTCCCATTACTTGAAGTCAGCTACTCGGTGAACTAAGTTTTAAAGAATTTGAGCATCGTCCAGAAGAGGCCATCTAAAATAATTCAGTTTAATTTAATAATGTACAACAGCCTATGGAGGCAAAAGAATCACTTAAATCCTTGCTATCCACAGTGTAGGTTGACTGAACTGCTCTGTGGAAGGGGCGGGTCCCACCCACGAGGAGTATAATGGGTAGTAGTTACCTCTGGTTCCAGAGATAGCAAAAGGCCAGCCAGTCCAAAAATATATCCCTCATTAGCTGGGATGAATTACTAACTCCTTTGGTTAAAAGATGATAAAGCTCTTTAATTATTAAAGTATAATGTCTCTGAAATATGTAATATTTCCGGCCATTCTAACACAGTTAACAGCCCAGTGAAATAGACCCTGTCTGAGAAGTCCACCAGTCATCCTGCAGGGTGTTCAGGAAATGAAACCCCAGATAAGAAAGGCCTGGAGAGAGGGAAATAGAAAGTGGGAAGGTTCTGGGCAGGGCATGCTACCCTTCAGGGGAGTTGGGCTGCCAGCCAGAGCAGGCGGGGAGCAGCACGAGGGCAAGGAGAGGCTGTGCTAGGCCACGTCAGCCCCTGCTCCTGGAGGCATGGACAAGGAATGATGGAGCCAACCGGAAGCCTGTAATCACAAGAAGCATCGTTTCACCTACTTCACAAGCTCACTGGGAGTGGCGCCTGCCACAATGAGTTCCCAGTTGCCAAAGAATTGGAACCTGTGTCACTGCGAAGCAATCCTGACCACACTGTAATCGCAGATAAGTCAGGGTCTTAGAATGCCTCCCTGGGAAACATCAGCCCATGTGACAGGGCAAAGTAGCAAAGGGAAACCCACCAGATGGGTGCTGACTATAGGACGAATATTCACAATGTGGAACTGGATAAACTCTCCACATCAACCAGCTTACTCTTCATCAGCCTCCTAGTTTGTAAGAGCAGCGAATGGAGAACAGAACAGAGACGAGAATTTTCCCTGTTACTTGTGTTTCTCCTCTCTTTAGGTCACCATAACTTTTTTTCATTCATTATGTACTTCTTAATTCGCTTTGATTCTGTGGTTCTTTTTTGCCTTGCTGCTGGCTTCCTGTATCTCTTATGCAGGTTAGGTCACTTTTTGAACATTAACGAGGCTTAGCAATACCCCAGATCCTACTCGTTCTTTTCAACCATGTCCTTGAGCATAGATAGCCCCGTTAATCAACTCCAAGGCCAACTCAGCACTTACTCCAAACAAATAAAGACACGAGATCGTACCCTCTAAACTGGATGGACGCTAAATGGTTTTGCCTTCGGAGTTTATGTGTTCAATCTAGTGCTGGCGTAAGCCTCATTAGCCACCTCCTGATTGCTGTTTTTGGTCAGGATAATCCAGTGAGGCAGTACTTGGAAGAACCACAGAAATTTCTTTCCCCTGGCGCTGAGTCTTACCTTGCAGGGTAATGAAGTCATCGAACTGATAAACGTGCTCACTGTCTGGGTCAGTAGCAATGAGATTCATTTCTTTGTGGAACACTTCGAAGTTGGGGTCATTTTTCTTCACTACCCCAATCACAAATATTTCCACATTGATGTCACTGGCTTTCTTCACCACTTCCGTCAGATTCTTTTCATCTCGGGTATCAGTCTGCCCATCAGTGATGACCAAGGCCACCTTCTTTACGCCTGGCCTTGCGGCTTCAAACATGTGGTTGGCTTCGTGGAGGGCTGAGGCCGTGTAGGTGCCTTCCCCCAGATACTGCATGCTGTCCACAGCCAGCTTGAAGTCGTCCTTGGTGGAGAACTGAGTCAGATGGGCCACCTTCTCCACCTTATGGCTGTAGTTGATTATGCCTACGCGGGCCGTAGCGAGGTCCAGAGCAACCTGGTCGGACAGAGTCTTCACAAGACTTTTGATGATCTCAAAGTTCTCTAGCCCCACACTTTCGGAGCTGTCAATCACAAAAAGCAGCTCTAGAGGAGTCTCTTTGCATTTGGGCCCACACCCTAAAAGAGGAATGTTGAGATAGAAACATTGCACGAATGAAAATCAGAACGTCACTGACTGGCGTCAGATCGGTATGTGAGAAGGGCAGCGAGCCACCAGGGACCTGGGTTGTTACCTTCCCTTTCTGGGAGTGTGAACAGCTAACAGCTGTCCTCCTTCTGGTTTCTGTATCTGACTTTTAAAAAAACAATATATTGCAAAAACAACCCCCCCATACACACAAACCACCAAAACACTGTAGAAGATAAAATAATGAACACCTATGGGCCAGTTTCTCAGATTAAAAAATATATTTTTACAAGTCAGCAACCCTGTGTGCACCTTCCTGATTACATTCCTCTCCCCTCCCTAAAAGATAACGCTAGCCTCCTTTTGCTCTTTGTCCTTTCCACGTTTGTATTTAATCTGAATCTGAAAGCTACTCTTCTAGTCTTACACCCTATCCTTATATGAAAATTGATATTTGCTCATTAGCATGACCACTGGGTAAAGTGATGGACTGAAAATAGTTAATTGTGGGGGAAGGATTAGGACCTGTAACTGTACAGAACAGCCGTCCCAAACTCTAGTTTGTGTCCCCAGTCGCTCACAATGACGACAAAGGTGGCTCAGTGAGGCCAGCAGTCCGTCCGTCCGTACCATGCCACCTCTTCAGGAGAATGATCTCAGAATGCTGGTTAATCAGCAGCTTCCGTTTAGGGTTTACCATTCAAAGCCGTCATTAGCGTTACCAGGAAGTGAGACCTATCAGGGCTCCACTGGTTTATTCAGTCCTCATGTTGCCCAACATCCCTGCCACAAAAATTCATGAGGAAACTTGGTGCTATTTTTCCCGGGCGTCTAGAACTCAGAAGCCACATCTAAACTGGCCTGTCACCGTACAGAGTCCCAGATGGGGTCTTAACGTCCAGAGGTCTTTTGGGGGACAAGCCAGTTCAGGGGTTCCTGTATGGAAGAACGATGACATTTCTGCCTCTGTCCATTTTAAACACACACGTTTCTCTTATCTCCATTATTCTATTAATCTCTTGCCTTTTGGCTAATCTCTTTCCTTCCTCTTTCTGCTAACTCTATTTTAAGTCTAACGTATTTAGCCATAGAAGCATTTAGATAGAGCTATGAAGCACGATGACCTCCTGACTGTGTCCTCCTGCCTTTGAAATGAAATACACTCTAGAAATCGTGCTCAAAACTCAATTCAGAAAGACTTCCTGCTTTGGGAAAAACACAGACATTATAATCACCAGCCAGGTTGGATTCAAATGCCAGTTAGGCCCCTGTGGTCATATTTCCTTTGTTGTTTTTTTCCTTTCCAAGCTCAGGTAAATGTCACTGAATACAAACGAGCTCTGTGCTCACAAAAGGCCTGGCTGCCCACAGACTCCAGGGCCAGTATCTTCACTCCTCTTAACCACCCTGGGAAGATGATTTCTTTTTTTAAATCCAGATTCCCACAGACCCTCTGTCTGCATCTTTCAGGTTCCCACTGACTTTCCAAATGAGCTTCAAACTTTCCCATGAGCTCTACCCCATATATCTCCGGGGAGACCACATTTATCTGGACCAGCAGTGCCTGTGGTACTTTGAAGGGATTGTTCTTTTCTTGGTGGTCAAATCTTACCACATATTTCAAAAATAATTTTGATAATTTCTTCTCTCTGGAAGACAAAAGGAAAATGTATTAATTATATGACCATAATATTTTTTCCTATCATCATAAGAGCTATGTCTTATTATAGTCAGTATGGAGCCATTTGCTTTTATTCTGTGGCTGAAGAAAATAAATGTCACAGAGGTTAAAAGGTGGCTAGAATCTAGCATGACTGAAGTGTGTTTGAGTTGTGAAGTGTCAGAGCTCAGACTTTCAGAGTTCAAATCGGGGCTCCAGCATTTATCAGCTGTGTGACCTTGGGCATTAGGTGGCCTCACAGTGTCTGTGTCTCAGGGCTGTGGTGCAGGTCAAATGAGGCTACGACACAGGACTTTTAGGATAGGGTCCAACTCCATAAAGAACTATTTACAAAGGTGTGGGCGACGCATGCCGTCAGTCACACAGTTTAACCCACACGTGCTAAGCAACCAATACAAGTACCAGGGCCAAAAGAGAATTCGTTCTATGCTGTATTCCCTCCTTTTCTCTACCACCATCCAATTGTGCAAGTACCCTCCCCAGGTTCCTGATACTCTCACTTTGGCACATCTGTGAAATGTCCCCGTGTTCCTGAATGTTCCTTCCTGGTCCTGCTGCCATCAACATCAGCAGTAGAGCCTGGGATGAGGTAGGGTAATGTGCCAACGCCCTGCCCTGAGTAGTCCATTTACAAATAACCGGGATGGGATGACAGGAAATGGAATTCTGTATTTGCCCAAGACAGGAAGCTGACCGGAATGATGAACTTAATAGAAGCCCAGAAAACCTCAACAGGAAGGAGGCAAAACTAAGAAGATAAAATTGAACAGTTGCAAAAGTAAAGTTTGAAAGAAAAAAAATCCACAATGACAGAATTGGGGTAAAGATGACATCGCTGGTGATAGGACTTAACAGAAGCATGTACGGAAAATATTCAGGGCATTTTAATTTAATTATGTTTTTGGTAAATTGAGTAAAAGCCAGTGATTCCAAGTGGCTTTTTAAAAAGAACTCCCAATACAATATTAATACAATTATATAAAATGAGGTAGTCAATAGTCATCTTTGGGGGGGCGCTTGTCATGTTTTTCCACATTTAGAGAGGCATTTAATAAATCTGAAAGTAGGATGTGTCTAGAAAGGGAAAATGCATATATTTTTACATTTTGTTTTTAGAAAGGGGAAATATATTTATATATTTATGTTTAATTTTTTGCAAATGGAGAAAATACTAAACACCAAGTTTATGATTATAGTTTTTCACTTAACATTGTATCATACTTAATTTCCCATATTATTAAGTATTCTGAAAAACTTGATTACTAAAGTCAGATGCATGGCCATTTTAAGGCTCCTGATGCATTTGCCAAAGTGACCTTCAGAAAGGTTGTAACCAACACCTGTAACAGCAGTGTATAAGAAAACCTGTTTTATTTTAGACACACAATACTGGTTATTATTATTATATAATCTTTGCCATTAGATAGAACAAGATATCACATTGTTTTAAATTATACTTATGCAATTCTTAG
The DNA here is from genome assembly GCF_017311325.1 of Ursus maritimus. Taxonomy (NCBI): domain Eukaryota; kingdom Metazoa; phylum Chordata; class Mammalia; order Carnivora; family Ursidae; genus Ursus; species Ursus maritimus. The sequence continues at coordinate 64,817,816 of NW_024425563.1, read as the reverse complement.
GCTAAATTTCATTTCATACGCATGTTTCCAAGTCATATTCTCTTGTGCAAATTCTTTGTATGTCCTTTGTCCATTTTTTCTATTAAGATGTTTATCTTTCACTGACTTGTAAGAATAATTTATATATCAAAGTTGCATTTAAATTCTTTTTAATGTGCTTTTTATGGTCTAGCCAGGTCTAAAATGCTTTAAGTACTCACATATATCAATCTCTCCTCCTCTTCTTTGCTTTTACTTGACTAAAGTAGTTTTATTTTTTCCACTCAAGTTGCTCAACAAATACTTTGGCTGTTTTTGCCAATGATGAAGGCATCGCCTTTATACCTATCAAAAGATTCCTAGTCTAGTGAGCAGTAGACGAATAAATACTTTTGTATGTGCTCCACGAATGGATTGGAGCCAAGGAACCACACCTGTCTGCTCGGAATTCCAGGGGTGGGAGAGTGAGGGTGGGGCGCGGTCCAAGAAGGTGGCTTATGAGCAGGTTACAGAGGAAAGAGGGGGGATGGGAGGAGCATTCCAGGCAGGGGACAAAGTACACACACAGTGCCTTACAGTACTAGAGTAAACTACGACACAGGGTACACGGCAGAGAGAATGACAGGAAATGTGGAAGACAGATGAACTCTAGAAGGTCTTTGCATCATGTTGGAGAGTGTGAACTTTATCCTGGGCGGTGAGAAGATGCATGGTCCCTAAGCAGAGAAGAGATCTGATCACACTTCTATTTTAAAAGGGTGATTGTGGCAGCCCATGGAGGGGTTTGAGGTTCCTAAATATTTCAGGGGGGGGAAGTGACACCAGAAGGTGGTGGTGGCAGTGATGGAGAGGAAGGGCTGGTCTGGAGGGAACTTTCCAAGAGAAAATGAAGGGAGTTGGTGAGTAATTGGAAGGAAGGGTGAGGAAAAAGGAGTCTCAGAGGAGGCCAATGATGTTGGCCCACTCTGAGATGGGGAGGGATGGACCAGAAGCAGGGTGGGAGCAAACGGAGATCACGGGGCTCTGCCTGGGCCTGGCATCGATGGGACGGACATCCAGCTGGGGGTGGCCGGTAGGCAGTAAGACGTAAGGTCTGGTGCTCAAGAGAGCAGGGCAAACAGGAGGCAGATTTACGGAAGGCAGGTGTACAGCTGGCTGTGGAAAACATCGAAGGCAGATGAGATTTCCTAGAGCAGAGCTCTCAGTCTTTTAAACCAGTGTGTCCCCACACCTCCACTGGTTACATATATTCTTTTCCATATTTATAACATAAAGACAGTATGTTTTCATTCTCCATACAACTTTGCTATGATATTAAACTAGCCTTTTCAAATTGCACATCCCCCCTTCCTTTCATGGTTTTCCCTGCCTCAGAGTTGGAAGACCGGGAGAAAGAAGACTGAAGGCAGACACTAAGAAATGCTAACATGTATGGGACAGGTGGAGGAACAGTCTTTTTGAAGCAATTTGGCATGAATTATTATGACATTGAACTCTGTCTATAGTATTTGCGTCTTAAAGCAGTAGTTTGCTAGTCTGGAATGAATCTACACCCAACAGCTGTTTGGGGATATATTTGATCAGGGACAGAACGTGGGTGGGGAGAGGAATGAGGCCTTCTAAGAACAGCATTCATGGGGGAGCAGCCTGCCTTTGGTACCAGACAAGTCAACTCCAGCTACAAGGGCTCTGCTACTCGCTAGCAGGACGACTTCAGGCATACCACTCAAACTTTTCTGACTTAGCACGTCTTCATAGAAGTAGAGATAATAGTACCGACCTCATGGAGCTATCGTGTAGACCAACATGGAGTCTTGGGCAAGAGAGGGCTGTGGCCTGAAGTCTGTCCCCTTCTCGTTGCACCCCAACCCTACCATTTCTACACTGCGCAGGCTTGGCCCATCATTCATGGGGAGAAGAGTCCTCACTTCTGAGCTCTGTCCAGATTCCCTGAAAACACATGCCCCTTGCCCACCTTCTGGGGTGACCCATGCATAGGCCAGTGCTGTCACTTAGGCAGTTTGGGGATCCTGTGTATCCAGCATGTAGAATAGAGGGGGCATGTGCTCAGGGTGCTCACTCTGCTTGGCCCTGAGGGCTCCTTACCCGGGAGAAGGGGTGTGGCAGAAGGAGCGCTACAGGTCCTGTGCGGGCTCTAAAACAGGAGCCCTCAGGCCCCTGCAGTACTAGGTAGGGGGGTACTGAGGTGAAGGAGCCTAACGCAGTACCAGTCACAGACTAGATTCTCACTGAGGCAAAGTCACTCTTCCTTCACTTGTCCTTCCCTGCTAGTCCCTCTTCTAGAACCTAGAAAGCCAAGGTCAGCAGAATGCCAGCCTCATTTCTGAGATCTCTGCCTCTTGGTTAAGAATCTTCTGCTCAAGAGATAAAAGCCTAACTTGGCCCCAAACATCATCATACATCCTTCTGTTTGCTCTGGATCCACGTGTTTACGCCTGTCATAGCATTTGTCAAATGACAGGGGGACATCCTTTGCTTGCCTTTTTTTCTAATGGGCTGTGAGCTCCTTGAGTCCACGGACACAGTCTCTTAATCTCTACTGCTCCCCTGCCTATCTCCGAGCCTGACCCAGAATACACACCCAATAAATGTTGGTGAAACGAGCGAACAAATGAATGGATGAAGGAAGCCACGCCCTTTCCACACACTGGGATAGGAGGGAGGGTATAAACCTATGGGGTCGTTCCTCTGAACATTTTACAGACACTCTCCCTGCTACTTTGGGGGAGGAACTGATGTATATGCAGCTGTTTCATATGCCATAGGCATCTGGGAGTATCTGACTTGTGAGGAAGGACAAAGAGGAAATGGCAAACAGACCATAAAAAAAGTGTGTTCTGTTTGTCGTATGCCCACCTCTCATGTCTTACCTTCACTACCTAAACTCCCACCCCTTACACCTGGATTTGCTTAGCACAGCACATAGGGGCTGCATCCCCAGACCATGACCCACTGAAAAATCAAAAGGAGGAAAAAAGAGAAGCTTCCTATTGCTTCTCTACTCCAAGAGATGTAGTGTCTTCCAACGTGAAAGGAAGAAATAGACTTTGCTATAGAAATTCTAGAACCTTTCTACCCTGTGAGACTTTGAAGAGTCAGCTTTTTATTCGCAACAGTGTAGAGAGCATAAGGGAAAGTTTATTGATGCCTCACAAGTTCTGTTGAATAAGTGAATCAGTACATTCAAGTAATCTCCATTTCGTGATGGCCGTTCTCAGGGCACTTCCTAAAGGAGCTAGTTCAAGGAAACAGAAGCCCCCATTTGGAAATGTGAAGGGTAATGTAAAGTAGAAGTCATTTGGTCGTTTGGCTTCTTTTAAACAGCTCACCTCCTCGTTACCCTGTCTGCCAGGGTCGGGGGGAGTAGTCGCCACCACGAGGCTGGGGAAGGGCTGCCTGGTGTTCTTTCTCCCTCACGCTGAGATCAATTGCCTCATGCATCTAAGTCAACACTGGGCTTGTAGCAGTGCTACCATTAAATAGCAGCTGGCACTCTGTGTCAAAAGAACTCATACTTCTGAAGCTAAAACACGTATGTAATAATTTTGCAAACACAAACCCTCAATTACCCCCTAGGTTGGATACTCACTGTAAGTCCTACGTCTCCCTTTGGTCCTTGTAACCCCTACTTAGTGGAAGAAGAGTAACAGTCAATATAGGTTGGAACTAGTTAATGCATAAAATTACAGTAAGACTTTAAAAATCACTCCTTGCCTGTCTTCCTGGGGATCCGGGCTCCCCAATTTCCCCTTTATCGCCTTTCTTTCCCATAGCTCCTTGTTCTCCATGCTCTCCCTTTAGAATAGAGTGAAAAGAGAAGTTTAGAATGTAAATATTGAAGCCAAATAAGAAAAACTCTAAAATTGGTTCATTTGCCAGTGGAATCTTTTGAAGACCCGTAGTTCTGGTTAATACAAATATACTAGGGGGAAAAGAAATGCAGGGCATTATATTTACATTCCACCCAGGTACCATAATCTAATTCATGATGAACCAGAGAGCTCAAGGTGAGGAGACCTGAGGATATGATCAGAACAGCTCGCTGCCTTCAGGAAGTTCGACTTATAAAATTTTACAGCAGACTTATCTGGTGTCTTCTACGTGGTATGTTGTAAGGATTCACTCTTTTAGCAGCTGGCTTTCAAGGATGAAGAAAGTAAAGTAAGCAGGTTTATAGTTGAAAGGAAATCCATAGGGATTTGCTTCCAAATGGATTTTTCCTCTGAGAGCTATAAGGATGAATGACCAGTAGGAGAGCTCTTCCAAAGTTTATGTTAAACGATGCAGATCCTAAACTTAAGCATCTTTCTAAGGTCCTAACATAACGTACCTTCTGGCCAGGGAGGCCACGGCCTGTCGTGCCCTTTGGCCCTGGAAAGCCTTGAGGTCCTTGCTCACCCTACACAATATGAAAAAGGGATCAGCACATTAATTTCCCAAGATAACTCAGAAAATTCTTTGAGTCAGATATATACTTGCGGTTCCCAAACTGCATTGTAGCATTATCTAAATTTGGGGGGGAAGTGGATATGTCCGATGGGCTCAGTGCTTTGCTAGTAAAAGCTGAGCTTCTGAATCTGGAGTAGAAGTGAAGGAGCTGGTTTACAGAATTTGCTTATTTCTGTGGTATAATTTCTCCCACCTTGGCCAATTTTCAAACTATGAACATTATGTTAACCAGTACACAAATAACAAGCAGCTGTTATTTGAGTTGTGATAATCTTTTTTATAATCTTCTCTACATTTTTCTATATTTTTTTGATACGCTAAAAGCATGTATTTTCTTAATAACGGAGGAAAAGAGGACATAAGAGCATTTCTCCCCAGTGAATGCCAAGGAACTGTGCATACAATTACTATATACTGTTAGTTCCAGCCCTGATCATTGGTACCATGAATCTCTTTATTTAGTGCCTCCTTAATTCAGAAAATAAAAATGTTTTCATTGCAGGACTTGTTTTTAACTGCCCCCCTCACTTACCTTAACTCTTTCTCCTGCTCCCCGACCCCTGCCCCCAAAACCGCGCAGATTTAAAGGGCTTTCATGATGTTGAACAGGAAACAGAAATAATCCCTGTTGTGTATGCAAAGTCATAGTTCTGACGCTGCTTAACTCTAAATCATTGTTAGCAACAAGTCCATGGCAAAGGTTTGTGGGACCACGAGTTACTGAGATTTCATTTGCTTACCTTGAACATCTTTCTCAAAGGTACCCTGACCACACCTACTAGAATCACTGGTATTCTCAATGAAAACCTCAGACAAGGAAATGAGAATCCAGGATGGGTGTGGGGTAAAATATGCATTTTGCATAGGCCTGCTAGGGCTTGAAAGCCACTAAGCCAGAAGGCAGGATGGGCTTTAGAAGGAGAGACTGGAGGGAGTCACAGAGGCTTGCTTGGAGACCAATGTAATTCTGAGTATCAGCATTCCTCAGACTGCCTTCCTAGCTCATTGACTTTCAAACTTTTTAAAATCAACAGAACCCTTTCTTTTTAAAAATATTACAATGAAATATTTCAGACGCATAAAATTTATACTGAAAAAGGCACTCATCTATATACCACCATATTTTAAAATGAAATGGTGCAGATACCCCTGAAACCTCTGATGTACCCAATCCCTTTCCCCTAAGGAGAGGGGAAATCTGTTTCTGAAATTGATATGCATCACTCACATTCATGTATTTATGTTTTAACTACACGTATATAGTCTAAGATAGTGTACAATAATAGTTTAAACTTCAAATAAGTGATGTATCTGTGTATCCAATTTGTATTTTAAACTTCAGCATTATCTATTTGAAATATATCTGTGTACATATATACAGTTCTAGTTTAATTTTCTCTGCTATACAGTATGCTATTAAATAACTAGACTATAGATTTAACCATTATCCTAGGGATGGACATTTAGGTTGTTTCCAATATTTCCCAATTACAAATAATGCTTCAGTGAAGACTCTCTTATTTATCTCTGTACACTTGCCTATATCCCTAGGAGGAAACCTTTTCATTAAAACAAATCTTACACAGAAGGGTACAACATAGGATGAATATAATTGGAGACTCTTGTTGACATGAAGTGCTCCACTCTTGTTGGACCCATCACTAACCCCTCTCGGTGGGTTGACTTGGCTGAACTTTTAGGTCCTTTTCATCTCTGCCATGTTGTATTTCTAAATGGAAGGCAGGTATGGGGTTACAGTTCTTCCTCCTCAATTGGGCTCTAGAGGACTCAGCCAAGTTCCTTACAAAGGTCAGAGTGCAGAGAACTCATTCGTGGATGGTCTTTTTAACCCTGGTAACTCTTGAGCCAAGCACAGTGCCATGGAATAGGGGGCCATGGTGAAGGTTTATGTGGTGCATGGCTGTCTCAGGCCTCTCTGAGGAGACTCACCCCTGAAGAAGTGCCCCCTCTATTAGTTGCTTCAGTGGTGACAGGGGACAGGCAGGGATCACTGGTCTTCTCTATTCAGTTCACAGTCAAGAGAGAACCGTCTTTTCCCAGCAGGAAACACGGTGGTACAGAGAGCCCCAGAACCCTGGCTAGGGACTGGTGCCAGTGAGATATGCTGGAAACAGCACACCAACATGCAGACTCCAAGCTAGAGATTCAAGCAGGAGAAAGGAGAGGAGAGAAAAATCTGTTCTGTTTCCAAAGATTGCCCAGCAAACACGGTATGAAGAGGAATAGACCGGAATATGTGGAACACAGGCAACCTCATTGCACTTGCTGAAAACCATGCTCGGGGCGGGGGGGGGGGGGGCGGTGCAGCTTCACCTAGAATATGGAGGCTAGAGCGGTCTGTCTGCACACAGACTGCACGGCCAGCTCACAGGGTCGCATGGAGGGTGGTGGTGAGATACCTGCCTGAGAGTCGGCTGTTCTCTGTTCTAATTAAAAAGAAAATAAAAAACAAAAATTCTAAGAAAGGTATGCTCTTAAGAAAGATGTGTCAGTAAATGACACTTGGGCATAAATTCATTTTCTCAGGTTTTTGTTTTTTGTTTTGTTTTGTTTTTTCAGAGTCCAAGTAGGACAGCTTTATTCAACCAGGTACCCATTTGAAAGGTGGTGCGAAGCTGTCGGGGAGATTCTTAAGACCCCTGGGACCTGAGTTGGGGGGTCAGGAGGTTTTGCAGCCAGGTGGAAGGGGATTAAAGGTTCACAGGAGAGCTCTAGGAGGCTGTATAGCTGGTGTTGCCCCCCCCCCCCCCCCCAGGACGGACAGCGTGACACACAAAGCAGCTGGGCCTGGGATGTGATGGTGAATGGTCCCTGAGAATTGCACCCTCAGACAAAGTGGGTCCACAAAGAACTTGACACCTTTCTGACAATTATTCAGAATAATTACTTCTTTTACAAACTTTTGGATCCTACAACAGCTAATATAGATGTCCAATAAATGTTTATGACTAACTAGCTTCCTTTAAGAAATTACACAATTTCCTCGCAAACTTAAAAGCTACCCGGGCTTCACTGCTATGCCCTGAGGGGAAAACCTCCAAGTAGCCGCTTAGCATGTTAGGATCAGCTCCATGGGCAGGAATCTATTTTGTATCACTTCACATTCTAGACATTTTCTATATAATTGTTCACACTGTAGCCATTCCAGGCAGCTGCTTTTCCCTATACAACAGCCTTTTTTTTTTTCTTTTTAATTGTCAGTTTCCCTTCAGAACACTTGGAAGTCTTCCTGTAACTTTCAGGGTGCGCTCTCTGGCTAATCGTGAGCAAACCCCTTAATTGGGCAGAGGTGAACGCTATCCAATCATACTTTTTTCCTTACAAGTCTCAGATGAGACACAATTATTTCAGGCTGGGTCAGGAGCAACTACAGGAAAGAACCTGTCTATCTGAAGGTATAATTAAAGCCAAATTTCAAACCCAGCTTCGCAACCACTATATCTCCCCTCTACACCCATCCTGCTGTAGATGTGATCATTTTCCTTTCTCAGATAATTAAGGTACAGTAAGAAAAGAAATCAGATTCATAGATGATCCAAAACTATAAAATGAACTTCTGCCTCACCTTTAGGGTATAGAAACTAGAAAAGGCTGCTTTCATTCTTAAATCCACAACAAAAATTGCTAACCATCCTATGAAAGCCCAGCTCTTTTTGAGTGCATCATGGAGCCTGAGTCAACCACGTGACTCAAAACCTAAGGAAACAAAGGATCCGCTAAGGAGAGACAGGACATGGGCACTTACTTACCTGCTGGAAACACCAGATGTCATACAAGCTGGTAAGAAGAATTCGGCTAAATTTCTTAAACCAATTGCTGAAGGCTGAGTGTGGGCTGTGTGAGAGGACAGGACCCCTGGGAGCTTCAGACACAGGGGAATTTATACTCACTCACAGGCCCTTTGGGGACCTTAGCAGTGCTCATAAGAAAGACTGGGGACAGGACGAGTCCCAAAGCTTCCCTAGTGGTTCAGGCCCTGGGGAGGGAAGCAGCTGACCCCCAGCGAAAGGCACAAGGCCTCCTCTGTGACAAAAATCTTAGGCTACTGGACATGTGCAGCAAACACTGCCACCTTTAGGGCACAGGTGACCCATGGGAGCTGGGGAAAGGAAACAGAATAAAACTTGCAGGCATGGATCCCAGACCTTTAGAGATATCCCACTGCTTGGGAAAGGAGATGTCCCACTAGTGGGGAAGGACCAGGAAACCTTCCTTAGCCCAGACCATTAGACCTTCCTATGCATTTGCTGGAACTCATAACATTGTACCCTTAAGAAGGTGAATTTGTCCGTATATAAATAATCTCTTAAGAATAATAAAAAAAAAATTGTAAAAAGTAGAAAGAACAGAACACCTGGCAAAATGACCCAGGCTGAAAATAAACTAGTGTAGCAATGATAATTTTCTGATGTTCATACTTTTCACAGAATATAAATTTTGATAAATTTTGATGGTACGGAGTACAAGATTATTGCAGCAGGCCTGTGAATGAAAAGTAGCTCAAAGAAAGAAGCCAGTGCTGTATTAAGATGCTGATTTAGTGGCTAAATGGCAGAGTTAGCAAGACATGGTGGCCTGCCTGAATAGTTACCTAAGTATTTGGCCTCAAATCCAGGAACCATTCTGTATTGAAAGGAATTATTTTCTTAGGCATGACGGACCAGCTAATTCACTTTAGAAGGAAAATCGTATTTTCCTGGGGGCCTATAGAGTACATATAATTGTCCATGTAGATAGAAGGTGCTTACCCAGAGACCCACAGAACAACGCAGTGGTCTGGCATTTTGGCGCCTATCCTCTTCCTCCTGAATCTCTATCATCACATCCTCCTATTATAACTAGCTACTGCCATTGACGGTGTGCCTGTGTGCGAAGGACTGAGCCAGGTAATAAGAGAGCTAGACATACTCTTAGGAAATTGCTGGAATACCCTGGGGGCAGGCATGTAAATGATAAAACCCAGGCTTTTGCAATCCTTCCCCAACTCCTCGGATTGTATTTGATTTCTCAGCAATGCTTTCAACACTAATTCTCTCCAAAGGCAGTTCCTCCGAAGGCTCTGCTCAGTTCTGTCTTGGCACAGAGTAGAAGCCAGGCAGTTTCTCCATCTCCAGCCTGAAAATCAAGAGCCTCCAGTTTCTTAAAATCCTTTCCTCTGTGGAACCGACTTCCTCTAACTGAATGTCCTATTTTGACGTTAGCCTTCTCTAACGTGGGCTCAGGCAGCGTAATGCTTGCTCAATAAAGCAGCCCATTCGGTTGGGAATAGAATCAGTGCGTAAGTTCTGTGTTAGCGCTTTCCGCTGGAGCACAGCCCGGGCTCACCTGGTACCTGGCCAGAACGCCGTCCTAATGCGCTTCAATGGAACAACACGGCTTCATTCTACTTGATTCTCATTCAAATGGTGATCTAGTCCCATTGTGCCCAGTGAGAGGCAGAGAAGTGGTTTACTTTTTACAGATTCAGGGACTGATTTTGAGTCTGTTCCTAAAAATGGTTTAAAACCTGCACCATTTGTTCCTCTCCTTCTCTCCACGGCCCGCAACACAGGCTCTTTTTTTTTTTTTTTAATAACCTAAAAAGTGTTAGCCATGTACGCCAAGGGTTTTCAGAACAGCTACGATGGAAACTTCCATGAGCTGGACCAAAATGCTGCTGACATTAATATTGATGGCTATATTCGTTTCCTATTGCCACTGTAATGAATTACCATAAATTTAGTGGCTTTAAAACAACATAAATTTGTTCTCTTACTGTTCTGGAAATCAGAAGTACAGAATCCGTTTCACTGGGTTAAAATCAAGGTATTGGCAGGGCTGGTTTTCCCTGGAGCCTCTGAGGGGAGCATCTGCTTCCATGACTTTTTCTGCTTCTCATAGTCACCCATATTCTTTGGCTTGTGGCCTCTTCCTCCGTCTTCCTCCCCTCCATCCCTGTTTACACCACAACATCACCTCTTCCGTAGTCTCTTCTCTTTCTGTCCCCCTCTTAGAAGGACACTCATGATCACACTCAGGGCCCACCCAGATAATCCAGGATAACATCCGCATCTCAAAAGGCTTCACTTAATCACATTGGCAGAGTTTCTTCTGCTATAGAAGACAATATTCACAGATTCCAGGGATTGGGACATGAACGTCTTCGGGGGCATTATTCAATCTACCACGTTGGCTTTTTCCCTATGCATGCAAAAAGTAAGGTAATTGTTATATTTTCTGTAATTTACCTTCATATGCTCTAGTTTAGACAGTACCATGAATACGTGTATATGCAATTTAGTTTATCCTCTGGGGTTGCTAGGGTAACATCTGAAATACTGTAATCAGTGGTCCATACTTCAAAGACCTGTGCTTCAACTCTTGCCATCTGAATTTGCTCCAGAGGGATGATAAAAACAACTTATCCCTGGGGAAATAAGAGGTATTCAAGATCTGTCATAGCTAGAAATGTCACGCAAGTACTTCACCCCTTGCATGAAGGGGGTATAAGAGTCAGCCAAACACTTTGGTAGAGCACCCTAATTCTAGAACTCATTCAGAACAGGTGCCTCCTCCCCTCCTCCCATAATGAAGAGTCCCTTCACTGCTCTGAATAAAAGGTTAATTAGAGCAATCATGAGAATATGGTTGTATATGTCTCAGAGAAATAATTTTATGCAAAGTGCTTGTCAAAGTGCTTAAAAAAAAAACAAACAGAAAATTGGAACTTGGACCATGCTTTAGTGCATGTTTTTGTGCCTTCTTGTTAATGAGTAGCTGAACATCGGGCAGAATTCTGTCTGAAATTTGCTTTAATTAAAACATGACGCCTGATAGCAAGGTTGTCTAGGAGGAAGCAAGTAACTCCTACTTCTAATCTTCAGAGGCCACTGATAGTCGCCAGAAAGAATCGGACAAATCTAACTGTCGGAATGGGCCTTGCTCAGCTCACCACAGTCAGGGCCAAATGTGCTCAGGTTGGGCCTGTTTTCCCATAATAATTTTCTTTAAACTTGTAGTTTCTGTTTCCATTTTTCGGTTTATATCTGCTAGCGGCCATGAACACGGTTGAACAATGAGCACGCGAAGATGCACAAATTCTCTCAAGCAACCAACCGGCAAGCCACTTAACTGCACTGTTGGCTTCGTGGACACGTGCTCGCTGTTAGGGTCTAACTCATTGCAGAATCGGGTCCTGTTTTCCAATAATAAGGCTGTTCTTAGTATAAATGTTAGAAGTGAATACATTCATAGGTCATAGTGCAGAGAACATCATGGCTTCAAGGGGCTTTGCCAGCTCAACTCAGTCGTACACGTTAACTTTTTCGGTCCAAACAGCCTTCTGTAAAACCTGCCATGTTTCATGACAATCTTGCATGACATTTGTATATACTTGCAGCACAGATGATAGATATAAAGAGACAAGGTCAGCTTTATGGCAGTTGCCTCTGCTAGAGACAGGGGACTCTGGAATGCTCCCTTTGCTGGCCACCCACACAGTGCAGGCTCCTGGTTTCCCTCCTGCCATTTTCAGCTTGCTTTTTTCACTTCTCCAGTGTCTCTCTCAGTGCCCTCCGTGCCCTCAAGGTAGATGTCTGCCATGGTCCTTACTTTTGTTTCGGTATTATCCTCTGTAATATTGTCCACATCCATGGCATCAGTGGTGCCCTTCTGAGGATAATCTCCACTTCCCTAATCCCCAGTCTCACCCCAGTCTCTATGCTCTGGGCCTAACTTTATATCTGCTTTCCAAAACTTTCCACCTGCTAGTGATTTCAGAACCAAATCCATCAAATACAGAAATTCTACTCAGGCAAGCCTACTTTGCTTTCTGCCTTCCCCTCTCTGACTCATCTCCCAGCTCCCGGGCTTGGACTTCTCTTTGTGTCCTGACCTTCTGTGTTCTCCCTGAACACCCTCCTCCCATCTATGGGCCAGTCCTAGCCCACCAAACTCATCCAAGGAGTCTTGCCTGACCCACGCTCACCCCAGCCACGAGTACTACCCCACATCGGCCCACACCTCTGCTGTGGTATACGTCTCCTCAGAGGTTTGGGTGCACACATCTTTCTGTCCTCCTGAAATTCCCAAAGTAGAGGCACATCATCTTATTGGTCTTCTAGCTCCGGAAGTACCTAGTTCAGGGTCCTGCATGTACACTGAGCTAGATGCAGTGGATGTGGAAGCTGGCCACCCCTCTGGTAGGAGACGTCTGGACACTAGGCGCACTAAACGCTGTCTTATTTAGGTTCACACCCCACCCCACCCTGACACACGCACAGGAGAATAGGTGCCTCTCTGGTTAGTATAAGGTCAATTTCATGATGAGCGTTTGGGGATCAATACGGAAAAGAGCTCAGGAAACAGAGATGTGTGCAAATGTTGGCAGAGAGTTCGTGATGTGGGGCAGCTGGAGGAGGCGCTTAGAAGCAAGATGCCTGGCCCGGCGTCCGGAGCTGCGTCCCGGCCCCTTCAGCCATGCTGCCAAGGTGTGGGGACAGCAGGAGTCGCTGAGCTCTGTGGCCGCAGCCGCCGCCACGGCAGCAGGACACAGGACCTCCTAGCACAATGGTATAAGTGTCTAAGTCTGCCCAGTGACAGGATGCTATGAGATGTGTTTTTCAAACTACGCTTCTCATGTCCATAAATCAGTTCATTAACCCACAAGAAGTAGTGAAAAGGGCAAAGCCTCCTCTCTGCTGATCTGAGACTGGTGCAGGCTGAATGATGGCCCCCAAAGATATGCAGGCCCTAATGCCAGAACCTGAGAATGTTATGTAGGGGGAAAAAAAAAAGGTGGGCAGATGTGATCAAGTTAAGGCTCTCCAGTGGGGAGATTATGCTGGGTTATATAGGTGGGTCCTAAATGCAATCATAAATATCTTTATGAGAGGGAGGCAGAGGGAGACTTGGTAGAAGAGAAGAAGGTCGTGTGACAGAAACAGAGCAGAGCAGAGTCAGAGAGAAAACATGCGTATCACTGGCTTTGCAGATGGAGGAAGGGGTCGTGAGCCAAGGAACAGGTGGTGTGGCTCTAGACACTAGAAGGGCAAGGAAATAGATGATCCCCTAGACTCCCTGTCAACATTGTGGTTTTTGCCCCATGAGGTTCATTTTAACCTCTGGGCTCCAGAGCTGCAAGAGAATACATTGGTGGTGTATTAAGCCACAAGTGTGAAAATTTGCTACAACAGCCACAGGAAACTAACACAGATACCAATGTTCTCATTTCTCCCACCTTTAGCAGATCAGACCACAACACATGGCATTTTGCATTAAATTACCAAAAAATAATTCATCTCAGAAATCATTGGTATTTCAAGTGTCACAAAGTGAAAATTCTAACATTAAAATGAAGGGGCCATGAGCCATGCTCAGAGTGGCTTTGGGTTTTGCTGAAAAAGTTTGAGAAGCTATGCTTTTCTGTAGCTTGTCTCCCTTCAGCAGAGGATCACTGCTGAAAAATAATATTTTGGGGCACCTGGGTGGCTCAGTCGGTTAAGCGTCTGCCTTCGGCTCAGGTCATGATCTCCAGGTCCTGGGATCGAGCCCCTCATCAGGCTCCATGCTTGGCAGGGAGTCTGCTTCACTCTCTCCCTCTGATCCCCCTCCCCACTTGTGCTCTCTCTCTCACTCACTCTCTCTGTCTCAAATAAGTAAATAAATAATATCTTTTAAAAAGCAAAATAATATTTCACACCAAAGGGAAGGTGCTCTATACATTACTTTGCCTTTGCAGTAGAGTGGGAGATCGGTAATAAGGATAAGGTTTCAGCATCAACAAGTCCATCCCTTCTAAACATGCCCGCGTTCCGAGTCACCTCACCTGGGGACTAAATTATTATAATAGTTTAATTCACGTCTTTACTTCAGCTCTTGTCAATCTCTAGCAAAGATTCTCAATTGTGGGACAAGAGAAAGAGAGGCTAGCGTGCAAAGAAGAGCATATTTCCAACTGTACAGCCCACCTCTTACCCCCACACCACTACTCAAAAAGGGAATCGTGAGTACAGTTGATGATGGAGTGTTTTGGACGTGGGAATGCTGTGGAGGCAGAGGAATGAGAAGCACTGTCCCAAGCTGTCATATACTGAAACCCTCAGCTGACCAGGTCACTCCTGTCCTTAGAAAGGACAAGGTATATGACCAAGACAAATAAAAACATGTGTCCACACAAAACTTACACGTGGATGTTCATAACTGCATTCTTTATGATAGCCAAAAAGTAGAAACAACCCAATGTTCATCAATGGACAGACGCATGAACAAAATGTGGTATATCTCCACGATGGAATATTACTTGCCCATACATAGAAAGTTCTAATACAACATGGATGACCCCCCGTTTTTTAAAGTTTTTGTTTAACTTCCAGTTAGTTAACCTACAGTGTAATATTAGTTTTAGATGTGGAATTCAGTGATTCATCACTTCCATACAACCACCGGTGCTCGTCAGCACAAGTGCCCCCCTTCATCCCCTTCAACTCGGATGACCCTTGAAAACATTATGCTAAGTGACAGATGCCAGCCATGAAAGACTACATGTTGTGTGGTTCTGTTTATAGGAGATGTCCAGAATTGGAAAATCCATGGAAACAGAAAGTAGATTAGTGGTTGCCAGGGACTAGAGTTTGGGTGACTATTATGGGATAAGGGCTTTGTTTTGGGGGTGATGACAATGTCCAAAAATTAGGTGGTGTTGATAGTTGTACAAACCTGTGAAAATACTAAACATCATTGACTTGTATACTTTAAACAGGTGACTTGTGTGCTGTGTGAATCATATTGCCGTAAAACTGGGTTTTTAAAATAAACCCTTCCAGGGTTTTCTATCATCAGAGCAATGGTTCTTAAACTTTGGTATATATCAAACATATCTGTAGTGTCTGTGAAAACAAGGATTCCTGGCCTCCACCCTGAGAGCTGCTGATTCATTAGGTCTAGGTGGGGCCCAAGAACTTGCCTTCTTAATGGCTTCCTAGGTGATGAGGATGGAGCTGGTAGGGGCCACACCTTGGGAATCACTGACAGGCTCCAGCTGAAGCCCTGTAGCTTAGAGCTAACGTCCCTTCACAGTCTGGCCCTGTGTGTTTTTCCAGTTTCTTCTGCATAGGCTTCCTGTCATCTTAACCTTAATTCATAAAGGTCTAGTTCTTTGGTCCCCACCACGCTCTGGCCGTCGATTAGGCACTGGGCATTCCTTCATCCCGAGCATCAAGCCCCATGCCCAGCACATAGAAAATGTGCAACTAATGTTTTTGAACCGGTGACTGGTTCCAGACCACCCAGTATCCTATCATCTCACATGAACAGATAACTACCTCCTTTTAAAGCCAATGCTACCCCCTTGTCGAAATCCCCTGGGATAGGGACCATAAAGAACAAATAAAAAAACCAAACAATACTCATGAAGTATAAACCTTAAAATTTCAAATATACCAAAATATACAATCCATGCATCCTTGGGCATGTAGCCAAAGGGAAGATTCTAATTAGAGTTTACTAGCCTCAGTGTTCATGAACTCCTTGGGTGTCTGCCTTTGGCTTAGGTCATAATCCCAGGGTCCTGGGATTGAGCCCCACATCGGGCTCCCTGCTTAGCAGGAAGTCGGCTTCTCCCTCTCCCTCTGTCCCTCCCCACCACTCATGCTCTCTCTCTCTCAAATAAATAAGTAAAAGATTAAAAAAAAATCAAGTGGAAATGCATGATGAGAATCTGGTATGTACTTGATATGAACAGAAAAGTACAGTCAGGGGGCGGCTGCGTGGCTCAGTCCGTTAAGGGTCTGGCTTTGGTGCAGGTCATGATCCAGGGGTCCTGCGATCGAGCCCTGCATTGGGCTCTCTGCTCAGAGGGGACCCTGCTTCTCTGTCTCCCTCTGCCCCTCCCCTTGCTTGTGCTCTCTCTCTCTCTTCCTCTCTCTCTTGTCAAATGGATAAATAAAATCTTTAAAAAAAAAAAAAAAAAAAAGGACAGTAGGCAGCTTTAGACCTAAGCAGAAGGTAGCAGCTCCAGCCATCATCATGAATGTGTCTTGGCTACCACACTTTTAGGTGTGGAGGCTGGTAAAGATGTTTACTTTATATCATCACTGTATGACTCTGGGGAAAGGGAAACTTATTTAGACTGTATGTGACACCTTTAATTACATCAAAAGGAAGATACCGATGTGACATTCAGCCAGGTCTGTCCTTGGGCCCAATGTATTATATTTCCTGTCAGGAGGTTTGGTGACAACTGCTAACTTGTGGGGTGCACCAAAGAACAGACCAAAAGGTGAGTGGCCCCCACACTTTATCCCCTGGTCTCCTGTGGCCACAGCAGGGACTCCCGAGCCCCTGTAAGCAGAGTGCCTGCGATGCCAATGCTCCCCGGCTCAGTCCCCCAGCCACCCTAGCTCTCTGGTTGCTGCTCGTCCCACAGAGAAATTCTGGAGGCTTCGCTGACACGGACATCAAAAAACTATGATAGAAATTCTGCTTTTAAATGCTTGTATTTGAGATGTGAATTACAGGACCGACGCCTCTGTATTGTCCTCCTCATTTTGCTACCTGTCAAAAGGATTACACCTACTGAGGGACAGTGGCATTCTAGAAACTCATTTCCTCTACCAGGAATTAAAAGCACAAAAGGACTAACAGCTAATCGCCCTCTCAGAGAATGTCTTTCACCAGAGGACTCACAGCATGAGCTCTTTTATATGTCTCTTTCTGGATATGCTATGGAGATTACAGAAGTCCTATTTAGAGACCCATGAGTTCTTTGAATAGAAGTAGGGCAAGCGTATTTCACTTTTCATAATGTCTTCCAGATTGATTCATGTTGTCACATGTGGCAGAATTTCCTTGTTTTGGGAAGACTGAATGATATTCCATTGTGTGGAGATACCACATTTTCTGAATCCATTTCTGCTTTGATGGCGTTTCGGTTGTTCCCATATCTTAGCTATTGTGAATAATGCCACAGTGAACACGGGAGTGCTAAGTGAAACAGGCTGGTCACAGAAGGACAAACACTGCATGATTGCACAACATGAGATGACCGAATGGTCAAGGTCACAGAGGCGGAGTAGAATGGTAGTTGCCAGGGGCGAGGACGGGGAAATGAGGCGCGTTCAAATGGAGATAACGTCTGTTATGCAAGAGGAGTAAGTTCTAACGACAACCGGCTGCAGGACGGAATGCCTATGGTTAAGCATAGGGTACTGCACGCTTGAAAATGTGTTGAGTAGGTAGACCTCGTGTGAAGTATTCTTACCACAATAAAAAATTAAAAAAGCTGAAAATAATAAATTTGTTTTTCAAAACATGGAAATGATAAAGATAACCAAGTACATTTTTAAATAAAATAAAGAAAATTACATTAATTTTAGAAGCTGAAAAAAAATAAAAGTACAATAAAGCCTACTTCCCATAGGCCATTCTCCATCTCATTCATTTTTATGCCCTGTTTTCCTTTCTCATTGCTTCCAACTTAACATGACAGGAACTATTCCTGCTGATTCAGATGCCAGTTTCAGAGGCGCAGAGCTTACAATTAGAAACTTTTCCTTGATTTTTTCCCCCTCAAAACTCCTCTAAACTGTCTTCACAAGCAGCTTAATGACAGCGTAACAGTTGACCTTGCTCAACCTCAGAATGCACAGATGCGGTTGGCATCTCTCAGGCCAAGAAAGAGAATTGAAGCCATGTGAAAAGAGCCGCAAAATTACAGTCTCCTATGAAAGCACACCTTGCAAGAAATTCAGTTATTCACAAAGGTAACTCAAGTTTTAATTACGACATACTTGCTTCAAGGATAAAGTAAGAAAACATGTGAGTTCATGTTTACCAGTAAAAGAGACACACATATGTATAATGAAATTGTATTCACAAATTTTTATAAGCCTTGTACTCATAGTGAAGTAGAAAACAACATGAAAGGAGTAGCAGCAACAGAAAAATTCACAGGTGGACAGATTTCAGTTCAACATGAAGAAAGAAAGTCTACCACTAGCACAAGTATGGGAAGACACAAGAATGTTCTCTGCCTCATTATCTAAGGAAGGGAAATACATTAATTTATGCTACAGTCACGCAATGAAGTAATATGTAGCTGTTAAAAAGTATAGGAAATCTTTATGTATTGATTTGGAGGGCCATTCATGCTCTATTAACTGAGGGGGGAAACATGTTGGGAAAATTATGTTTAAATGATTTTAAAGGCTGTTGTACTGTATATGTGGGTGTTTACACATCTAGTCAAAACTGGAAGCTGCACCCCAAACTGCAAACAGGACAGTCTCTGTAGGGTAACTGAAGGGAAACGTGGGAGACTTGCACAACTTTGCATGATTTTGAGGTATTTGGATTTGACACAGTTTGCATTATTTTCTTTTTAAAAAGTAACAAAACTTCTTGAATTTGCTACAAGGCCATTGGGAAACACACAAGAGAGGTACAAAGCTTCCACTCCCTCGAGTGTCCAAGCACGGTGTGAATGGCCAGATGCCCTTTAGAATGTTGTAGAATAAATTCTTGTTGGAGATGGGAGAGGAATTAGTAGAAGCCCCTTCCAGTTCAAAAAAATCACAGGCATGCCTCTAGCAACTGCTTTCTCTTTGGCATCACAAATATTGCCCTGTTCACAAGATCTTTTCCATCGGCATACAATATACATATGTACGTACGTACATACATACATACATACAATCTCTCCCATCTTTAAGAAAAACTAACTTAGGGCTCCTGGGTGGCACAGTCGGTAAGCATCCAACTCTTGGTTTCAGCTCAGGTCACAATCTCAGGGTCGTAAGATTGAGCCCCACGTCAGCGGAGTCTGCTTATGTTTCTCTCTCCCTCTCCCTCTGGTCCTCCCCCACCTCCCTTCAAATAAATAAATAATTCTTTAAAATTTTTTATCACACATATTCTATTGCTCCATCTCTATGGGCCTCATTTTCAAAAGTCTGGCCGATGTGCTCTGTCTTTATTTTCTTTCTCACCATTGTCCCTTTTTTATGCTTTTTATCTTAATTTCAAACTTACAGAAAAATTGCAATAATAATACAAAGATATCCCATATTCCCTTTACCCCATTTCATCAATTGTTAAGATTTTTTTCCATGTTTTACTCTGTGAGGGTGGGGTGTGTGTGTGTGTGTGTGTGTGTGTGTGTGTGTGTGTGTATGTATACATGGCTCTTGTCAAGGTCACCAGTGACTTCCATGTTGTCAAATCTAATGACCACTTTCCACCTCTCAAACAATCAGCAGTACTGAAACTAGATGACCATGCCCTCCTTGAGATACTTCTTCACTTGGCTTCCAGGAACCACTTCCTCTTGATTCTCTGCCTACTACTTCTCAGTCTCCTTTGCTGGGTCCTCTTCATCATACAAACCACCAAGTGCTAGAGGGCCCATGCCCACTCCTTGGATCTCCTCTCTTCTCTATCTGCATTCACTCCCCATGTGTTCCCATCCATGCTCAAGACTTTAAATACTACCTATAGATTGTTAAACCAAATTTATATCTCCTGCATTGATCTCTTGTCTGAACTCTAGATTTCTATCCCCAAATACCTATTTAACAGCCCCACTGAAGATTTAGCTTCACATGTCCAAATTTAAATTTCAGATTATATGAGTTGATTTCCTCTATACTTCACCATCCCCATTTTCCTGTAGTCTCTTCCAGCTCAGAAAATGGCAACCCCATCCTTCCAGTTGCTCAGGTCAAAAATCTCAGTCATCCTGGTCTCCTTTATCTTACACCCTACATCCAACCAAGAATCCAACCAACCCCTTCCCATTTCTACCATTACCACGCTCAGCTAAACCACCACCAGCTCTCACCTGTACTTTGGCAATATCTTCCTATCTCAACTCTTTGTCTTTGTATCCCCCACAGTCTATTTGCCACATGCTGCTGGAACAATCCTTTTAAAACATGATTTGTATCAGGTTGCCCCTCTATAGCCTCTAATGGCTTCTTATCTCATTCATGACTCACTGCAGTCTGGTCATCCTGTCACTGATGCTCCTTGAGTATGCCAGGCCTGGATTTGTATTCCAAATCCCTATTTAAGCACCCCCAATTCCTCCTACCCAGTGCCTAAGCTTCATTCCACTTTTCTTTTTTAAGATTTATTTATTTATTTTAGGGGTGCCTGGGTGGCTCAGTCAGTTAAGCTTCTGCATTCAGCTCAGGTTATGGTCCTAGAGGCCTGGGATCGAGCCCCAAGTGAGGCTCCTTGAGCAGGGCAGGGGAGGTCTGCTTCTCCCTTTCTCTCTCCCTCTGCCTCTCTTCCTGCTTGTGCTCATGCGCTCTTGCTCTCTCTCTCAAATGAACACATAAAATCTTTTAAAAATAAACAAAATTTATTTACTTTAGAGAGAGAGTGTGTGAGAGCAGGGGGAGGCGGAGAGGGAGAGAATCCTCAAGCAGACTTCCCACTGAACATGGAGCCCAAAGAGTGGCTCAATCCCAGGACCTGAGATCACGACCTGAGGCAAAATCAAGAGGCAGCCCCTTAACGGACTGAGCCCCCCTGGTGCTTCCTACCCTACTTTTTAACATGGAGAATGGAATGTCAAGGGCTAGGAATGCAGAGTGAAGAAGGACAAAGGACATGGCCCAAAAGAAAGTGTTTTTGACAAAATAAGCAAAAACGGGTGGTAAAGAGATTCTCCCAGTGGGAGACATGTTGCCCTTGAGTCCTCTGTTCCTTTCAGTCATACTTTAGAATCTACCATCAATACAGCTGGTTGCTGTGGGGAGCTGTTTGTTTTCCACTGTGGCTGACATTACCAGCATTTACTTTCAGTTTATGATTTCATCAACAAAGTAAATAGAGTTAACCTTGAGGACATTTTGCTTCTTCTTGTCAAGGCTGGTTGCAATGCCGTTATCTCATGCAATGAGAAGTGGTAAATTATAAATACACGTATTCTATAGCTCAGAAGGAATGAGCTCATTTTGGTGTGTAAGGGAAGGCTTCTGGAAGAAGTGCTACGTAATATGAGCCTTGACATAGGAATAAGAGTGAGCCTGTTTCCCCGATGGCTAGTAATGTCAAGGACCTTTTCATCTACCTGCTAGCTGTTCATATATGTTCTTTGGGAAAATGTCCATTCAGGACTTTTGTTTATTGTTTAATTCCATTCTTTGGCGTTTTCTTTGCTATTGAATTGCGTAAATTCTTTCTATATTTATGATACTAACCACTTATCAAATATATGGTTTGCAATTTTCAGTTCTGTAGTTGATCATTTCTTTTCCTCTGAAAATCAATGTATTTTCAGATTTATTTTTTCATTATTGTTTAGTCAATGGTAATTTTTAAATTCAGTTCTTAATTTTAATTCCAGTATAGTTTATATATAGTGTTCTATTAGTTTCAGGTGTACAATATAGTAATTCAACAATTGTGTACATTACTCAGTGCTCATCAGGGAAATGCAGATCAAAGTCACAGTAGGATATCACCTCACATTAGTTAGAATAGCTATCATCAGAAAGATAAGAGGTAACAAATCCTGGCGAGGAGCTGAAGAAAGGGGACTCCTCATCCATTGTTGGTGGGATTGCAAACTGGTACAGACACTGTGAAAAGCAGTTTGGAGTTTCCTTAAAAAATTAAAAAATAAAACTACGTGATCCAGAAATTCCACTTCTAGGAACATATCCACAGAAAACAAAATGTCCAAGAGATATCTGCACGTCCATGTCCACAGAGGCATTATTTTTAACAGCCAAGACATGGAAAACCTGATGCGCATCAATTGATAAATGAATAAAGAAGTTGTTATATACATGGGAATATTAATCAGCCATAGAAAAGGAAATCCTGCCATTTGTGACAACAGTGATGGATTTTGAGGGCATTTTGCCAAGTGAAATAAGTCAGAAAGAGAAAAATAGTGTATTTCATAATTTTATAGGGAACCTTAAAAAAATAGAGGAAAAAAGACAAAAGAAAAAAAAAACACCTCATAGATAAAGAAGCCAGATTTGCGGTTACCAGAGGCAAGGAGTGAAGGTAGGGAGATTGAATAAACATGGTCAAAAGGTCTAAATGTCCAGTTATAAGAGAAGCAAGTATTAGGGGTATAATGTACAGCAGGATGGTCACAGTTAATACTGCTTTATGATATACTTGAAAGGCGTTAAGAGAGTAAATCCTAAGAGTTATCACAGGGAAAAATCTTTTATGTCGTTTTCATTTATTTTATTTTTTGTATCTATATGAGATAATGGATTTTAACTATAGTAATTGTGGTAATCATGTATGTAAGTAAAGTCATTATACTGTATACCTTCAACATTAAAAAAAAAAAAAAGAGTGAGCCTGTTTAAGTAGGGAGTGAAAGGGATCTCTCCAAGAAGAGAGAGCACATACACAGAAGCACTGGGGCCAGGGTACACAGGCACTGAAAGATTTTCAGAGCCGAGGAGTTGAGAAGACTTAAGATTGGATGCCCAGATCATACGGAGTCTTGCTAACTTTTGAAGCGATCTCTTTGGGTATACATTAAAAACTCTTTAGATTTATTTTCTTGATATATAAATAAATAAAGGTTTTTAAAACTATAGAACAGGGGTGTCTAGGTGGCTCAGTTGGCTAAGCATCTGCCTTCAGCTCAGGTCATGATCCCAGATCCTGGGATCGAGTCCCAAGTCAGGATCCCTGCGGGGAGTCTGCTTCTCTGTCTGCCCCCTCTGCTTGTGCATGCTCTCTCTCTTGCTCTCTCTCTCTCTAATAAATAAAATCTTTTTAAAAATCACAAAATTATAGAACAGATTTTGGATAATATAGTCACATCCACATCTTTATTAAGAAGTATATTCTGGAATATTTTCTAATGGCCAATAGAAGACAGAGCCCTTTTTTACTGGACTTTGGCAGGGAAGTCGGGCAACAAGTAGTACGTCTGTCACATCCATGTCCTAAACCTCATAATTTCACCTACCATGTTTTCAGCATATGGTTATCATAGACTGAGGAGAGAGAAAAAGAGGGAAGGGAGAAAGGTAAAAGCAAGAGGAAAATCCCACCTTTGTTTTCTACAAAAGTGTAATGAAAGCATGTCTCTAGGGTTAGGATTCTTTATATTTGCACACAGTCCAGATATGCAGTTCAGTATGGTTCAGTAGCTTAAACTCAGTTGGTAGATATGCAACCTGATTTATGTGTCTGGCATCCATCGTGCCAGAATGTTTCTTGTCACACGTTTCTACTTTCAGATACAGGCAACTAGATATAAATCCTTTCTGAGGAAGTTAAATTTATGTGAACTAGATTATAAAACCTAGATTTTCAAATATCATTTGTAATTGCCTGGATTCCTAAATAGCCTCCCTAGTTTCAGTCTTGGTCCTGAGACAGTCTATTCTCAGCCCACCAGTCACAGTCATTCTTTGACAAAAGAAGTCAGACCAAATCACAGTGTTGTTTAAAACCCAGAAACAACTCCCCACTAGACTCTGAATAAGGGCCAAAATCTTTACAAGGGCCTCCCTGGCTAGTCATGAGATGGCCCCACTCCAACCCTCCTGTCGTTGCCTTCCTGACCTCACCTCCAGCTACACAGGTCCCTTCACTCGTTTTAAACTTGCCTGGCACCTTTCCGCTTAACGACTGAGCCACCCAGGCATCCCCAACCCCCGCCAGCACCTTTCCAAAACCACAGGGCCTTTAGACAAGCTCTTCTCTCTGCCTGAGATGTTCTCTCCTCAGAAATCCTCAAGAGTCCCTCCCTCACCTCCTTCAGATCCTTCTCATGATTTCAACTCACTTAAAACTTCATCACATCCCCTTACCCTGCTCTTTTCTTTGCCATATCAGTTTCATCTTCAAACATACTATATAACTTATTGTTTATTGCCAATAGAATGCAATCACCATGAGTCAAGAATCTTTGTCTCTTTTGCTCATGATATACCCCATGCACCTAGAACAGAGTCTGGCATATTTAAATATGCTCAATAAATATTTATTGAATGAACTGCCAAAATAAAATTTTATATAACCAGCTAGGACTAAATATTGGAGTTAGTATCCTTAATTTTGAGCAGAAAGGACACCTGATTTTGAAACTTACATGTTAACTTATTTTCCTTAGATGCAGAACAAAAACATATCTTATTTGAAGGACATGTTAGTATTACTCATCTCACGATCAAAGTGTGTGTGTGCACCATTATTTAAGTATAAATGTAGCAGGAAAACACAGCAAATGTGTTGACTTCACAAAATTACCACAGCAAGGTAATTTAAGAAGAAAGGACAGACTGAGGTCTGTGGAAGATTTATTTCTTTCTAAAATTGGCATAATAATCACAATGGGAACGATTGACTCATCAGATTTCACTTTTCAAAACCAACAGAAGCCAATTGGAGAATTTTCAGAAGGCTGGTATCCTGATAAATTAAAAATCTGTTTTCTCCTTTGAAATTTAAGAGCCACTATTTAAAGGCATAATTGCATATGCCAATAAACAGTCTTATAACAAAGTTCACTCTCTTTGCACTGATGAATAGGAATTGATAATGAATGTACTAGTATTCTTGAAATGTCATCTCTACAAATATGAACTCATGGGAAAATCTGTCCATTTTCAAGGCTAAAGCTTCCTGGTAAAAATTACTTCCTGGTAAAAATTACTTCCTGGTAAAGTTGTGAAAATGTAACAGCTGGATAGCACTGGGTCTCTCATTTATTTCTAACTTGATTATTAACTTAAGAGGACCATGGGAAACGTAAATGATATTACCAAGATTGGTCTGGTGAAGGGTAATGATGGATTAAATACCCTCCTCCTCATCTATTAATGAGAGTCTTTAAAGTAGGAGCTAGATCAGATCAGTCAAGACTTATGGAATATATACTCTGACTACCACTGGGCAGAACCCACTGAGCATACAAAAGAACCACCAGATATAATACGTCAGGTTCGTTTGTATCAAACAAGTACTTTTATTTTGATAGCATTCACATGATCCTGTCGTACTGTGGTGACAGATAATTTGGTCACAAAGATCTGCTTTCAAGAATGCCAAATACAGCACTTCAAGTAAACTTCTACCTGTTAAGCCAATCAAGTATACCAACCTGTACGAGTAAGGTGCTCTCATTATTAAACAGTAGGATTTAAAAAAGAATTTATCATTTCACGAGTTTAGAGTTCTCTTAATAATGGAATTCAGTAATTGTTTATTGAATTAAACTATATGTAAATGAATCCTTTTGTGTGTCAACAGTATGATGACAGGTAGAACTTTACCACCATCCACCATATAACCTTCATACATCCCATTCAATTATTCATTACTTTGTTCATTCATTAAACAAGTATTTATTAAGTGCCTACTATATGCCAGACACTCTGCTAGGTGCTGGGGAATTAGATATGGATGAAAGAAACAAAGTCCCTGCTCTCAAAAAAAAATTTTTTTTTTAACCAAAAGAAGACAGATAATAAACAAGAAACAAAAAACCAAATATTTTCAGATGGTGATAGTGTTATGAAAACAATAAAAAGGGACAATGTTACAGAATGATTGAGAATGGGATGAGGAGAGTCTCCCAGAAATGATTAAAAAAAAAAAATACTAGTCCACAAAATTAAAAATTCTAACAAAAATGTGTCTTATGCAAGACACACAAAAAAGAATCTACACCTACATACATCAGAGTGAAACTGCTTAACACCAAATAAAAAGAGAAAGCATTAAAAGTCGCAGAGACAAGGACAAATTAGCATCAAAGGAATAGTTAGAATGACAGGTAACTTCTCAAGAGCAACAATGGGGAACAATTGACGGAAAAATCTTCCCTGCACTGAGAGGAAGAGCTGTGTACCTAGAATTCCATACTCAGAAAAGTGTCTTTTAAGAAGAGACTAAGGAGAAATAAATAGAGCTTGGCGGTGCCTGGGTGGCTCAGTTGGTTAAGCGTCTGACTCTTGACAGCGGCTCAGGTCATGATCTCTGTGTTGTGGGATCGAGCCCCATATTGGGCTCTGCACTCAGCGTGGAGTCTGCCTGACGTTCTCTCTCTCCCTCTGCCCCTCCCCACCACACACTCTCTCTCTCAAATAAATAAATAAATCTTTAAAAAAAAATAAACATAGTTTCAGGCAAAGGAAAATGGAGAGGTTGCTCTGGCAGCTCTTCAACCAAAGGACTGAAGAATCCACATCGGGCAGAAGGAGAGTTGTTCCAGCCTGAGATGAAATAATGATAGGGTAGAGGTGGGTGGAATTAGAGCGTTTGAAATTATTGTAGGAACCAGAAAGTTTGTTGTTTTTTTTTTTTTTTTAAGATTTTATTTATTTATTTGACAGACAGCCAGTGAGAGAGGGAACACAGGCAGGGGGAGTGGGAGAGGAAGAAGCAGGCTCCCAGCGGAGGAGCCTGACGTGGGGCTCGATCCCAGGACTCTGGGATCATGCCCTGAGCCGAAGGCAGACGCTTAACGACTGTGCCACCCAGGCGCCCCAGGAACCAGGAAGTTAACGTGGGTATTTCCTAAAGTAAATGTGAATATTTTTAAAAGTAAATATTTTTTAAAAGGGCTAAAAATGAGTAGATTCAAACAAGTAATAACCACAATTATTAAAAATGAGTAAATCTTAAAAAGGGGAAGTAAAGATTTTTAAAAAGGAACATAGATTCCCACCCTTATGATGTGAGAAGCGGTTTTGAAGAATTGCTGATTGAAGAATTGGTCATAGGATGAAAGAAAGATTGTTCTGGGGCGATCTTTATTTGCCTCTCAGTTTGAGCCACAACTGTATACCCACAAACTCTGTACTCTTGGCTTTGTTAGAACTTCTCTGGTCTTGAACAGGTAATCCCCTCATTTCCTGTCATGTCTCGTATTTAAAACGAGATAGTCCTACCTGCAACCAAATAAGCAAAGGTGCTGATAACAAAAGGCAGTAACTGTAAGTCCTTCAGAGTTTGTAAAAGCGTAAAGACGGTTTCGATTTCATACCAGTTGGCCCTCTCTGACTTGTCACAGAGGTTTGCAGTACAGAGGAGTATGTCCTTCAGCCAACCCACCCAGAAGGGGTTTGATCAGCCTCTGAGTGTGTGGGGGGCAGAGTGGTTAGTACAGCCTCACCCCGCAGCCCCCCTTGCCAGCCGGGAGCCTGATGTGATTCCCAGTAGTCGGAATTCCTAGTACTGGCCTGGCCACTGGTTTCAAAAGGGCACTAAATCCAATCCCTGGCTTCCGACAGAACTGCACTCCGGGGAAAAGAAGTGCTTTTTAATACCCTTCTCTTTTGAAAAACCTAGATTATCAGGAAAAAAGACCTCACTATATATATTTCCCATCTCGAAGGGCCAACTTTTAACTTCAAGATGCAAATACAAAGTTTGAATGCCATTTACTCCTGAAAGTCTCAAACCGATCGTTTTCCTCTTTCTGACACCTACCCAGACTTGATTACTACACATCACACAATTATCTCAGGGAGGCACATGAGGAATAGGGGTGACTGACCTTGGCTATGTTACTTAACATCTCTGCACATAATACACGGAATATAATCTTTTATTTAATAAAGATTTTATTTATTTATTTGTCAGCACAAGCAGGAGGAGCAGCAGGCAGAAGGAGAAGCAGGCTCCCTGCTGAGCAAGGAGCCCGATGCAGGGCTCAATCCCAGGACCCTGAGATCATGACCTGAGCCAAAGGCAGGCACTTAACTGACTGAGCCACCCAAGCATCCCAAACACACAGAATATAAAGAATGTAATATGGCCCTAGCTCTCTCCCTGAGCTCAAAGCCCTGAAGAATAAAGTCACCTCTTTGCTGAAAGAAGGAGAAAAATATATACTAGCAATTTACTTCTAACCAAGCATTGATGGGTGGAAAAAGGTGAAATACCTTTTATAAATTTTCAACAGTGAAATTCATGTGCTAGAAAGAAGGTAGCAGCCAAGTGTTAATTTATCCATGTCCTTCATTCGGCTTGGTTTTATATGGAAGTATCTGTTACAAGAATGAAATGGAATAAATATATAATATTTACATCTTTATAGGTTAAATAGATATGAATGGATGGGTAGGAAGGGAGAGAGGAATGGGGGAGGAAGATACGAAGGGAAGAAGGAAAGAGTTGGAACGATTTAAAATGGCAGTATGCTTGCCATAATTATAAATGATGTAATATTATAACATCAGTACTTTTAGCATATAACTGCTCAAATGAAATCTTTCACATAATTTTGAAATATTTGGTGATAAATCTTTTTTTTTTTTAATATTCAGCATCAGAGCATGGCGTTGGACATTGTCTTATCTTTATTACCATGTGTTTAGTCTTTAGATTTTTCTTTGGAATTGGAAAAACGCTAGTAAAGCTTGGGGCAGGCTATACATCATTTACTTTGGAAAAAGTGACTTGAAAATTATTTTTTCCTTTGCGGTTCATGGTAGTATAAGGAGAATGGTGGAAGTTAAGAGGACTTCTGAGATCATCACTAGCCATTGCACAGGGCTTTCTTCATGGTAAACAGAGAATAAAGATAAGCTGGTAATGATGATTCAGGCCCACTAAATGGAGATCCTAAAATCTCCATTCCAGCTCTGCTTTGGGATATAGGCTATTTACATAGGAAATTTTAATAATGAAGTTGAGAAAGGAAAATACCCTACTATATCCTCAGATTCATATTCAGAAATAACAAAAAAAAATACATCTTTTTCCCTAACTGGCTTAAAGGAATGAAAACCACTTGGCCCAGGAGGAAAATGAAAGCATGAATCAGTAAAGGAGAAATGCAAATGGTGTCGGAGCTAGCCAGGTGAATGAATGTGAGCTTTCCCTCACCCATACCACCTACGTAGCGAATACTGTGGGCTCATTGCGTTGGGTTTGGGCTGGTAGCCCATACAATTGTTTTTAATTTGGTTTAAAAAATAATAAAAGGTAGAAAGGTATAATACAAGTATAAAAAGATACCTTCAATGTCTGAAAACTAGGTTCGTGGATTTTGATGATCTGGATCCATCTTGAGCCACAGCCCTCCCCCCCAGAGGTAATCTGGCAGGTGTAATCCCAAAACGCCGAACTGTTTCAAGGTATGTCTCATGTGGTTCTGATGTCTCCTTTCTATGTAGAGAAGTCATTGTGAGAATTTGAAAATGACAGTGCGGGAAAAGTATTAGGAGCTAATTCAAGCATGGTTTCTGGCATGAGCACACACACAATCTATGTTATGCTGTTAACTATATTCCTTATTGTTTCAATTTAAGCTTTAAGCTGTGTTCCGGTTGAATGTAGTGATTGCAGTATTACCAAGTCTGGTTTGTTTTTTGGTTTTGATGCTGTTGTTTGTGGTCATGAAGGAGAAAGAAAACTTTAAGTTGAAACATGAGAAAGTCATCATATTAAAATATGTATGTGTGTATATTGCTCTTTTATTTTTTAAAGTGAAGTTGAAAGGTTTTTTTAAAAAATATATTTTTAAGGACTCTATTTGTCAGGGAAAGAGAGAGAGCACAAGCAGGGGGAGCGGCAGGCAGAGGGAGAAGCAGGTTCCCCGCTGAGCAAGGAGCCCAATGCAGGACTGCATCCCAGGACCCTGGGATCATGATTTGAGCCGAAGGCAGATGCTTAACTGACTGAGCCCCCCAGGTGCCCCTGTATTTCTCTTTTAGTAGTACTAACACCATCATACACATATGCGTTTGGAAGAGTCGACATCAATACTTCTTGACCTTCCTGCAGGTATTTGCAACTTGGTGTATATTGAATCTACCCCTGACTTTTATTAGGTCTCTTTTCCCCCCCTTAAGTCAATTTCATTTCAACAAATCATTTCTATTTGGCCTTTAAGTGGGGGCAATTTTCCATGCAGTCATAGGTCCACTCTAACCAAAAATCTAGTTAAATGGATTCTGGAAACACTTTCAAAGTGATCGGGTATAGGCAGGAGCCAAACAGAAGCCTGCCAGGTTCTTTGTGAGACTTCCACCACGGCAGGCTCACATTCTTTCAAGCTTTAGCCTTTCTGGCCAAGGGATCTCAGAAGGTGGGGAAAGCACTTGCTGCAGTTAAAATGGCACTGGGAGTTTACAGAACCACAGTTACTGTGATGCAGCTGAAACAAACAAGAATGTACCTAAGAAATGACATTAACCCTAAGCATTGTAGCAAGAAATTCCCCAAATTTCTAATCAGAGAGCTTTGGAGGAGCCATTTTCTTTGTGGCGGTCCCCATGCTGGGCCCTGCAAGCGGGGCTAACTCACCCACCACCCCACCCACGCTCGTCTCAGATGCTATTGGCACCCCGGGGAATCACCTAAGACACAGACCCTTCCTTTATTCCTCACATGAGCCTAACTGCTGGCTCCTCTTTAGTCCTCACATCAGCTCTTCGTGCCCGCTCTGCCTCCTCCTCTGAGGCCATCTCTCCCGACTTGGAAACCACGGCTCTGCTACCAGGTTCCAGGTGGCCCTTGTCCTCTCCCCTGGCTGTGTCGCAGACAGAAATGAGCTTTTCCTGTTCCTTTCCTGGTCCTGCAAAACCCCAAGCCTCCCCCAGCTCTGTGGCTGGTACTCATCCTGTCTACTCCAGACAAATTTCTAGATCACGCTCTGGTGCTCCTGATGCTCGTGAAATAAGGAAGAAGATATCAGGGCTCTAAGGTTTTCCTTTGAAGTTAGGAGAGAAGGAATGGTGAAGCTGAACCCAGTCTTTGTAATCCCGAGTAACACTGCCCCACAGTATCAGGATAGCAATGAGGCATTCTGGAAGTTGCCATGGAGACCACTCTTGTCTTCTGTTCACTTCTGGAAGCACCAATATACTTCAGAACAACAAATGACTTTAAATTTGCCATCCTTCCTAGAAACAGGTTAAATTATGTGTGGCGTTCATGCCAGCTCTTCCCCAAACCTCTGGTTTTTCCTAGACACCCAGCTGGACTGCCTTTCCATGATGCTAGTCCCAGCCAGTAAAATGGGGCAGAGGTGACATGTTGTCAATGCCCGACCAAGACTTTGGAGAAGCAGGTGTGCCTCTTTCACACTCTCCCTGCCTGTCTGCTGGGTGTAAGTGGTGAAGAGGCCCAGCACAAGGAGGAAGCATAAATGGAGGATGAAATTCTCTGAAATGCTAAATGAAAGAAAATTGCCCACCAAAAAGACCTACATTGGCCTGTTAAGTGAGCAAAAGCCTCTATTGTGTTTAAGCCATTATTCCTTCTGGGGTTTATTTGGCACTGGAGCCAGGCCTATACTACCACATGCAACCAGTATTTTATGTTTTAGAGCATTAAATCATTCGAATGCCAGAATTCTGGGCCTTCATCCTGGAAAATACAAGAGGGACTAGTGGAAGGAACAATAACGTGAATAACTACAAACATTTACTGCATATGTAACCATGTGCTGAGCCCCGTGTTAAACGTGCTACACGTACAGTCTCATTTAATTTCATTTATTCCTCGTGGCAACTTTAGGTAACAGTACTATTATTATCCCCATTACTCAGATATGAAAACTGAGGCCAGGTTATAGTAACTCAGGAAGCCGTGATTCAAATCTGTTGACTCCATAGCCCCAGCTCTGGCTGAGTACTCAGTACTGTGTACTGGGCACTTTGTATAATTTTATCTTCACAGTGCCTTGTAAAATAAGCTGTCTTATCTCCATTTTAAAGATGAAGAAGCTGAGGTTTAAGGCTTTATCCAACTAGCAAATTTCAGGCCAAGGTCTGTGTGGCTCAAAAGCTCATTTTTCTTCCATCACACCTTGAGATCAGAATATAGAGGGGAGAGGTCATTTGGGTTGAGTTTCCTTCCAGTTGTCTTAGAGGTTAATCCTTTGGCTCTAAGACCATGTGACCACTCTAATCACCACTATTTATCTACTTTGGAGATGCTGGGATTTCTGCCAGGTAACGTTCACCAGATTCCCCCAGCATGTCACTGAGGCTATTTTTCACGCTGGCTCAGCCTAAATATCCGCTGGCCCATCCGCTAGCCCATCCGCTAGCCCAGCCTGAAGACAGGGACAGTTCCTTCAGCCAGGGTTGGATCAGTCATGTTCAGGCCTAAATGTAGACTGGAAGCCAGTGGCATGGAAGCACATTTTTTAATGAATAAAGGGTTTATGCACAGGGAGTTATAGTAGAGCCCAATCCACAAATCTACCTCAGAAACTCCTGAAGTCAAGGAGGGCCACCAGGAACCTTATTTTTATAAATACCTCTCGATCCGCTGACGAAAGTACCATGGGAATGTCAGAGCTGGTCAGGACACTGGAACTGACTTCAACAGAGACGGAGAGAGGGGAACTGGCCTCCTGGCCCCTAGAAGGGCTAGTTGACAGAGCAAGGAATCCCTGGAGACCCCACCCCATTTCTTTTCCCTCCTGACTTCCCTTGGAGGATTACTGGCATATCTGTAGTCCGTATTTAGGGGAATGGTCAGTGTTCACAGTGGGACAAGATGGTGGCATCAATAACCTCCTGGCCTATGGCATGAACCCAAAGATCAAGGCCAAGGAGCCATAGTCTCATTCATCCATTCAATCAACAGACATCCGTAGTTGAGAGAAAGCACTGGAGTCCCTGAAGGAGCCAGAGCTTGTCTGCAGTGCAGAGCCTGCTGAGTCAGAGTGGGGACTGCAGAGGAACTGCAGGAGGCTGCCGGGTGCCCAGGGGAGTGGGCCCATCATGTTTTCAGGTTTCCCATGTATGGTCCCAGAGTTTCAGGAGAGGCAGGAAGAGAGGGTTGCCGGAAGATCACACTCTTCCGCATGGAGAGTCAGGAGAACACATGGGGGCGTGGGAAGGGCAGCACCCACTTTCCTTGGAGTCATGCACATCCATTCAACAGATGGTAGACAGAGTGAGTCTCTCCTAATACCTGTCTCATCATGTCATCATTCTCTGACTTTCAATTGCTCTTGGGATTAAGACTAAACTCATTACTGTGGCCTACTATAAGCCCAGTTTATTCCATATGCCTCCCCTCCATACTCTCTGGAGCTCAGAGTATGATTATTTTATAGCCTATAAACACCATGACTAAATTTATGTCTCTTCACTCACCATTTTATATTGCACTTAAGTTATTTGCCTGACATAGAGGTGCTCAACCAGTGTTGGTTGTTGGTTGGTTGGCTGGTTGGTTGATGAGTGACTGCCTGAAGACACAATATTCTAGCAACAAAATTAGGCAGGTGCTGGAACAAATCACTTCTGTGATGGTAGCCCAAGCCCTTATTACCCCCATGGTTGGGAGAGCATGAGAGGACACAGATCAGACCCCAATGTTAAAGGTTAAAAGGAACAAGGGCTTCCATCAAAGACTTACCAAGAGACATACCATCAGAAGTGTTTCACTAATTCATATGGGTTTTAGAAAGAGGTGGGAAATAGGACAACAATTGAACATAAGAAATGATATTTCATTCATCATGTAACCTTAAAATGACTCGGAGGAACACCACCAACTAGATTTTTCAGTTCCCTCCCTTCTGCAGGGATGGTACAACCCAGGGTCAAGAAAATGAGGTGGCAGTCCTGAGTAAATTAGGGTTGCCCTCTGCCAACAGGATGCCAGGCGATCCAGTATGTCTAGAGAGGTTTTATGAGATAGCCTTGGTCAGGGCTCCCTGTCAAGTAGGATCGGGCCACCGCCGTCAGTGGGAGAAAAGCTGATCTCATTTCTGCTAGCACTGGCTACGTGACCATTTTCATTTCGGTTCTTTCCCTGTCGTGGTAGGCTACACACCAGTCTCCCCTGAGACGGACTTTGAACATAGCATACCTGGGGGAAGCATTAAAAAAGGACAAGCGGTGAGGAAGGCAGGGCACTGGAGTCAGATTGGTGAGGATTAAGTGCAACCCACAGTGCTCCTGGGGAATAAGGAAGTTCTCCCCCGATAATAAAAAGGGGGAACACTGGCTCTGGATTTAAGGCAGTTGCGATAAGAAACTACCGACACCTGCGAGTGGAGCGCTTGCCGGTGAAAAGCCGCGGGGTCGGACGTGGGTTCATGTGTACACAGACTCCTGCAAAGGCTTCTCCAGAGCATCACCGTCTTTTAACTGAAGAATGTTAAGACTCAGCATGAGAACGACGCTGTTTATAAGGAAGCAGTTTTTGGCTGCATTTCCCAGTGCTGGTACCGCAGCAACATGCTAACTGCCGGGCCTACCCTTGGACCCTTAGCCCCACAGACGAGCCACTGTTGTGCGGGAGACTGGCCGTGGAAGCCACAGACGCTGTGTGGTAGAGGGAAAGATTTACCACAGATTCGGTGAGCTTTGCTCTTGACGAAGCTCATGGTTTGTTTTCAACATAGGATTTTCACAATTATTATCTCAAGCTCCTACTGTCTCCTGCTTACTAAGAAATTCTATTTGAAAAAGAATTTATTTTGAATGTTTCCACTTTTTAAGAGTCCATATCAATTATTTAGGGGATGAATTGTCAGTTTTGAAGCTTACGCATGGTAAAAAACAATAGAAGCTTATTTGGGAGAAAACAGAACGAGAATGAGCCAGTAAAAAAAAAAATTAAAAATAAATCAACATAGGAGATTTGTAGAAGAGGAAATTGTTTGAAATTGGATAGCAAACTTTAGAGGCCAAATTTTGTCTACGGAGACCTGGGCCACCCTGGCGGTCCCGCCTTGCTAGATAGGTTTATTGCTGTTGGGACAGAGAGCGTGGAATACAGGTAGCTGTGAATTCTGCTAACACAGACTCAGGGCCTAGAGCCAGCTTCTTACCCTGGATGCTCCGAAGAATCACCTGGGGGGCTTTGAAACCCACAGTACTGAAGCATTACCATTGGAGACCCAGATCTCGTTCTTCCAGGGCAGGTCATCAGTATTGTTCGTAAAGCTCCCCAGGCGGTTCCACTGTGAGCTAAGACTAGGACGCCCTGGGCTCAGAATGGAAGATACAGTGAAGGAAGGCAGACACGGAGACAGAGACAGGGAGAGAACACACCGCTGGGCGTACGTTCTCCACTCGGCTCAGAGGCCAGCAAGAACAACAAACCCACTGTCACCATTAAATGTCTCACCAAGCAATTTATGTAATGTCTAGTGTTCATGAAACTAACGTACTTAGAGCAGTCTTACACTTCTGGATTGTGTCTCTAAGTACTGGAGGTAATTTTAACTGCTAAGCTTATATTAAATTCATTTCATAATAGTCACGTTTGATATTATCCACAACCCCCTCTCTCATCATTCTGGTGAATGAGCGGTGACTCAAGCGATCACATCCACTTACTTTAATTCCTTGTAATCCGTAGCCAGGGGCTCCAGGAGGGCCAGGCAAGCCTTTCTGCCCAATATCTCCCTGTCGGAAGACGGAGAGAATTTGAAGAGAAGTATGAGAAGATTTAGGACGAAACGATGTATTACTGCTCTTGGCTTCCTTCTTACTTAGGTCCGATCAGGACCTAATCTATGTGCCCCATGAAGCTGTATCATACCTTACATAAAGCAGGGTTTTCCCCAAATATTCAGCCACAGAGCCCTTGAAAAATCTTATGCATAATCCAAATATAAGTGAAAAGGCAAAGCAGAGCTGCTTGGCCTAAGAGGAAAGGTTGGCCTGGTGGCCCTGTCTGCTTGGGCTCTTCTAGCTGCCCCCCACCAACGCCTAGAACACCAAGGGTGTGAAGACCACTCCCACACAATTCTGTGTGGCCTCTACTGTGTTTCTCCATTTCTATATGGAGTGCTATTCACGGGGGTTGCAGTGAAAGGTTTAGTGGATCAGTCTTGCGTTTTTAAGAAAATAGGTAAATGAAGCAGAAAGTACCTCATTTCCGGTATGTGTTTTCTACAGCATGAGTGAACTCCATGCTTCTTGAGGACAGACTTCTGTGGTCAAATGAGATTGGAAAATGTTCTACACATGGGCATGCCTCTCCTTGGAGATCCCTAGTGCCTACAGGCCTACCTGGTTTCCTTGTGCGTCACTTAGGCTTCCCAGATACTGCTTTTTCTCAGATCGAAGGTTTGTGGCCACGCCGTGTTAAGCAAGTATATCCATGCCATTTTTCCAACAGCATTTGCTCACTCCCTGTCTCTGTGTAACAGTCTGGTAATTCTCACAATATTTCAGGATTTTTCATGATTATTTTTCTAATGGTGACCTCTGATCAGTGATCTTTGATGTTACTATCGTAATTGTTTCAGGGCACCATTAACCGCACCCCTTTCAGATAACAAACTTAATCTACAAACATCGTGTTCTGATTCTTCCACCAACTGGGGCATTCCCTGTCTCCCTCCCCTCAGACCTCCCTATTCCTTGAGACACAACAACAGTGAAATAAGACTAATAACCCTACAATGTCCTCTAAGTGTTCGAGTGAAAGGAAGAGTCACACATTTCTCACTTTAAATAAAAAGCTAGAAGTGATTAAGCTTAGTGAGGAAGCCATGTCAAAAGCCAAGATAGGCCAAAAGCTAGGCCTCTTGCACTGAACAGTTAACCAAGTTGTGAAAGCAAAGGAAAAGTTCTTGAAGGAAATGAAAAGTGCTACTCCGGCGAACTCACGAAGGATAAGAAAGCAGAACAGCCTTACTGCTGATATGAAGAACGTTTTAGTGGTCTCAGTAGATCAAACCAGCTGTAACTTTCCCTTAAGCCAAAGCCTAATCCAGAGCAAGGCCCTTACTCTCTTCAATTTTATGAAGTCTGGGAGAGGTGAGGAAGCTACAGAAGCAGGTTTGAAGCTAGCAGAGTTTGGCTCATGAGGAAAGAAATCTTCTCCGTAACATAAAAGTACAAGGTGAACAGCAGGTGCTGATAAAGGGGTCCAGAAGATCTAGGTCAGAGAGTAAACGAAGGGGGCTGCCCTAAACAACAGACTGTCAGCGTAGATGAAACAGCTTCATATTGGAAGAAGACGCCATCTAGGACTTTCATAGCTAGAAAGAAGTCAATGGCTGGCTTCAAAGCTGCAAAGGACAGGCTGACCATCTTGTTAGGGCCGAATGCAGCTGGTGACTTTAAGTTGAAGCCAGTGCGCATTTACCAGTTCATAAATCCGGGGGCACTTAAGAATTACGCCAAATCTACTTGGCTTATGTTCTATAAAGAGAACAGCAAAGCCCAGATGATAGCACATCTGTTTACAACATGGTTTACTGAATATTTTAAACCTACTGTTGAGACTTACTGCTCAGAAAAAAAGATTATTTTCAAAATATCAACAATGCACATGGTCACCCAAGAGCTCTTGGTGGAGAAGGACGAGATTAATGTCATGCCTGCTAACACAGCATCCATTTGTAGCCCATGGATCAAAGAGTAATTCCGATTTTCAAGTCTTACTTAAGAAATATATTTCATAAGAAATGTGAAGAATTATTGAAATGACAACAAAGAATTTAGAATATTACATAAACTTAGTTGATAAAGCAGTGGCAGGATTTGAGAGGAACAACCCCAATTTTGAAAGAAGTTCTATTCTGGGTAAAATGCTATCTAACGGATGCCGCAAAGAAATCATTTGTGAAAGGAAAAGTCAACCAAGGTGGCAAACTTCACTGTGGTCTTATGTTCAGAAAATGCCACAGCCACCCCATCCCCCAACAGTCACCACCTTCGTCAGTCAGCAGCCATCCACATGGAGGCAAGACCCCCCAATGGCAAAAAGATGACAGCTTGCTGACAAGTCGGATGATGGTTGGCATTTTTAACCAGAAGGTGATTTTAAGTAAGGTATACTCATTAGGGGGTTTTTTGTTTTTGTTGTTTTGTTGGGGTTTTTTTTTAAAGATTTGTTTATTTATTTATTTGACAGAGAGAGCACAAGTAGGCAGAGCAGCAGGCAGAGGGAGAGGGAGAAGCAGGCTCTCCACTGAGCAGGGAGCCCAACACAGGGCTCGATCCCAAGATCATGACCTGAGCCGAAGGCAGATGCTTAACTAAGGCACCCAGGCACCCCTATTTATTGGCTTTTTTTAGACATAATGCTATTGCACCTTTAATAGACTAGAATATAATGGTAACATAATTTTATATGCACTGAGAAACCAAAAAATTCATTGGACTCTCTATTGTGGTATTTACTTTATTGTGGTAGTCTGGACCTGAACCTGCAATGTCTCCAAGGTATACCCATAGAAATATATATTAAAGCCTCTAAGAAGTCCCACAATAGATTCATGTAACTTTGTTTATTCCAAAAGTTCCCTAATTAACATTTGGTGGAACAGGCTTTGAGAAAGTTACTGCGTAAGTCAGCCTTTTTTCTTTCCACTACAGAAAAAAAAGCTTTATTTTTTTTCTAATGGTAAGAGGAACACCTGCTCATTGAAAAAAAAATTTTTAAACAGAAATAAAGATGACCACAATGAAGAAAAAACAGACCCTTCTTTCCACCACCCAGTGATAACTACTAACATCTTGGGAGTATCTTCATCCATGTAAAGTGACCCAGACAGTTAAGAAGGCACCCACTGCCAAAATGAAGTCGATGGACCAAAAAAGATAAACTAAGAATCTTGGTGACTCGGGGATCCTCAGTAAGATCTTTGACTCATAGGGAGGGCCTTTTCCTGTCCTCTCTGATAACGGGGCTCTAATTCACTTCTGTGCATTTTGGTCATGAGCATACGTATCTGAAATTTGAATTTGTAACGAGTGGCTCATTGACACCCGTTTTCCCTCTGAACATGCCTGATACTTCTTTATTTTAGTTTTTGAACAAATCCAAGAATTATTTGTTGAGCATGTGAACCAGCAGTGAAAACAGGGCTTCTGAAGCTCTGCACTACTCCCGCCTTGAGCTGGAGAGCTCTTCATGATGGCGGCTGTCCTGCGCACCTCAGAATGTTAGCAGCCCCGGCCCCTTCCTAGATGCTGGTGGCCCTCCTCCCCCTGTTGTGACACCCAAAAATGATTCCAGACATCGCCAAACGTCCCCCAGGGGCAAACCAGGGAGGCTAAGATCTCCTTCACTGAAAAACACTGGATTATAAGAAGGAAAGGATGAATAATCACCAGATTGGAGATGACAGAAGAGAGAAATAGAAATAAGAGCAAAGCAAGCCCAAGGAACTTTCTCTCACCTTCCATGGGGACAATATATTTAGACCCTTGCCCTGAGGCCCTGACGGAGTGGACTATGCACACCTAACACAAGAGATAGTTTAGCGTGCATTCTGTTAAAAGGCCCGCTGAGGCGCCTCTGACCAGAGTAAAAACGTGCTCCTTAATGATGGCACGGCCCCTAAGAAACCTGGAAATATTTTGAGCATTTTGCAACCGCTTTCTTAACAGACACTTTCTAATTCTATAAATGGCTTTATGCACTTAAATGATCTATTTTACTGAAAGCTACATAATATGAGAAAATATGACTTTTCATCAGCCCTCAAGAAAAAATAAGTTAACACTAAAATAAACCTTTGCTATGAAGTTAATGCTCACTTGGTTAGCACGGATGGTACCTGATCTTCACACAGCACAGACTTCAGACTCACCTTGGGCCCTTGGGTTCCTATGCCCCGAGGCCCAGCGGGGCCTGGGGGGCCTCTGACACCAGGCTCTCCCTGAAAAGACACAATGAACACAATGAATGACAAATTAGTGATTTTTTTTTAAAGATTTTATTTATTTGAGAGAGAGCGAGAGTAAGGGAAAAACAGACTCCATGTTGAGCAGTAAGCTCGAGTGGGGCTGGATACCAGGACCCTGGGATCATGATCTGAGCCTAAGGCAGACGTTTAAACGACTGAGCCACCCAGGCCCCTGACAAGTTAGTGATTTAAAACAAACAACAACAACAACAAAAACCTTTACGTTGTATAGTTTATATTAAATGTCATATTTCATATTAAAAATTTTATACAAACTTTCATATATAAAATGTATTTTAAAACCCAAACCCTGGAATTTGATTAAGATATTGAGCCCTTTCCTCCCGGATCACTTTCCTGTACTTGACAAAGGGAGTGTTATCGCACTTTGTTTTCATTTCTTATTGCCATTTAAGTAATCTCCCAGCCAACTGTTACGGGTCCATTTCAAAGCAATCAAGTCACTTAACTTCTGACAACCTTAAAAGGTACTTTTTTCAGAACTCCCTTTGCTGGAATTTGGGAAAGTGCCACCATTGTGAGTGCAGGGAGAAAGAAGAGACAAGAATAAAAAGAAACCATTGAAAGCTCCAACCCCATCCTGAACCAGCTGCTCTTACTATCTCATGCAACAAAAATTATGCTATTTGGGGTTGAGGATGAACTTTGTGATACTTCTGCCCTAAAAGTAGTCGCTGCTACAGGATAAGCTCTATACACGCTTTCCAGATTCCCCAAAGCCTTTTAGGACAGGCAAGTAGCCCAGAAAAGCGGTAGGGCCTGATTAGGTTAGCTCAGGCCCTGTGGTTAGATCTGTGTGAGATGTGGATGACAGGAAGAAGCAGAGAAACGAAAATCTCTTCATTAGCCACCTTCTCTGTACCCAGAACTATGCTGTGCATGTCCATATAGGCTATTGGGTGTAATTTAGTACTCACGACAACCCTATGTTCTAGCAGTGACTAACTCACCTAATATCTCTGAACCACAGTACATTCATCAGATATATACAAAATCATACTTACATTTCCTGGGGATGACAGTGAATAGGACAAAGAATGTGAGTGTCTCTATCACAATGTCTATCAAATGTCTAGACACTGTGATAGAGACACACAATCTATTGTATTGTGACCACCACCGCGTAATACACAATACGTAAACACAATGGTTTACCCAGAACCATTCAATGTTTTATGAAAAATAATTGTCTTCTTTGCCTGGGTACTGTGAACCCCACCCCAGATACAGTGGCTCCCTCTCTTGTGCCATTTTGTCTATCTAGCTGAGTAGGCACTTGGGAAATATTAACTCCTCACCCCAGCTGGGCTTTTGGGTTATTTAAAGACTTATTTATTTATTTTAGAGAAAGAGAAAGCAGGAGTGGGAGGGACAGAAGGAGGAGAGACTCTCAAGCAGACTCCATGCTGAGCATAGAGCCCAACATGGGGCTCGATCCCAGGACCCTGAGATCATGACCTAAGCTAAAACGAAGAGTCAGACGCTCAACTGACTGAGCCACCCAGGCGGCCCACCCCAGCTGTTTCATTTAAGAGGGAGCTAAAGTTAGTCTAAAGCTGGACAGCTATTGAAAAGCAGGACTAGGAGGATGTGGGGAAGGAGGAACCCTCATAAGCTGCTGGTACAGACAGTTTGGAAAACAGTTTGGCAGGTTTTTTTTTTTTTTTTTAAGATTTTATTTATTTATTTGACAGAGAGAGAGGCAGCGAAAGAGGGAACACCAGCAGGGGGAGTGGGAGAGGGAGAAGCAGGCTTCCCGCCGAGCAGGGAGTCTGATGCTGGGCTCGATTCCAGGACCCTGGGATCATGACCTGAACCGAAGACAGATGCTTAACGGCTGAGCCACTCAGGCGCCCCAGTTTGGCAGTTTCTTGAAGAGTTCAACATCGATTTACGGTATACTAGCAATTTCACTCCTGTACGCAAGGGAAATGAAAACGTGTGTCCACACAAAGACTTACACATGAATGCTCTTAGCAGAATTATTCAGAATAGCTAAAAACTAGAAACAACTTAAATGCCCATTAACTGAAACATGGATAGACAAAAGGTGGTGTACTCAGCGATGAAAAGGAACAGACTACAGCTACAAGCCACAACACGGATGAGCCTCAGAAGCGCTATTCTCAGTGAAAGGAGCCAGGTCTGTGAGCCCACATATTGTTTGATTCCATTTGTACGAAATGTCCAGAAAAGGCACTTCTATAGAGACAGAAAGTAAGTTCATGATTGCCTGGGACCAGGAACAGGAACTAGGACAGGATTAACTGTAAATGGGTGTAAGGGATTTTACTGGGGGAAGAAAATGTTCTACAACTGATTTATGGTGAGGCCGTTCAACTTGCTAAATTTCCTTTAAAAATCACTAAAATATATACTTGGAGTGGGTGAGTTCTAGGGTATATAAAATATGCCTCAATAAAATATAAAAGAAAAAAAGAAAGAAAGAAACCAAAGGTAGGCTTTGAAGCTAAATCTCCCAAGCTCTTTGCCTGAGGTCCCGTTTCATCCATGTTCTGTTAGGAGCGAAATAGCTTCTAGAATGCAACAGTGCAAAAATCATGGATTATAAGAAATGATGAAGTTGTTTATCTAGCAAAACAGCCCATCCTTACTTTACTTTCTACTTATAAATCCTAAAGAGAAAACGCCTTAAAAGAAAAGGAAAAGGTTTAAACTTTGATTACTGACTTAATTCTTTTAATCTCTTATTTTCATAATTACCGATTTCCCTTGTGCCTGCAAGCCACTTTTGTGATTCTGGTTTCCTGTCTCCATCACTTCCACGTAGTACATAGCTGCTTTTGTGACCACAGGTACTATTTATCTCTCTAACACCGCTCTCTTTCTGATTCCCAACTTTGAGTGACCCCAAGTTTCTCCCAGCTTACATGATCACTCCTATATCCCGAGCTCCAAGTAGAGAACATGACGAGTCCTGGGCTACATACATTTCTGTTGTCTCTCCTTTCTTCAAGCCTCTTTACTCAAGATACGCCTTTAGAGGGAGTATCTGTAAGTTCCCTGGGGGAGAGTCTCCAGCTAGCCCTGACTGATTCACACACTTGCTGCATTTTGACGCCCACCAGCAAAATAGGTAAGCATAGTTCAATAGATTTTACCCAGAACCATTCCATGTTTTATCAAAAATAATTGTCTTCCTTGTCTGGTTACCATGAACCCCACCCCAGATACAATGGCTCGCTCTTGTGCTTCTAGTCACCTCTGCCCTTCCGTGGTGAGGTTGGAAGCCAGGTCCGCAGCCCGATGTGGCGCGACGGGGAGTACACAGCCCACCTGGAAAGCCTTCTGCTAAGAGGAGCAGACCCTGTATCTGAGCAAGTCTCTAAATCGGACAACCAGAGGATGTAGAAACACGTTAACACCATAAGAACAGCATCGACAAGACCGTCAGGGTCAAGGAACTCATCCACACAGAAAGCACCAGGGAAAACAAAGGATGACTGACCTTTGATTAAAAGAGATGAAGAGCATCTCAGTTGAATGCAGCGTGTGGGCGTCATTTAGATCCCAATTCAGAAAAAGTCTGTAAGACAAGCTGGCAAATTTGAACACTGGATATTGGATGATACTAAGGAATTATTAATGCTTTTTAAGTTTGCTAATGGTACTGCAGTTAGGTTTTTAAAAAGAGCTTTTATATTTGAGAGACAAATGCTAAACCTTTATATGGGAGATGTCTGGGATTTGCTTCAGAGGAATGCAGTGGGAGAGGGGGAAGAGGAAAATAGAAGATGGACCACATACTGATAATTGTTCAAGTGTGATGAGTAAATGGGAGTTCATTTTACTAGCCTTTCTACTTCTACATGCACTTAATAATTTTCATAATAAAATGTTTTAATAGTATTTTTTTAAACCCACGAACACTATCCAATAAAAACCTCACCCGTAAAGGTGAGGAAAGTTGCCACGATGTTCACCATTAACAAGGAGAAGAATACAAGATTTTAAAGATAGAAAGATGGGCAAAGGATGAAAGCACACAAGTGGACTTGGTATCATTAGAACTTACATGTCTTTCATGCATTCTTGGTATGTCCCAAATGTTACACGCCTCTTAAAAATTAAGAATATGGACACAAAGTAGGAGATGTTTTTATTGAGTAATATTTCTTTTAAGAAAGAATTCAACTCTACAATTCATGATATTTTTCTTGGGATGATTTTAGTTAAAACTTCCTTCTCAATTAGTATTAATACACAGATACACACACATACATATGCACACACACACACACACACACACACACACACACACACACACTGAGCCCAGATGGGAAAGCAAGCGGGAAAAACAGTTGAAATAAATTATGAGTATATTTTAGGCCAGCCTTGTCCTTGTTCATTATTGCTACTCATTCTCTCTCTTACTCAGTTTCCCTCTCATCACA
Source organism: Ursus maritimus (assembly GCF_017311325.1). Classification (NCBI taxonomy): domain Eukaryota; kingdom Metazoa; phylum Chordata; class Mammalia; order Carnivora; family Ursidae; genus Ursus; species Ursus maritimus. Next base: position 64,773,359 of record NW_024425563.1, on the reverse strand, counting down.
TAGGAGTGTCTGAAGGCTGAGTGCAGACCTTATGGACACCTTATTGCCTTTTCTATCCTTGAACCTTGGCCAATGAACATTGATGGCATGATTCCCACATCACCTGTGGTGCTACAGTGTTTCCTTCATATAAGCTGTCCACTTTACCCATATAATTGTTGACATATAACTGGGTTTTATCTATCCAAATAATCTTTTGACCTAGGTAAATAAACTCTGATATATGCATTTATTTATCGGAAAGACTTTAAACCACATCTCAGCTTAACGTATTCTGCAGATGTTACAGTTGGTCTATAACATGGTTTTAGGGCTGTTCCTCGGTGTTTCTGTACCATACTTTTTAATACGTGGGAATATCAGGACTTAATGAGCTATGGAATCCACAGAGATACTGTCTCTCTACTGTGGTGCAGTCTTGAAGGTGTATCATGTCTTTTGTTCCACGGGCCATATGCCCATACAAGGCCACCACACTGGGTGAAGGTATACAAGAGGAACATGGTCCCGACTCACCTGAGCATTTGCTAGCGCCCGGTCTGCCACAGTGCAGCACCAGAGGGACCTACGAAGTGCGTTCACCATGACACTTTCAGACATGTGGTTTTATCGTCAGTGGATGGCGTGACGATCGCAAGTAAAAGGAATTAAGACAGGCCCTTGCACAGCTGGACTTAGCTTCCCACGCAAGAGCTGAGAGTTTCTGGAGCCTGCAGAGGGAGCCCTTGCATTGGGAGACAGTCACCAGCCCTGACCGCCAATTCTGGAGTTGCCATTTTTGACTGTATCCATCAATTTCATAAGACCACACAGCCTGATTCCTACCCCAACCCCTCACAAAGCAAACAAACAGAACTATTTAGATTGCCCAGAGCTTCCTCTTGGCCCACAAAAGGAATTCTAGACTTAAGATACTCCCAATTTTCACAGGAAATGGCCAACTTTAGAACTAACTACCTGCGGTACTCATATATGTGAATTTAACAAATGATTCAGTGAAGGTTCTACCTAGACCATAACCTTGCACCTTTAAAATCCTACATAATCTTATGATGGTCCTGGTAATCATTCATTGATTAATATCACAAATTTCACTTTTTAAAAGAAAGGAAAAGAAACCAAACACACTATCACATTCATTCTCTTTTTCTCATTGGTAAACCTTTGCTTTGGTTAACATCAAAATTATCATAATTAATAATAAAATAATGAATACTTATTAAATTTATTATGCAGCAGGTACTTTTCATTCATTATCTGATCCTATCAGCATCAACTTACTTCATTTTATAGATAAGGAAATTGAGACTTCCAGATAAGGATACATGATTTCCCAAAAACCATGCAGCCAGGAGCAATTCAAACCCAGGTCGGACTCCAGAGCCCATCTCCCTTCTTGGTATTGGCTGCAGCGAAATGCAAAATGCTAATGTCTCCACGGACTTTCTTCCAGCTACCATTTAATGCAAAGACCGTGGGTCTGTGGCTGTGAGAGTCCTTTTCCTACATTCCGTCAGTCACGCTCTCTCAAGGAGAAGAAAGAAAACATCCTCATGACAAGATCCCTGAGAGGCCCTCACTACCTGCACAGTGCCCTGCTGTCTAAGGCTTGACTCATTTCCCCATCATTGCCACTGCTCAGTTTTGTGGTTTACCCCAATGTTTTACTTAGTCTCATTCCAGATCTTTCCCAAAACCAATTCTTATTTTCTCTGTGTATCTATACTGCAACGTACTTGATTTGGTACAGTAACGCATGCTGTGATGACTACTACGACTTAAGCGTGTTAGAATTCATTAAAATGTTTTATAGACATTATTGCATTAATTTCTCAGAACAACGGTGTGAGGTAGGCATCATTATTCCAGACCACTGATGAGGAGGCTAAGTCCCAGGGAGAGTAAGTAACTTGGTGAGGTCACATAGCTGGTAAATAACAGAGGTCCGAGTAGAGCAGTGAAAATGAAACAACCTATTATGCCTTCTGAGTTTTACAAGATTTAAATACAACATTTGAGAAGACAGTGCTCCTTGAGACAAAGCAGCCTAATAAGACTGTGTCCTCCTACCCCCACCACACCTGTAGACAAGGCTCTAATCACTGCTTCGCCCTTGGTCTATGCCTGTTAGGTCCCTGTCACTCTTTGAGAGGATGGTGGAAGCAGGTTACAGTTGTTTTAAAAGGGATTTCATGCTTTTCTACTTGGGGGACAATGAAAAGCAAATTGAATTCACTGTGAAAAGAATAAATTTCTTAAAATTTTTCCAAGGAATAGTACTCAAGATTCTACTAAATGATGAAACCAGGGAATGACTGAATTTCAACTAAGTCATAAGTCAAAGTGATGATTAGCAACTGCCTCATGTTTCTTCCTTTCTGGCTTTTAAATAAAATTAGATCTAACTACGAAGTCTCCAGCTACCACGAGCATAAGTGCAGCTCTGGAATGGGTTCTGTAATGCACTGGTGTAGGAACTCTGCCGCCCCTCCCCGTGGCTGCCAGGATGCCGATGGAAACTCAGCTTACTGTCGGCTTCTCAGTAGACAACCTGATACTGACAATGCGTTATTGGTTGTGACTGCCCATTGTCATAGCACTCAGTCCCTGCTCACCGGCACCCTTTAATGTGAAAAGGGAGACAGGAACAGTTACCAGCACAATTATCAGGGAGATGTGAAAATAATGAAGAAGGTGTTGGAAAACAAGCACTCAGATCATGATAACATTTCCCTTAGCATATTTTCCCAGCTTTGAATTTAAAAATATTTAAAATAATTTCCATTCTTCCAATTAATTTCTCTCCTAAAACTTTAACATTCACCGCCAAGCAGCAGTGTCTCAGAGTCCACGATAATTTAAAAAATTGCTTTAGGATTGGGGGGGAGGATTTGTTGATTGTTTCTTTCTTTCTTTTTTTTTTTTTTTGATAGAGAATTAAGCTGATTTTATTTTTTTTTTATAATTTTTATTTTGTTATATTAGTCACCATACAGTACATCCCCAGTGTTGATTGTTTCTTTTCTCAAAATCAACTCATCAAAGATGAACAAAAGATTCCCTTGTGCCAAGGTGCTGAGAATCTCATTGGAGAGGGAGAGAGTCTTTCTTGTTTAGCTGCATTAGAAATCTTGAAAATAGAAATACTGATGTCCCTAATGACAGAAGAGAAGGCTCTTTTGTAATGATATTCAATATAATTTCCCACAGGGGGAGAGCCCCTCTAGTCTGAATGACTAAAAATGAAAATGTGTTGATGGTGATTTGGGTGGCCAGTGCTAAGAGGATTTAGCGTGTGTCTCCAGGGCTGAAGGGAGCGGAGGTATGTATGTACTGCTAGGGAGAGAGATGCAGAGCTAGGAAAACAGGAAGGTGGGATGAAAGCAGCCTTGAAGGTCACAAGACAGACTGGAAAATAGCTCTGATTTTAAAAAACATGCATGGAACTGAATTGGGGGATAACCTTGAAAAGTCACCTAGTCAAGTTTTCCTGGTCTTGAATGTGACCTTTTCTGAAATCTAAAGGTCAAGTTGCCTGGCATTTCAACTTGATAGGGCTCTGGCTCTAATTAGTCCTGGTTTTAAGCTGATTGTCCTGCCTGTCACATTATGGGAGGTGGGTTTCTTCCACTCCAGCTTGGAGTCGCAGACCCTTAACGTCACTGTCATGAAGTCTGTATCCGAGGCCAGCCCTCCTTGTCAGAGACTGTTCAAACTGGAATTTCTTGTCCAGTCCATGTCCACCAACGGAATGCACAAATTCCTAACGCAGCTCTGTGTGAATCGCTCCTCTGTTCTGCCATGGCCTGTTGGTGGTGTGCACATATGTGAGCCATTGCAGAGAACAGAGGGGCAATTCAAATGCTGGGAACATTTTTAGAATAATGATACTCGGTGGAATTTCACAGAGCTTTGCATTTTAAGTTATGACTATGGGCCACTTTTGTCAAATAAAGCATGTATTTACAATATTCAAACATTTAAAGCTTTTCAAAAGTGTTTAACTCTTTTGGGGTTGGATTTGTGCTTCTCATTAATGTTTACATAATTTAAGTTTGGACAATGGGAAAACTAGGCTGGAAAGACAAACAATCCCTCTGTACACTAACTGATGCCGAGGTATCTGGAAGATAGACAGCTTTGAAGATGAAGCATCTGCAGATCAGGGCGAGCGAGTCTCTCTGCTCTGATTTATTCATTCATTTCATTTGCATTTATTCATCCATATTCACAGTCTCCCTCTTATACACAAATACAATATAGTATCAACACTGTTTCTATCGTAAAGGGGCAAGGTGTTCAGGCTTTCTGCTTCCTGATTTCCTGACCTATAGAGCAAGGGAGGAGTTTAAAATGCGATGATATTCTGGAAATATTTTGGTAGTATATAATGTCTATTGACATAGTATACAATAATAATAGCAACAACCCAACATATCCTTTCTGCCCAGAGATTGTATTCCAACCACTTGATGGTGAAGAGGTCCCTTGAGAGCCCTAACAGGCAAGTTAGAGTCCCTCTGTGCAAGGACTGGCCCCATTTCATCTGCTCCAAAGCTTTAGGGAAGGAATGGCTTCTTCTCTTTTGAACTAGCACACCCAAGGGGGCTAAAAGAACTGAGAGAGGTGCATGGCAGGATGCACCTGCCCTTCTGAAGCTCAGGAGAGCTACTCCTTACACGTCTCTTCTAGGAGGCCAAGGATAAACTCTTATCCTCAGCGATGTCCATGGAGCAGGCCCTGGGTCACATGCACCTCATTAGCCTTTGCAGGGGAAAATACCGGAGCAAAGAGTCAAGTGGGCCTCTCAAAGGCAGATGAGGGTCACATAATAATTGTTCCCAAATCACAAAGGATCCTTTTCGTCCGTAGGAGTTCAGTGAAAAAATACAGGCAGCACTAAATAAGATCCTTGAACTTGCCTTCCCCATCAACAAGCAAGTCTGGGTCCGGGGAACAGGGTGCTAGAGGAGTGCTTCCCACTCAGCAAGAAACCAAATTGTCAGTTTCTCTTCCAGGCACATTTCAAAAGCAGATTTAAAACTATATCTCCTATCTACTTGGAAGTGTAGCTTTTTTAAGAATTTTAGAAATCTTTCAGAAGCCCTTGTCAAAATTTGGATGCAATATAGAAGTACTATAACCACTGATGTCATATGGAATTCTTCCACTTGGAAAAAAGCCAGAGAGCACTGCAAGGGTGCAGATGTCAGGGACCGCTTCTGATAGGTTTTGAAACATAGAAGCTTTGATTCTAATGTCTGTGTCATATGCTAAACACATGTGCCCTTAACTAAATAGCACAAAGACCAACCATAAATTGTCAACCTTAATGGTTTCCTCATTTCAAAACACATTTGTTTTGTAACTTAATGCACTAAGGCCAATATTTTAAGGTGACTACACAGAGTTTAAATGAAAAACATATCAGATATATATGTCTATACAATTACACACACACACACACACAATTTCTCTGTTACTTTAAGTCAGACTGAAAGGAGATGAATTTTGCACACACTTGAGACCAGTGCTTTTGCTACCATTGACACCTTTAGGTATTTTGAGGGTTTCACCTCCACTTTACCAAACCAGAAAGAGTAAATTAGGTGGAATTAAACTTTTCTAAATATCTCTCTTTCTTTACTTACACACGTGTGTGCATGTACGTGTGTGTGTGTGTGTGTGTGTTTCCAAAAGTTTTCTTCAGAGAAAAAGGCCACATAGAGACTTTAAGGCTTATACCAAAGAGGAGAGATGATATTGAAAGTTATTTAAAAGCTGATGTTTGGTTTTAGAATTTCCTTTATTTTCAAGTTTATGATCCAAGGTCTTTAATTCTAAGAGTAGCTCACACGATTTCCAAGATAACACATTTTCCCAGCATCTACAGGAAGAGGTCAAAGAGAAAAAGAAAAGGCAGCCAAGAGTGTGGTGGGGGAACAGGGAGACAGAGGTGGGTCCTGGGCAATATTCCCTCCTCCCCTCAGCCAGGACTGAGCTGTCAGCTGCTCCCTCCAGTCAGCCTCCCGTGTGGGCTACCAGAGATAATGAGTCTCCCTTAAGACATATCTCTGGCAACGTGTTGGTTGTTTCAAAAAGTAAAATAGGCAGCATAACATTTTGAAGGAACACGTTTTTTCTTGATTTTTTTCCCCCTAAAATCCATATGATAGCAAATGTGGGAGACTTTCGGAGAACACTGGTATATGGAATCATTTAGTAAATGTTTTAGTTTGTATGTTAAATAGCCTGACATAGTAGAATAGTCACAGGAAACAAATTTTAAATGTTCTCTATCTGTGTGTAAGTGTCTGCCTTTATTATCATTGCTAAATATAGAGCGATAGCGTAATAGTACAATTTGATATAAGACAACATATACTTATCTAAAATATAATAACCTACTCAGCGGAAATGTAAGTGATCATGCTTCCGTTAGAATACAGATACATTCCAATACACGTTGAATACGTTTTATTTCATGCCATATATAAGTTTCTACTTTCCTAACTGAAGGAATATTTATGTAATAACAAAAGTTTTACCCGTGCCCCACTGAGGGCAGAAAACAACAAGGTTTACATATTGAAATGTCTTCCTATTTTTAAATTTTAGCATTTGACGGATGACTATGTTTTAAAGAAAAAAAAAGCATACTTCCATCCCCAGTTCACTATGGTTTCTTGACACCGTCAAGGTGTGTCAGAGGATCGGATTCAGTTCTGAGTCAGAGCAAGCCGGAACCTTGACACAAGTATCTCCGGCGTGCTGCTCGGTACGGTTTACACAGGGCTTTCACACACAGCCTCTCCCTGGGCCTCGTGATCATGCTAACAGAGACGGGGAGGAGGCAAGCTGTCCTCTACAGACAGGATTTAGGGCCATGGGTCTCCCATGTTTCTTTGTCCAGAGGAGAAGGCAAAAGGGGCCTACCCGCTGTACAGAAGCATCGGCAAGGTGGTGTCTCTCCCATGTGCTGGGGCAGAGACCAAAAAATCAAAATAAGAAGGTGACATTGAGCAATTAGAACATCTCTCTTGAATGACCCAAAAGCCTTTGAAAAACTAAGTGGATATGTTTCCAAGGACATATTTTCTCTGTAGTGTAATATTGAGCATTCTTCACTTTCCACTTATTCAACATGTTACACAGCTGCTACCAGGCGGCACGCCTACTTCTGGGGCCAGGAGTTTCGCTGGGTCCAGGCAAAGAGCCTGCCTTCAGGAAAACGTACACTCTGGTGGAATACGCAGAACAGGAAATGAGCAAGATGGTTTGAAAAAGTGATTTTGCTGTGGAGGACATACACAGGGGGATGTGAGAGTGGTGAGTGAGGGGAGAGATGGCTGGTCTTTGTCCAGGCAGTCAGGCTCAGGTTAGGCAAGATCTGAGCTGCAGCCTTAAGAACGAGCCATCTTGACAGAGCCAAGACCCAGGAGCAGGAATGAGCTGAAATAGGGCAGGCCAGTGTAGCCGGCAGAAGGCCCCAAAGGAGAAGGGGGCAGGAGCTACAATCAGGTCGTGAAGGGACTCACAGGCCATAGGGAACGGTAGGATCTTGTTCTAAGTGTGGAGAGAAGCCACCAGAGTGTTTTTTGAAAAGGAAAAGGATAGGATCTGATTCATGGTTTTAAAATACCACTCTGCCTGGTGGGTAACAGAGGGCTGAGGTAGAAGAGAGAAGGCCCATAAAGGGGTTATTTTAAACGACTGGACAAGCGGTGACGTTGGTCTGCCCTGGTGAAGCAGAAGGAGAAAAGCAGCTAGCATCAAAATGTATTTTGAAGAGAGAACTGACAACATTTACCAAAAGACTAGACATGGAGGGAAAGGGAAAGGAAGGAGCAAGAATGATTCAGATCTCCTGGCTTGAGCACGAGGTGGGTGGTACCATTTACAGGCTTATGAGGTGAAAATTAAAATTAAATTAAATTTGGGGCCTTAGGTTAGAGATGTCTGCGAGGAATCCAAGAGAAGTTATATGGTAAGAAACTAGATGTGCAACCAGAGTTTAGGGAGAAAGACAGAAATTTGAAAGGCATCAGCACGTGAGTGGGGGTTAAAGCCATGGGGCCGGTTGAGATCTCCTAGGGGAAGAGATGTCTAGAGGAGCTGAGGAGGGCTCTGGACCAAACTCTGACTTTGGTACAGAAAACAAAGCAGCAAAGGAACATAAGGGTTGCTACCAGAGAAGCAGGAGAAAATCCGCAAAGTTAATCTACATGTTCAAATTAGTGCAAGTTCCCCCAGAGAGTCCATAGGTGAACATAAATAACTATCAATTCTTTAGACATCACCACTCCTCTATTATTCTGATAAAAATTTCACTTTTACCAAACTCATTTACCTATAAGACATCTTTTTAGAAGCTACTATGTTACCTGCTTTAAAATCTTACCTTTGCGCCAGTGTCCCCCACTCCACGTAAGCCCATTGGTCCAGGGGGTCCTGGTAGTCCCCGAGGTCCCTGAGACGATATAATAAGGAAGAGAGTGAGTGTCCCTGTCATGTGCAGTGCTTATCAAGAAAGAAAGAGAAGGAGGGAGGGAATGAAGGAAAGCACAGCGATGTCCACACTTACAGCCACACCAGGATAGCCATCCCCTTTGAGTCCTGGAGCACCCACTGGTCCCCGAGGTCCTTGGGCCCCCTGTGTAAATTCAACACTGGGTGACATCATAAGACTAAATGATGAAACACCTGGCAAAACTTAAGCACAATTCCAGCTCTCTATGGCAAATGTGCATTTGGTAAGTGCAGGGGAATGATTTGAAAAATTTTAGAAGGGAATTCTACCACATATGGCAACTTGTTATAAGTCTCTCTTCATAAGTCTTACCCATTTGCATTTGGTAGGAAGCGTGGAATGAATAGAGGGAATATATGTGAACCACTACAAAGTCCTCTATGGGAAACACATTCATAGGAATTAAAAATGACTGATTACTGATATTTTAATTTTTAAAGTTACACTTTTCTTTGTATCATAAATTGTAGAGAAGTATAAAAATGAGAAATTTTAATATGCATGGTGTGAGAAGAAGAGAAGGAAAGACTACATAGCAAAATCTCGAGTGTAAAATTTTGAGTGTCAAGTAAGATAACTATATGCTACCTATTGTTATGTTACATCTGTTGTCCTCTCCAATGGGCCTGAATTACACAGGGAATAAATAAGCCCAAATGAAATTAAAAACAGATTATTTTTTTAAAAACAAGTTATAAATAGATAGGACACAGAGTTTGTGATTCATATCTTGAGACCTAGGAAGAAGTCCTAAATATTTCTTTACATAATAACCTTTGGCATCAAAAACTTCAGTAGCTATAATTGGCCTCCTATATAGAGGATAGGGAAGCACGCTTACTGCCTTTTGAATAACAGAATTTTCTGAGATGTGTTACTCTCCTTCAGATGGCAATTAAGGCTTTTTTTTTTTTTTTTTTTTTTTTTTTTTTTTAGAGAGAGCTCGAATGGCAGGGGAGAAGAGAGGGAGGAAGACAGGGAGGGAGAGAGAATCTCAAGCAGACTCCCTGCTGAGCACAGAGCCCAACTGGGGCCCCACCTCACAACCCTGAGATCATGCATGACCTGAGCTGAAACCAAGACTCAGTCGCTTAACTGACTGAGCCACCCAGGCGCCCTGCAAATCAAAGAAATTTCTGGCTAAGGTAAAATGGAGAGAGAGGAAAAAAAAAAGTGAGGAAGCCTCTCTTAGAAGATTTAGAAAATATAAATCTATTACACTATATTTAAAACATGTGATTCTTTCTGTATTACATTCCATTCTGTTACTCTGATAACTCTTATAACGGCCTTTGTCAACACATATCAATTATCTTGATTAAAAGCTGTTCATATTTCTAAACATTTATGATTGGGGAGAAACTGATAATTGGCAGACCTTTGTGTTGGAAAAAGTAGCAAGGCTCTCCATGCTTTGCTTATATGCAAGGATCTCACATTCTGAGATCAAACCGCCCTTATTCCAAGCCAAATGCTGCCCCAAATCCAACACCCAAAATCTCTTCGTAACTCTGCTTTCATGAGTGAATGCCTGACGTGGGGGAGGAAAACTGCATACTCTTTAAGCAATAAGAAGTTAAGTTTATTTTAAAAATGAGGAATACAGTAGCTGTTTTTTTCCTATTAAATGAGACTGCTTTTATGTGATGAACCTTCTTAAGAATGATCTTTACAAAACACATGGCCACTTATAAAAACGTATAGTGTACTATTTATCATCAACAAAGACACAAGATGACCTCTCCCAGGTATGTGACAGAGAGCAGAAACAAGTTCTTCGGGGGGATGAATTTTGGCATATCCTCAGCTATGGCCAACTAACTGCCATCTTCAAGATTAAAGCTCTAAACATTCCATATGGACATGTTCCAAAACAAGATAGCCGTTTCTTTCCATGCTTAACATGAGGAACAGGCCAGCAACCAAAGCAGTAACTGCTCCCTGGTTAAGTTGAAGGGAAAACTGGAATCAAAATTCACTTTCAGTTTTTATTTCTAAGTTTCAAGATTATAACAGATTATCGGCAGCTGTTACTGTTTATATCCTCTGGCACCCACATTGGGAGGAAAAAATGTTAAAACATTTATAGTTTACAACTAACCATTTTTTTTTCCTAGAGATCTTTGTCCTGCGTCCTGTAAAAATTTCTGTTAGCTTGTTACATCTCGTGTTCATAGGAAATATTGGGGGCACGGAGGGGGCACTGTTCCGTCTCAGTATTTACGCTGGACTCCTCACAATATTTTTATAGGTAGAACTTTGGTCACTTGGCCTTGATGCACTGGATTCAAGAAAATGTCCTGCAGAGTGATTCCCTTTGAAGTGTCTCTCTCACTCAACAGAAATTAAGGCAGAAAGCTTAATCTGGTGTTTTGTAATGGACTTTAGGGGAGGACCTGGGAGCTCCCTGAAGTCATATGCAAAACTGAATTATGTGCCCAAACTTCCATCAGACATTTAACCTTTCAAAAGCTTAAAAAATAGTGCACTAGGGAAGAATGACAGAGTATCATTAAAGGCCAAGGGATTAGAAAAATTATGGAATAAAGAGGTAAAGAATATCAATTAACTATATCACCAGCAATGCCAATAATGATCAGTAAAAAATGGGGGGGTGCTTATAAATCTAGGCTGCACATTTAACTGGACTTTATTTTTGTAAAGAAAAGTATAAGTAGAGAGAAGTAGCATTAAATCATGGAACCAGGAATATGCAGATTCAGGAAGTTATCAAACTATATGAAAATTGCCATCCAAACATTCTTGATCAAGGCCATATCTATAGTTTTAGCCTTAGGAAATTTGGAATTTTCTCCTTGGCTTGGGTTGCTACGTGCCTCAGGGTCTGGGGAGTGGGATAAACACCTTGTTCTAGTTTGCCCTGGACTTGCTCTGTTTTAGCTTGAAAATTCCACAATCTTCTGTGTTCCCAGTAAACCAGAGGATTGTCACTCTAGCAAGGACAACAGTTAAAGTGATTAGGAACAGTGGAAGTCAGGATCCCCCCCTTGACCATTAAAAGGAGCACTCCAACTTAATAACAGTATATGGGTTTTACATTATATTTCAAAGACGGTTCTAAGTTTTCTTTTTTGAGGTTTTGAAAATCACTGATGTTAGTACTCGATCTCATTTATCCAGAAGAGGCAATTTGATAGAACTAAAGCCAGTTTCAAAACCACATTAAAATCATGCTACTAGGGGCGCCTGGGTGGCACAGCGGTTAAGCGTCTGCCTTCGGCTCAGGGCGTGATCCCGGCGTTGTGGGATCGAGCCCCACATCAGGCTCCTCCACTATGAGCCTGCTTCTTCCTCTCCCACTCCCCCTGCTTGTGTTCCCTCTCTCACTGGCTGTCTCTATCTCTGTCAAATAAATAAAATCTTAAAAAAAAATCATGCTACTAATTCAATACAGTGCTGATTATGGAGCCCCAAAATCTGTTCTCCTAAACACGGTTGGGATGTGTTTATGACATTTGCAATGTTAAATTTTGCTGTGATACTGGTTTTTGTGTGAGCAGAGAAATGGTGCTTTGTTGCCATGGAAAATAGATATGATTACTTAAAACTGTCATCTCCTATAATTATTTGTATTTTCATTTAAAATAACTCTGAAAGATGGAAAACAAAGCAGAGAAATTTAATTCAGTAAAGCTTCCAAACAGGAACTTCTTGGACAATGTTTTGTGAGAGATACCTAGACCATTAATATGTAAATGAAAGAAGCTACAGGTCATATAATCTCTTATATCACAGACATTACAAAAAGAGCATTTTCAAAGAACTGTTGAGTCATCTAAAATCTAACCATAGGAGCTATCATTCCTCCACAGTTATGAAAAATGATCTGATGGTTTGATTTTTAAAACAACGAGAGTGTACTTTTACATTCCAGCTCATCAATGTAGGGTGAGTAGAACAGTCTCCACTGTCAGTTTACTGTGCTTTGATTCCCCTTTCCCTTCTCTCTTATAGAGGGGAAAAAAGAACGAATAAAGCCTACCTTTGGTCCTCGAACAGCAATTCCAGGTTCTCCTTTAAATCCAGGGATCCCCGGTCCTCCTCTATCTCCCTGCACATTTCAAATAATGTTCAGTTTCAGGTCTTAAATGGCAGGAGAAACCATAATTGCACGAAACACAAATGAGATTGATAAAGGGTTTAATCTATCAATCTCAGATCTTGATGTAGTAGCTTCTTCTGTATTTCAGGGGGATTTCAAATCCCAAGCAAATAAAACCTGTCAGTAAGGACTATTTATAGAAAGGCCCCTGAAATGGGTGGCTATCTAGACTCAAATATTTAGACTATAAGAATGCCTGGGAATGCTCTTAAATCTGAGCGGTTTTCTTTTCTGGCAGACTTTCTGATTATTAATCTTACTGTATTCTTCTGAGTAAACACAATAAATTTTTAAAATAGGATTTGGTGGAGGTAGTTCATGGTGAAATGACAAGTTCAGGATGAGGAGCAAGAAACCTAGTTTCTAATCTTAAATTTCCTGCTAGCCCTTAGTTTGCTTAATTGTGAAACATCAGGGTTGAACCAGATATTATCTTAAGGTTCTTCCAAAACTAAAATTTTTGTTCACTGGTGTCATGAATTTTTCCCCACACCCACTGCCAAAGATCCAAGTTATAAATCATTCATTCATTCACTCCCAAGAATGCATACCTTCGGCCCAGGTGGTCCAGGAATTGATGCTCCAGGCATCCCAAAAGGGCCCATAATTCCTGGTTCACCCTAAAAAAAGCAAAGAAACCATATATAGTAATTATATTAGGAAAAATACAGAAATGTCTTCCCAGCATTTTAAAATATTATGACCTGTTTCACAGACCAATGTGAAAATATTTGAACATTTTTGCCAAATTTCTACTAAAGTTTTTGGTGATTGAGATTTCAAGGCCTTTAAAAAATGCATTCAATTAGTTTCTGAATATTAGGAAATTTTTATCTCTTGTGTGTTCTTCTACTAGCTAATAAAAATTATGCAATTCAGGGTGCTTCCCTTTTGTACTGCATGCCAGCAAGCTCAGAGGGAAATGTTTGTTCAATTACAATAATTTTCTTCAGCACAAGTTCTTGGGTATACTTGGTAGGTAAATAATGTTCCTTGTAGTTCCTTCTTTTTCCTTTGTTATTTTATTTTATGGCCCATGGTATATGTCTTCTATTATATCCTAGCTCACATCCCTTTTTAGAGGTAGGGAGTTGATGGTAAAAACAATGGAATTTCAAATAGAAAATTTGAAACATGTCTTTTTTTTTTTTTTTTGGTGTCTCAATATTGAGTCTCAATAAAGACTCAAGCAATATCTCTGTCCCATCAGGTTCTAGACCAGTGATCCTTAAATCGTCAGAGGAATTTGATAGAATACAGAGTCAGGTCTCAACCCCAGAGATTTTAATTCAATAGATCTAGGGGCTGGGCCCAGGAATACAAGTTTTATGAGGCCCCTCTGCGAGTTCTGATACAGGTACAATTACTTCACTTAAAGACACTATGCAGAGCAATTGTCAATAAAAGAGGGTGCACACACCCCACCAGGTGTTCAAAATGACCCATTTGAGATACTAGAAGAAAATACTAGGGCTTCAGGGGCGCCTGGGTGGCACAGCGGTTAAGCGTCTGCCTTCGGCTCAGGGCGTGATCCCGGTGATCTGGGATCGAGCCCCACATCAGGCTCCTCTGCTGGGAGCCTGCTTCTTCCTCTCCCACTCCCCCTGCTTGTGTTCCCTCTCTCACTGGCTGTCTCTATCTCTGTCGCATAAATAAATAAAATCTTTAAAAAAAAAAAATACTAGGGCTTCATTGTAAATTTTTATCTCTTTTAAATTTTCAATTATTTATGTAAATTTCATAGCATATTAATATAGTTTATGAGTGAAAGCTACAATTAAAGAATAAACCTATATTAAAGTGTGGTCAAATTTGTTGTGACTAGTAGGGATTTGTTATGAGTCAGTTTGGAAACTCCTGATGTAGGACAGGTGAGGCAGACTGCCACCGTCAGGCCAAAGATGGCCCGCTGCCGGGTTTCGTACAGCCGTGGCTAAAAATGGTTTTCATATTTTGTTTTGTTTTTTAAGTAGGCTCCACACCAGTGTGAAGCTTGAACTCATGACCTTGAGATCAAGAGTCACATGGTCTATACCAACCAAGCCAGCCAGGAGCCCCAATTTTCACATTTTTAAATGATTATTATTTAAGTGACTACAATATCCTTAGTTTTGCCCCTTGGCCACAAGGCCTGAAATATTTACTACCTGTACCTTTCCAAGAAATTCCCCCCCCCGCCCCCGCCTTAGAGACTGAACTATCCTCAGTGGTGGGAACTGCCCCCGTGTCCCCCTGTTTCCTCCGAGAGCGACTCCATCCATCAGATTCACCACGAATGACTCTTGCCCTGGACCACAGTCGCCTTCACAGCTGAGGCCTCCCTCTGTGCTGATTGCCCAGTACGCCCCACAAGCTGAGCACACCAGCCCGCTGGGGCCCAGCGCATGCCTCACAGGTGCGTGCCAAGTCTTTAATTCCAAACCTATAAGGCAATGGCCCATGACACAGCCAGGATTCTGGTAACAGATAACCACCCGATTCAACCCCATGGCAAAGGAATAAAACAGCAACCTGTTAAAATTCTCACTTAAACCAAGGGAAACAAAATTATGCTTCTAGATTTCATCTATTCTACTCTTCTTTTTTTTTTTTTAGAAAAAAAAGTCAATTACTTTTAAAATATCAAATTATATATATAGATAGTATATATATCTATTTAAAGACCCTGTATTAAATTGTGATTATGGGGGCACCTGGGTGGCTCAGTCGTTAAGCGTCTGCCTTCGGCTCAGGGCGTGATCCCAGTGTTCTGGAATCGAGGCCCACGTCAGGCTCCTCCACTAAGAGCCTGCTTCTTCCTCTCCCACTCCCCCTGCTTGTGTTCCCTCTCTTGCTGGCTGTCTCTCTCTCTGTCAAATAAATAAATAAAATCTTTAAAAAAAAATAAATTGTGATTATGCTTTAAAATATGGCAGCTCCTCACCAAAAAAGCTTTATTTCAAAATACAGAAAACTACTCTTTGAAGAAGAGAGCACAATATAAGGAATAACCATTGTCATCAATACTAATACAACACTCTCCCTCTATAGTGCATTTCTCATCCTGTGCTCCTTGAATTACCCGCGGCATGGGGCACTTACTTAAGAAATGCAGATTTCTAGGACCCCGCCCACTTACTAAAATCCCGCTGTCTAGGCACGGCGCCAAGAAATACAGATTTGTAACAAGCTCCTGGGTGGTACTGATGGACACTGAAGCTTAATGACCTGTCCACAGAGGATGATTTGTTTTCTACCTGCTCTTATCTTGCCGGTACCGTTCGTGTGTGTGTGTGTGTGTGTGTGTGTGTGTGTGTGTGTGTTTCTTTAACAGTCTGGTCCTTCAACGTACCTCTTGTCTCCTTACAGTTTACATCTTCCTAGAAGCCTGAGCTCTTTTAGGTTTGCAGTTTCTGTTTCCTGACACATCCAAATGACCTCAGTATTCTCTCCTGCTACGTCAGGACACACACCTGATTGCCTGTCTAGCAATTTACTTTACTTCATCCTCAGCATCTGGTCCTGGTCAGTTCATCAGGTTATATATCCCCTACTTTCCATTGCACAGTATTGATTTTTCCTCTCTGAATAGCCCCATGTACTGAGCACTTACTATGTCCCAGGAACAGTGCTCAGTGCTTGATTAACTCTTTCTGTCTTCACGGCAATCCTGGGAAATAGATACTATTATTGCTTTCTGTGATTGAAGTGACTGGCCCCAAAGGTTCCTGGGGGAGCAGGATGAGAACCCTACTCTCCTGCTTTCTGAAGCCCTGCTCCTCCTCATGTCCGTGCTGCTTCTCCATCTGGAACGGTGTTGTTGTTTAGCAAAACAAGATGGAAGAGAATTGGTATGTTCTACAGTCCTAACTTTATCCTAGCTTCTGAATATTTGGTGGTCACTTGAGAGAATTGCCATACAGATGGTCTCCAAGAGTCATAAATGTTCCAGTGAAGATCACCTATTTTATGGACTCTCTAGTCCATCCTGTTTGGCCTAGAATAGTGTGTTTTCTAAAGCTTTTTCCACTTGGATTTGTTGAGAAGGAACCAGGGAATCCAGTTTACAGTAGAAATCTAATATTCTATTAAAACCAGACACAATGACAATCTCCCCAAAGCATAAAGGAGAGTATAAGAAACATACCTTTGGCCCTTCAGGCCCTGGAAATCCCCTCTCTCCTTGATTTCCTTTGCTCCCTTTCTTTCCTTCATCACCCTGACAAAATAATCATAAAAACACAGTTGTATGAACAGACCCTCCTTCCTCTTAAAACAACCCTATCAGGACCATGTTCTCAACTAACACTGATTTTCAAGCAATGTGTCCCAAGGCCAGCTCTGTTGTACGGGATTTGCTGATGTTCTTGAGAAAACTGGATGACTTCAGAATTGTTCAGTCTTTACCATTTATTCAATATGATTTAATGTTTTTTTAAATCTAAGCTCAGTATCTCCCTCGGGACTTTGATTGGAATTCACAGTTCTTTGGCGGATTTGGTTTATTAACAGATGCTCCTGAGACGTTCGCGGTTTCAGAAAAGACAGCTACCTGTGCTTTTCCAGCTGTAATGCTGCTTCAATTTTAAAACCTAAAATGAGATATTTTCCAAGATAGAGAGCAAACGGGTGGTTGCCAGAGGGGAGGTGGGTGGAAGGATGGGTGAGTTAGGTGAAGGGAGTGAAGAGCACACATATCTTGAGCACTGAGAAATATATAGAACCTTATATTGTGAATATATAATCCTTATATTGTACAACTGAAACTCATAAAACACTGTATGTTAATTATACTTGAATAAGAAATTTTTTTTAATTTTACATCTATAGATCATAAAAGTGGCAACAAGGAAGTGAAGCATGAAATGGCTAGCTATACAAAATGTTACCACTAAAAAAAACCCAGATTTTTCAAATCCAGCCCCATTTCTTCCTCAATAAGGAATCTAGTTCCGTTTCCCAAATGAGACCAATAATTCTATTGGCAGAAAGATGCATGAGCATTAACGTGGAGCAGAGTTGGAAACTGCCCATGGGCTCTTCCTCAGCTTGGTTGTGTAAGCTCGTACTTCCCTGAAGGAATTTTGTTACATTCAACCAGAGCCCTCAACCAGAGCATTACAAACTATCCTTAAACTAGGGCTCAACTGTAAGGTACCAGATCCAAATGTGGCTCAACAAAGGAATAACTCTTTCGGGTTTGCAGCTGAGGCCATTGAAACATTTATGACATAAATAACTATACCACCATTTTCAAACCTAAGCGGGCATCAGACTCACGTGAGGGTTTGTGAGCCCCCAGATTGCTGAGCCCCACCCATGCCCAGAGTTTCTGATTTAGTAGGTTTGGACTGAGACCCAAGAATTCACATTTCTGACATGTTCCCAAGGTCATCAGCAACGCAGACACTCCCTCAAGAAGAGGTGAACTCCTACCTACAGCTGTAATTAACTCCCCAAGGTCCAAACTAATGAAGAGCAGTGACAAGTGATAAAAAACATAACAGTTGAATGTTACTGTATCCTTAACTTATCGTATCATGATCATTTGCCAGCAGAGGCAAAATCTAACCCCAACTAGTTATTTTCTTCTATTCACTCCCAGACTTAATTTACTGATCTAAATAACCCAGAAGACTACAGTAGGAACCCAATTAAAGGTGATAAAGTGCCAACACTGGACCATAGCATATCTGGGCTACATAACATATTCCTACCACTCTTCTCCATAACTGTCCATAAGCCACAGATCCCCTCAGCATTTCCAAAGCATTCTCCTTGCTCTATTGGTAGCATTTGACACCACCGATCGCTTTCCTCTTAAAACCCTCTCACCTTGGTTTCCCTAACACGGTAACTATTCTGCTTATCTTCATATTGTCCTGAATGTTCTTTCTCCAGCTACTGCACAATGTGGGATTCAAACCTCAGCTCTCTTTCTCAGAGACATCATTCATTCTCACAACTTCAGTTATTAACTCCCAGGGTCTGTTTTCCAAAAATATCTTCTAGAAAACATCAGTTCTCCTGAATGTTAACAGACAAGCATTTCTGAAAGTATTTTTGTTGGACATGAAAAAGGTATTCTATGTCCACATTCACCTCCCCCCACCCAAAAAAAGGAAAGATATCATTGGTAAATCAATAAATTAAAATGTTCGAAATTCTGCAAATATGCTTAAATGTCAAATTCTCACATTTAAGGTTAAGGACTCAATTTTAGCCAAAATTTCACAATACGTAGACTTCTTAAGCTTTCACTGACCATTTTAATGCAATTATAAATAGAACACTAATAAGTATATAGATTTTATTTTTACTTTACTTATATGTAATTTTTCAGAATCTTTACATGTACACTGATGACTGTACATAAAGACTGCAGGAACATCTGGCATCTTGGAGGCCGTAGGTTACGTCTCTAGTGATTTTATTGATGAATTTGGATTTTCTCATCTTGACATATAAAGATGTTATTCAACCAGCATTTCTACAATGTATGCCAAGCTGTGAAAATGAAGCCTCCATTCAATAAGGCGATATTTCTTATTACTGTGTGAGATTCTATAAATATTTGAAGAAAACGTATGGACTTTCAAATCTCAAGGATGTAACTCAAGGCTTCTTTTCTATGTGTTTTAAAATGTCAATCTGACCATTTATTGAGAAAACGTGTTGAACTCTTTCTAGTAGCTGAGTCTTATGATAGATCTTAGGAAAATAAAAATGAATAATACATACTTGCTGTCTTCCAAAAACTCACAAGCTACAGCCATAATTTTAAGGCAGAAGTAAACACATTTGACATAGCAAGAATAACAATCAAATTTCTCCTAAACTGTCTCGTTGGGTAGTTTGCTTTCCCCAACACTTTGTCAGTTCCCTACCTTGGGGCCAGGTTGTCCTTTTCCAGGTGGTCCTTCTGGGCCTCTTGTTCCGGGGAGCCCAGCTTCTCCCTAGAGGAAATGACACCGATGTCTTAGCTAATCCTCGATGGACAGTTTGTACAAGCCACCTTGTCTCCTTTTATGGCCAGTGGATTCTCTGCTGAGAACCTCCAGAATAATAGTCTTAAAATTAATTTGGGAATTTACCAATTTAATAAATTAGTATCAATCTCTAGCTTAGCTCAGAGCAGCTGAAATAGGAAAGAGTCCAATTTCGCAGCCAATTTTCAAAGGATAAGCTCACTTTCCTTTGGCTCTTCATTCACATTTGATGGTTTGGTTTAAAAAAAAAAAAAAGAAAGAACTTCAGCCTTTCCATCTGCTGTTTTTCTCTACTTATCTTGAAAAATGAGTATTTCAAATGTCAACTCGTAATACTTCAAAAAATCTTTATAATTACTTCCTGAATGCATTTACGGACTCTCTTTTTGGAGGGGACAAAGTGTTTTTCTCAAAGTTTCAATTCAGTTCTTTCTAGGAATCCCAAAGGGACTAGGTCACGGGAGGATGCCATGGCTGAAATGCCAGAGAGAAAGCAGAGAGCGTGAGACACTATTCAGACATTAAACTGGTGTTCTTTCTACCTAAAATAAGTGAAAAAGGAAATTTAGAGTTGTGAGATGTTTACTTAAAACGACTAAGTTTGTCCTGGATGGTTTAATTTGAGGTCCTATAGGACCAAGGTGTCAGCATGAGTCAGTAGTTTTTACTCTAGTAACGTAAAAAATAGGGTTACCTTCTTCCCTGCAGCTCCGTCCTCTCCGGGTACTCCTGGTTGTCCTGGGAGCCCTATTGAGCCTGGCTCCCCCTGGTGGATAAGCAAAGATTTTATTTCCCAGAAATTCATATTTATCTATATGTATCATATTTATTGTAATTGAAATTCATACTTATGCACCTCCATTTTGAGGTACTTGCCAACGGGATGTATCTTACAGTATTTGCAACAAGCCTCTGAGTGGAGAAATCTGAGTAGTAGCTAGTAGTAATTAAACTCTTTGACCTTGGGCAAGTTACTTAACCTCTTTGGATCTCAGTTTTGGATTACGTTGTTACAGGTTGAACTGAAACCTCCAAAATGGGATGTTGAAGTCCTAACCCCTGGTACCTGTGAATGTGACCTCATTTGGAAATAGGGTCTTTGTAGACGTAACCAAGTTAAGATGAGGTGATGAGGGTGGGCCCTAATTCAACATGACTGCTATACTTATAAGAAGAAGGAAACGCCGTGCAAAGACAGACACGGCGGGGGGGGGGGGTACTCCATGTGACAGCAGAGGCAGAGACAGTGGTAGTGTGGCTACAAGCCGTGGAATGCCAAGCATGGGCTGCCAGCACCAGAAGCTAGGAAGGGGCAAGGAAGGATTCTTCCCTACAGGTTTTAGAGAAAGCATGACCCTGCAGACACTTTGATTTTCAGCTTCCTCTAGAGTTGTGAGATGAATTTCTGTTGTGTTGAACGAATGTTTGTGGTTCTTTGTTACGGCAACCCAAAAAACTAACATAGGAGTGAAATGTCAGCTCTACTACTCAATAATTCTGCTTGCTTTCAAGTTCGTTTGTATTTAAGAATATACTCTTTAAAATGTTCAGAGATAATATGTGTTACTTTCAAGCATTGCCAGAGTGTCCTTACTGCATTTATTAATAGAAAAAATATTAAAGATAAGTTAAAGTCATTTCACCTAAATTCAACTAAAAAAAAAAAAAACTAGTGAAAATAAAAAGCACAGTAAACCTAAAAATAAGTAGAAGGATCTGGTAAGATGAGAGCAGATGGCAATAAATTTGAAAATCAAAAGTAACAAAAGTAACAAAACTAAAGGGTAATACCTTTAAAAAACTAATAAAATAAATAAACCTCTAACAAAAATTACTAACACTAAAAAAGAAAAGTCACAGATAAATACTATTAAGAATTAAAGGGAAATATGACTGTATATATAGTAAAGATTTTTTAAAATCAGAAAATTCCTGTGACAACTTCAAACAAATATATTGGAGAACATTAATAAATAACTTTTAAGAAAAATATGAATAACTTAAATGACATGAGAAATGGACAAGCGAAATAAACCAGAAGCATTAAAAAATTGAATCAGTGGGGCGCCTGGGTGGCACAGCGGTTAAGCGTCTGCCTTCGGCTCAGGGCGTGATCCCGGCATCATGGGATCGAGCCCCACATCAGGCTCCTCCGCTATGAGCCTGCTTCTTCCTCTCCCACTCCCCCTGCTTGTGTTCCCTCTCTCGCTGGCTGTCTCTATCTCTGTCGAATAAATAAATAAAATCTTTAAAAAAAAAAAAATTGAATCAGTAATTAAAAGTCTCTAACTTTCTCTCCTTCCAAGATCACAGGCTCTGCTGATTTTACAGTCAAACCTTATAAATTCTTTTTCCTTTGAAGAACAGGTATTCCCTATCTTATACAAATGGTTCTGAAAAATGATAAAAGAGGGAAGTCTACCCAATTTATTTCATGAGTCTAATAAAAAATTAAAGTAATACAATAATAGGACAAGTAAACTACATTGCAGACCAGAAGGCCTATGAATGTAGATATCATGTAAGTTTCCAGTCAAATGGAGGAATAGGGACCAGATTTAATTTCCTCCCTGCACAGCTAAAAATCAGACAAAATATATAAAACAATATCTTTCAAGACATTAGACACCAAGTAATGAGGGATAATAATACTTGGGGGCAGGGAAACAAATGAGGTGAATACTGTAATTTTCCCAGTTTGCTGCCTGGGTAGAGTTTCCAGGCCTCAGGGCAAGGAGAAAGAACCCAGGGAAAGTTCAGAAACCTCTCTAATTTAAGGAGATGAAGGTAGGAGTCTAGGTAAGCCAGGTATCAAAAATTCACAGAATAGATTACCTGATAGGAAGAAGGTACACAGAACGATGAAGAGCTGATAAGTATCCCTTTTGTGTAGTCAAGTAAATACTGTTCAGCACAGTGTGAAGAAACTACCCAATGCCCAGAAAACAACCAACTTAAAGGATTAGAGAGAACTGGCAGCAGGCCAGTTCTTGCTTCCAGTAGCAAGAAAGGAAATCTCAGAATTCTGAGGCCATAGATTAGAGTTCTAAAAAAAAGTCTTGCTTCAGTAGTCAAGAGAAATGAACCCTAGACTAAATACTGCTCTGGTCCTACCTAAGAAAGCTTAAAAGCAAGACCAAGAGGTGCAAACTCTTTTCAAGTGACTTAAAAGAATCCAGGATCAAAGATATGTATAGAAATACAAAGTTATTCTCAAGAATACAAAAACGTCTGGCCCCCAGAAAGGTGAAATGCACAAAGGTGGGCATCTAGCCAAAAATTATCAGGAATTCAAAGAAGCTGGGAAAAAAGTTACCAAGAAAATGACATAGGTGAGAGAATAGTAGATAAGGACCCTAAATTTACTGTATTGCTTTCCATATGTTCCATATGTTGAAGAAACCAGAAGAAAGTTGAGGTATGTTAAATAGAGACACGAAGTTATAGAAAGATATGAATTGAACTCCTAAAGTTGAAAACTGCAAAGTATGAGATAAACCATACTCTGGATAAAATTAAAAGCAAATTAGACATCATAGCAGGTTAAGGAACTGAGGAACATAGCAATAAAAACTATCTGAAATGAAACAGAGAGAAAAGAGACCAAAAAGGAATGAGCAGAGCATCAGTGAAGCAGCCAAATTTAAGTAACACGGAGTTTCCAGGGTGAAGGCAGAGAGTGGGGAATATTTCAAGAAACAATGGCCTAGTATATCCAAATTTGATGAAATCAATAACCCACAGATCCAAGAAAATCAATGAAACCTCACACAAGTAATAAAAAAAACAACAAAAGTAAGGCACATTATAATCACTTGGCTCAAAACTAGCGATACAGAGAAAATCTCGAAGGTAGCCAGACAAAAGTGACCTGTAGAGAAACGAGTGTGTAGACTCTAATGGATTGAATCTAGTGGATTCTAATGGATCCTAACGGACAGTGGAATGACATCTTGAATGTACTAAAAGAAAGAGAAAAAAACAAAAACAGTCATCAACCCAGAATTCCATACCCAGTGAAAATTTAGACAAAATAAAGAGTTTTTAGGTAGTTAATTTGGCAGTTTCTTGAAAAGTGAAATAGACACCTATCATATGACCCAGCCATTTCACTTCTAGGCATTTACCCAAGAAAAATAAAAGTATATGTCCATACAAAGACATGTACGTAATTGTTCATAATAGCTTTATAATATCCTACAGCTGGAAACAACCAAATTTCCCTCAGCATATGAATGGATGAACAAATGTCCGTACAGTGGAATACTATTCAGCAATAAAAAGAACAATAAAGAAGAAGCTATTCCTAGATGTTAAACATGGGCCTCAAAGTAATTTTGCTGAGTAAAAGAGAAGACAGAAAAAAACCTTATATAGCATATTATTCCATTTACATAAAATTCTAGGAAATGCAAATGAATGTGTAATGACAGAAAGAAGACCAGTAGTTATCAGAGATTGCAAAGCAGATCAGTAAGAGAAGTAGGGAGAGGTGGAAGGATGGTATTACAAATGAACACATAATAGTTTGGTGTGGGTAGGATGATGGATACTTCAATTATCTGGTGTTGGTGATGGTTTCAAGAGCATATACATATGTTTTATCAAAGTGTGCACTTTAACCATGTGCTTTTATTGTATGTCAAGCACATAATAAATTATTTAAAGTGGATGCAAAAATCCTGAATATTAGTAAATTAAATTACTATCATAAAAAAGTTATATATCATGATCAGTTGGGTTTATCTCAAGAATCCCAGGACAGTTCAACAACTAAAAATTCTGGAAATGTAATCTACCATTATGAACAGGTTAAAAGGAAAACATAAAACAATTATCTTAGTAGATGCAGAATCTGATAAAATCCAATACTCATAATTAATAAGAAATTTTTGATACAATTGAAACAGAAGGTAATTATCTTAACCTAAAAGAGGTGGTCTAGCAAAACCCTACAACAAATGTCACACTTAAAAGTGAAATTATAGGGACACCTGGGTGGCTCAGTCAGTTAAGCGTCTGCCTTCAGCTTGGGTCATGATCTCAGGGTCCTGGGATGGAACGTGGCTTCCGGCTTCCTGCTCGGTGGGAAGTCTACTTGTCCCTCTGCCCCTCCTCTCTGACCATGCTCTCCCTCTCCCTCCCTCTCAAATAAATAAATCTTTTTTTTTTTTAAGTGAAATTTTAGAAGCACTTCCTTTGAAGTCACTTCTTTTAAGCATTGCACTGGAGATCCTAACAGTGTAAAATTTTGAAAAACAAATAGGAAAAAGAAAAAGAAATAGATAAAACAGTTTTTATTTTCATACGATATGATTATGCACACAGGGAATAAAAAGCAAGAGTTTACCAACAATTAGAAATAATAAGAGCTATTATCAGGTGCCTGAATACAAAAATGAATATAGCAAAACAAAACAAAACACCACCACGAACAAAATAATACTTCTCCTAATAGATCTGTAATAGTTAGTTAAAAGATGTAGAAAAAGAGGGGCGCCTGGGTGGCACAGCAGTTAAGCGTCTGCCTTTGGCTCAGGGCGTGATCCCGGTGTTCTGGGATCGAGCTCCACATCAGGCTCCTCTGCTATGAGCCTGCTTCTTCCTCTCCCACTCCCCGTGCTTGTGTTCCCTCTCTCGCTGGCTGTCTCTATCTCTGTCGAATAAATAAATAAAATCTTTAAAAAAAAAAAAAGATGTAGAAAAAGAAAGCAATTCACACAATTGCAAAAGAAAATTCTCCAATGTACCTTTTTAACTGAAAAACTAGGAGATCTTTTTGCATAAAATGACACCTATTTTCCTGAAAAATTAGTTTTATACTGTGGTTTGAAAGACTCAATATTTAATCTGAGGATTCAATACAATCCCAATATATATCCCAAGGGGATATTCTGTCAAATTTGACAAGTCAATCCTAAAAGGAGTATGTTAGAATCAAGAGTAACCAGGAAAGAAGTTGAGAGTATTTTCCCTATCGGTGATAAAAGCTTATTATGAATCTATCATAATCAGAGAAGTAACAGCACTGAGAGATATAAATAGACAAATGGATCAGAATAGAGCGCTCCTGCACTGACCCTCCCTCACATACAGAGCAGCTCGGTGTGTGACAGGAGCGATTACAAACCAGTGCAGCCAACACGGACTAGTCAGTAACCCACGCAGGAGTACCTGGTTGTCCATCTGGGGGGAAAGAATTGCTGCGTGGAACCACACGCAAAAAAGAAATTGCAAGTGGACTGAAGACCTAAATTTTAAAAAGCAAAAACACCAAATTTTAAGAAGAAAATACAGGAGTGTTTTTATGACTTTGGATTCAAGAAATGTTTAAATAATATTTAAAAAACTCAGACATTAATGGTATAGAAACACATCAGAACTTACAACTTCTGTAGAGTAAAAGGTGCCCTAGGTAAAAAAGACCAGCCATAGCCTGGGAGATATCTGCAACCCAAATAACAAAGGATTAATAGCCAGATATAGAAAGAACTTCAGTAAGAAAGGAACACCGAACCTCAAAAAAAAAAAAAAAAAAAAAAAAAGAACTTCTACAGAAATTTGCAAAAGGGAAGCTGAAGGTCCATTAAGCACCTAAAAACGGTTCAAACAGTTACCAGGGAATAGTAATTAAAACCATGAGATGTAGCGTACCCGCTTCATGTTGGCACGAAGGTAGAGAAAAGAGCGTCGTCACATATTGCTAGAAGGAGGGTGAACAGGCAGAACCATTTTACCCATTGTCCATTTTGGGCAGGATTTTCATGATATCGAAATTGAAAACTTGCCTATACCTTATGATCTTCCAATTCTACTTGTAGCATCTACCGCCAACCAGTGAGAGAAACTTGTAGCCTGACTTACACAAAAGGAAACGCATAGAATGTTTATGGCAGCATTGGTGGCAAAGGCAAAAAATGGGAAGCAGTTTAAATGTCAATCAATAAGAAAGCGGATAAATTTTAAATGAGATATTTTTATACAGTAGACTCCCATAGAGCAATGAAAACAAATGAATTAAAGGTATATAAAAACAAATAAACGTGAGGCTGAATATCAGTGTAAGGCAGAATGATGCATTATGTAAAGTTCAAGAACACACAAAAGCTCTATGTGGTTGATGGATAAAAACGTATGTGGGAAAATTATAAAAACTTCGAAAGAATGATAAATACCCAAGTCACGATAATAATTATGTCTGGTGGAGGAGAGGAGGGTCATGGGATGGAGGAGCAGAGGCCGAGGCCTCTAGCTATCTCTGTAACGCTTCTTAGAGAAATAGCCAGAATAAACATGGCAGAATGTCAACATGTGATAAAGCTGGGTTGTGGCATCCATGGATGGTCTTTGTATGATTCTCTACACTATTGTGTATGTTTGAAATATTTCATTTTCTGAAGTGAGAGAAGCTTAAGATTGCACATCTAATTAGTGGCAAAACTGGGATCTAGACTGAGGTAGTCCACCTGCTGAGCCTTACCATCCTAGGTTGCTTCTCTGAAATTGTCACATATGCGACATCATACACGTACATACATTTATGTACCCTGCACAAAAGTGTGGTGACATATATGTCATACTTGGCACTTAGCGTATTGTGTGGCCCAGCGAAACCATTCAACGAATGGCAGCTATTATTACTATTTAGATTAGTGATTGCTATTTATATTAGTACAGTTTGTATCCTTTATATGTTCATGCATATGTAACATGTCTATTCTTCTAGGTCCACATCGTACATATTGTAATACTCAAATGCTTAGAAGAATGACGACAATGTCAGCAGCAACAATGATGGCGCTGAGCCCTCAGTGTGGCTTCCCAGATCCTACATGGCTTCAGGATTAGTTCTAGAACTTGGGAAGTGTAAAGTAAGAATTTGTTCATTTACTCAACAGCATTTACTGAGTATCGGCTTGTTACTGAGTGGGGGATTCAGTAATAAGATAAAAATGGAAACAAGGCCCCTGCTGCAGGGGAGTAGCACTTCCAAGAGAAACAGAGAGCAAGCCGCATATGTCATTATAGCTCCTCTGGGAGCCACGTTTACAAAGTTAAAAGACACAGGTGGAAATAATCCCAATAATGTATTTTGCTTACCTTAATATATCTGAAATTGTATCATTTCAATAGGTAATCAATCTTCAAATGTACTAAGGATGTAGTCACATTCTTTGTGCCGAGCTCTGTAATCTAGTGTGTTTCACACTAGCCACACATCTCACTGCACACTCATCACGTTCCCAGCATTCAGGAACCACATGTGGCTGGTGGCTGCAGCATTGGGCACTGCATTTCTCGAGGGATTAGTAAGATGGAAAGTAAGGCAGAACACACGCCAGTCGAGGTGAGGGGTAAAAGCAAAGGAAACAGCGCGCTGAGCTATAAAATCACTGGGTAGCAGGAGTGGGGGAGACGTCCTTTAGGTTTAGGGAACAACTTTCTGAGTAGGTAGCTTTTGAGCTGAGACCTGAAACAAGACAAGGGAAGTACCCTTTGCTGCAGCCCTACTGTGCTAGGTGCTCTGTTTTATAACATGCAGACGAGAATGTTCTTGAAGAATCGCTCTGTGCCAAAAGAGGGCCTCTGAGGCTAATAACTATACGAATAAAAACCGGATAGCGGTCCTTAAACTAAACTAAGATTTTTGGTTCTTCTTAAACAGTAAGAGTTACACTGAGCATCAGACCCTTTTCTGAATAAATATTCTCTTCTGATGAAATAACAGATGACACATGCATGATCTGCATTGCATTTGGATATCAGTGAAACTTCACATAATATGACATAAATTATCTAAACGCTTCTGATCGGTGTGCTCGGCTCACCTTTGGGCCTTGTACTCCAACTCCCACCGGCCCTCTAGGCCCCGTAGCTCCTGTCTGGCCTACTTCTCCCTAGTTAGGAAAGAGTATTTGAAGAGTATGTCACTATAGCAGTAAAATAAAAATAATATATTCCTGTCTTAAGAGCTAAGAGCTGTCTTATGTCTACAAAATAACACTGAGCTTTGTGTGCTCAATTCGTGTGTATGTGTTCAAGTATATATATCGTAGATAGATATTAATTATATCATTAATATTAATGTACATGATATATTGTAATATAAAACATGAAAATATAGTTTAATATATGTTATTTCAGTATGTTTGTGTATAATTCAAATATATATATATATATATATATATATATATCCCTTCAGGTGGATGGAGTTTTACCAAATTTGGAATATGTAACGGTCTGGCTTAAAATATAGACTAGGTAGGGGCGCCTGGGTGGCTCAGTCGGTTAAGCGTCTGCCTTCAGCTTAGGTCATGATCTCAGGGTCCTGGGATTGGGCCCATGTCGGGATCCCTGTTCAACGGGGAGTCTGTTTCTCCCTCTCCCTCTGCCTCTTCCCTGACTTGGGTTCGCTCGCTCTCTCTCACTCTCTCTCTCAAATAAATAAATACAATCTAAAAAGATATATATAGACTAGGTAGCATACTCAAAAGGCAGAGGTCCCGTGGAAGATCACTGACACATGAGAAGCCAGAATGACTGCGAATCAAAAGCAATATCATAAGCAGAGAGAACAACCTGAGCTCCAGTGATGACCCCAAAGCAAAAATCTCAAGGACAGTAACTTTCTTCCATCGAGCTGCTCCTCACATGGCACTCTCTAAGGAGTGCGCTGGAAGGTGACTACTCTCAGAGAAGTATTTCTTTAACAATGATTAGTGATCATTTGAGGCAACATTAAGATGTGCCATGCCTCTCCTAAGGGATAAATAACAGTTTTAATTTAGGACATAAAATTATTCCCACATTCATAGAAGATTTTTCTTTATTTCTGACTCTTTAATTAAATGTGTCGGGAGGTTGGCCTACTGGGGGAGTGTTGGTGAGAATGGATTAGGCCGCCCATAGGAAGCCTCTACTGCTTTAGCTGCTAGAATAGGATCTCTTAAGAAAGAGTAATAAAGAAAACAATAAATTAAGATTGCCTAAATAAATGCTTCTAAAAGTGTAAAAGAATACATATTATATTAACCAAACCATCAGGAATATCAGGAATATCAATATCATTTTGCGTTAAGTAAAAATCTGATTTTTTTTTACTTTTTTAAAAATCTAGTTCTTTTTTTATAATAATTTTTTATTATGTTAATCGCCATACAGTACATCCTTAGTTTTTGATGTAATGTTCCATGATTCATTATTTGCGTATAACACCCAGTGCTCCATGCAATACGTGCCCTCCTTAATACCCATCACCAGCCTATCCCAGTCCCCCACCCTCTTCCCCTCTGAAGCCCTCAGTTTGTTTCCCAGAGTCCATAGCCTCTCATGGTATCTGATTTTTAAGTTCATTTCATCTGGTGCTTTCCCAATGCACTGGCTACTGACGAGGAAACAGCAACTAGACTATAAATGCATTAAACTCTGCTCTAATTCAGAAAGTTACCTTGGGACCAGGTGAGCCTTGTCCTGGAGGCCCTTGTGGACCAGGTGGACCCATAGGACCTTGGATTCCCTTTAAAATAAAATGTTTAAAAATAGTATTAGCGAAATTAAGAAATTTGGATAAAAGTAGTTTCATACCCTCTCAAGTGAAAATTTAGTTCACATCCCATCGTACATAAGTCATACTCAGTATTCGTTGAATGGCATGGCAGAGGCTGCTAGTCGAACCATAATATGCATTCTCCCCTTTTTCCGTAGTAAGAGAATTTGTAGCTGACCTGCCCGGCTGCCTAAATAGTGACCACGTTTCCCAGTCCCTGGTGCAGCCAGGTGTTGCCAGATAGACTGGATTCTGGCCAATGGAATACAAACGGAAGTGATGTGTGCGATTGCTGATTCATGATAAAAGAAGAGGCAGGTCTTTCCTTCCCCAGTGGCTGAAGTGAAGACACAGTGGCTGTTCTGGATCATGTGGGTGAGGAAAGCACCCTGAGAAGGACAGACTCCCAAGAATGAAGATGAAACTTCTGAAGACCCTGATGAACAGAGCCACCATGCCAACTTGGAGTTCCAAATCAGAGAAATAAAATTTCTTCTTGTTAACCTATTTCACATTTCAGTCCCATGCAGGCAAACCTATATTCTAGCTGTCTCAATCAAAATATATCAGGACATTAAATCAAAGGTTTGACCTTAGGCTCTGAGAAGCAATAGTCTGTAGACACCAAACTGAAGAATGTTCAAACACTAGATTCTCACTCACATTGTGGGTATAAAAAGGGGAAGGAGATAGGATTAATAAGTTCTTCTTTGGAGAATGTAGTCTTATAAAGTGTGTTCTTTGAAGAAAATGAGAGGGATTGGGTTTCTTCTCTCTTAACCACATTCTAGAGAGCTTCAGTGAAACTACTTGTTGACCTTGATTTTTGCCTTGGCAACACAAGGGACCTGTGTCCTTGATTTGGCCTGGGAGGGATGAGAAGCACATTACCTTCCCATGGACCACAGGTTCTCCCTATAGCTCATACCAGATAATTGAAGTTTAAAAGGAAAATTAATATATTGACTAGATAATTTTTAATACACAATTAAAACTGTGAGTTACAACTAGAGATGATACTATAACTTTTTATTACCTAAAAGAGATAAGAGAAGTTTGTAACTCGTTGGTAATTTCTTCCTGCTACAGAAAAATATTTAAAGGGTTGATGAAGAAAAACTAAAATTTTGTTTTGCTTACACCCCACAAGCCATGATTGTGTAAATAATGATTACAAATACATGATTATTTTATTACAAATGGTATCCTCTTTTTCACAGCTGGATGATACAACTGCTTGTTTATTTTTTAATTATAAATATAATTTTCTCTGGTTAATGAAGATGAAGCAGTCTAAACAGTTTAAGAAAGCTAAGGTTATTACAAGAAGGAATCATAATGTCATTATCAGAATCTTTTACAATTGTCTACACGTAGTGTGATATAGGACAAGGAACCAAAAAATTCAAAGTTATCCATGCGTATATGTGTGTGTACACATGTTTTATGTGGTTATTAGTATTTTCAACTCAATTTATAACAGAGTCGAAGTGGTCAAGCCTCCAAACATTTCATGAAAATCTGCAGGCCTCTTGAGGCATATTATCAACATGTTCCTGAAAACAGGAATTCCCCAAAAACATATGAGTGGGGAAATTCATTTCTGTAAGAGAATTAGGAAGATCTAATAACAAGAGTAATTCAGTGGGTAAACATGTCAAATTAAAGATAAGAAGGAAAATGAGTAACTGTATAAATAGAGGTTACATTTAAGTAGGAATTAAATCATTTGTCTTACAAGGGCAAACAAATTCCTTTCTTGTTCGAAGCAGTTTACAAATGATGGATTCTATTCAATCTCCTATCCAGTAGGGGTCAGCTCTACATGGACATGTCTCCCTTAAAAATGATTTTCTCTTGGAAATTTGGAGGGAAAGGAGTGAGAAAACAAAAGAAGTCAAAGAGTTTTTTTTTTTAAGCTAAAGAACAACAACCCCCACCAAGAACCAGCATTAAAGGCAACAGGAAGTTGGAGGTGGGAGGTCCAGAATTCGCAGGCCATCTGGAAAGATTTGGCTTTCTTTGAACCTCATTTTCAGCCCTATAGTGGTGACTCAGCACCAGGACCCCAAGACCCGGGACTGTCCAGCCACTACTTCCAGGATCAGAACGTAAGCCTGGCTGAAACCAGCAAGTAAACTGCAGAGTTTGAGATGGCCTGGTCCCAGAGTCGAACCACAATCCTTGCGTAATCAAAATATCCAGCTCTTAATTATTATCTAAACATTTATATACAGACTTATCTTGGCTTCTCCTGCATCTTAATCCTCCAAATTTGGGAAACAAAGTGAGAGTTGTCAGTAAGAAGAACAAATACCACTAGGATCTCTATCCAGAGGAAGGAAATGGGAAAAGGAGTGATATCCAACTTTGTTGTTGCTTGGATTAACAACCAAAATACTAATTAATTTCAAGATGGTTAGAAACAAACTCAAGAGTTAGTGTCAACAATGAGATTTGGAATTATCTATTTTTTAATCCTCTTTTCCCACTCTCCTAGATAAGGGAAGCACTATTCATTCTCTAGGCAACAGAATAATTCAAACCTTAATCATAAATCTTAGTCAAGCCGATCAGCTACTTTCTGTGCAGGAGGAGAGTCAGCATAACTTTGGATTCGTTCGTCACTGGGATTAAATGAGACCCTGTAGGTAGATAGTACTGTTACATTATCTCTATATTATTTAGATCTAGCAAAATTGCCCAGCTTTTCCAAAAGTTATGGTCAGAAGATTTTGGAAGCAGTTGGATCCATGAATGCAGAGACATCCTCCGAGAGCTTTCCTTCCGTCTGACCGAGAGAGGCCAAATGTCATTTATAAACCCTACCTGTGGTTTGCTTCTATTCAAGAATGGTGCCCTTCAGAGTTGCCTCTGAATCTTGTCCTTGTTTTAAGTTTAATATTTTTCTAGATTGGTACATGGCTAGGGGGTGGGAAATACTACTCTCCTAGCATGGGGAGAGAGTGAGATTTAATCATTCGCGAAGCCGCAAGGGGAAAACACATAAACCAGCAGATAAATAAACCGGGGCGCCTAAGGAAACCTAAGAATATAAAATCACTCGAAAACTCTTATCCTGTTAATTAAGCATTAATGTTAAAAGTCACAGCTCCAAGAAACACACATCTTATTTTTTTACTCTTTGGAAGTTCTAAAAAATAAAATCTCACAGAACCATCTTTCCCTTCCCTACATTCACTTTTGGTTGTATATTCCACTGCACTCTGTCAAGTACACCCCTAGGTGGCTGCAGGACTGGCTTTCAGTGACCACCAGGCCTGGGTCAGAGTGCTCTGTACCGAAGGGAAAGAGAGAAAGCTTTGATTACCTGTTCCCCTTGGCTCCCGATTCCAGGGATGCCCATTGGTCCCTGGGGTCCCACAGGTCCCAAATCCCCCTGTACAGAAAATAAGTCAGAAATATAACAATAAACCTCATTCTTTCATACTTCGCTAATCTTGAATTATGCTGAATTAAAATCTATCTCTACCATAAAAGGGTTCAACATAAAAAGTTAGAAAACTCTATTTCTTTTAAACAGCCTACAGTTCAAGTTTGCCGAAAGAGTGAATGATATTTTCATTGTGTCGTCTAAATTGGTGACTGTTTGCACCAGTTTATCCATCATTTTTCTCACAAGGACCAAGAATTCCTAAATGGTTATTATAATACCAACACTTCCTATTAGGGTTATAATAGAAATATTTTAAAGTCTAATATTTATAGGGTCCAAGAAAATCGGGATTTGAGAGAGAAATTGAAGAGAAATGTTTGAAAATTTTCTAAATACCTTTTCCCTCCATGTCTTGCTAAAATACATTTTAAAAATTAAGAAATTATCTAAGATAAACGCAAAAAAATTAAAGAACCTAACCTTTTCCTTCCATGAAATAAATTTGGGAAACAAAGTGAGAGTTATCAGTAAGAAAAACACTATCATTCATTCATTCTTTGTGTCTTTCAACAAATACTTGTGAGCGCCTATTATGTGCCAGGAATTGTTTCAAACGCTGGGAAAGCAGCAGTGACCTAAACAGCCAAAACCCTCTCTTCTCACAGAGCTTACATTCTAGTAGGAAAAACAGAAGATAGTAAACAAGATAAATCAATTAAATAAATAATATGTCAAATAAGGATAAGTGCTAAGGAGAAAAATAAATCAGGGAACGGGAAGACAGCTACAGTTTTGCACAAGGTGGCCAGGGATGGCCTCAATGAGAGGGAAAGAACGAGGTGGAAACACAGGAAAAGCATTCCAAGCAGAGCAAACATCCAGTGCGAGGATGATGCCTGGCACATCCGGAATAGCAAAGAGACAACGAGATGCGTATTTTATTTTATTTTTAATTTTTAGAAGAAGCCTTCATGCCCAACTTGGGGCTTGAACTCACAACCCGAGATTAAGAGTCAAATGCTCTACCAACTGAGCCAGCCAGGCGTCCTGGACATTTAAATGTCAGTTGTATTTAGGCTACATCAGGATCTATAAACTTGCCCTTAAACAGCTTGATCGTAAACATTTTATTCTTGAGGGCCATACTAAGGTCTCTGTCATAACTAGTGAACGCTGCTTTGGTCGCACAAATACCTAGATGAACAGATGTGCCTGTGTTCTAAAAACACTGTATTTGTAAGAATAGCAGCCAGCCCCATAGTTTGCCAATGCCTGGGCTAAATAAACGTTTTTATGAACAAAATCATTATCATTAAATCATACTTATAATATTAGGGGTGCCTGGGTGGCTCAGTCTGTTAAGCATCCAACTCCTGATCTCAGCTCAGGTCTTGATCTCAGGGTTGTGAGTTCAAGCCCTGCGTTGGACTCCACGCTGGGTGTGGAGCCTGCGTAAAAAAATAAAGAAAGAATGCTGACCCTGTCATTGAGACATGCCCTGGAATATGCTTCTTAGTGTTTTACTTTGTGTCAACCCCCAGTCTAAATAAATATCTTAGAAGGAAAAATGTAATGGACTCAAGTTCGAGTTCAGAGCTGGATTCTGATTCAGAATTGGATTGCTTGTCATGGGGCAGGCACTGCGCTACATGCTTTTCATGCTTTATCTCACTTAATCCTCACAAGAACCCTCTGAAAGTAGGCATCCCTGTCTTCCAGATGAGGTTAAGTACCTTGCCCCAGTCACACGACCATTAGATGACAGAAGCAAGATTCAAGGTCACTCTCTCTGACTCCAGAACCCACTCATAACCACTATTCTGCAAATATTCAATCAACACATAAGACGGATCCTCTTTTGTGCATTAATATTTACATTTAATATCTGTATCAAAACCACTTCTTTGTGTTTTACTAATTATACATTTTGAGAGCTTTTATCATGGGCGTTTATCTTATCACTTGAATTACAGACACCAAAGTGCTTCAATCTACTGTTATATATAAAAGAATAGGAAAAGAGGAAAGGGGGGAAGGGTAAGGATTTGGCAAGGGAGTAGCAAATGAAAGCCTCGCAATTACTATGTGATAATGTCTGATATTTCAATGTATTTTCTCTGCGTGAGCTCCAGATGTAAAAACACAAATGCCATGACACCACCACCTGAAAAAGTTAATTTACTGACCTCATAAAACAATAGATCTGTTGTATTCAGTTCTCACTGCTCCAAAGGAAGAAAAAAAAATCTTACATATTTTTAGGGTATTTTGGAGCTGGAGCTGACCTATTTGAACCAAGAATTGTATTACAACTAAAATTTGTATAACTCACTATTTACCAGTATCTCTCCTATTTAAATACAGATATCTAAAAGAGATAGCTACCAGTAAATAAAAGAAATAAGTAATTCAAAATTGAAACATAACACCTAAGATAATCATGAATATAAATCATTAATATAATATATACTGTGATGATATGTTTAGAGATTAACATATAAATGACTCCAAATTGATATGAGGTCTCTGTTTTTTGTACATTTCTTATATCCTCTCCATCTCTGGCAGCTTTCCCTTCCCACGGGTCTGTAGCTAGCTCGCTAGCTCCTATCACCAGCCTCACCACCACTTCTAATCTGGGTATAATCTGCAGCTCTTTTAAAGAAAACTGGGAACTAGTGAGAAAAAGAAAAGCAATGACAGGTGGACCATGGAACATAAACAATTTTACAGAATAATGTCAGATATGGCCATTCGATGTCATGAACCAAGATAAAAACAAGAGTGCTCCATAGTCAGGTCTGAGCACAGACAAAAACAAAAAAGCAGCATCCAAACCACCCATCCCCAGCAAAATGATCAAACATCCCCCTACACTAGCTAAAATGAATGACTGTTACTTTTTTTTTTTTTTTTTACCAATTACAGCTAAGCCTGAATCCACTTTCCCCACCTCCTAGATAAGAGTCATTAAAATGGGCAGTCTTAAAATTACCTCACTTCCTAACAGCATTAAATCCAAAGCCAACTCCTACCTTCTTAGACACTTCCCAAAATCACCTAACACAAGCCCAAATCCTATAAAAAAATCTTTCTTCTTCTTCCTGAGTAGTGATGGGTTCCCCATGGTCTGTGGTCTCCCGCACCGCAATGAATCTATAGACCTCACTTCGTTCAGCTATGGGTGGATCCCTCTTGGTCCTTGTGAGAGGGCAGCAGCGCTAGCTTGCTTCAATGAGTTCTCCTATTTTAGTCCCATTTTAAGGTAGTATTTTTTGAGTGAATATCTAAGGATGGACATGCATGTTCTGTAACGGGGTCAAGTCAATACATTTTTAAAAACTATTTTCTTTACTAAGAAGAAGTCTGTTTCGCTAATGTTCGGCTGCTTAGCTGCAGATAGTTTTACTGGAAGTCAAAACCCAAATAAATGAGACATTACTGTAAATAAACGTGATGGGATATTTCAGATCATAATTCAACCTACATAATATACCTTGCATATACTGGATTTATAATTAACTGGATACCTGTGTGATGTGGTTGTTAGGCTGAATACAGTTCATAAATGTACATGCATAAAGAACAATGAACAAAAGTAATTTTATTGGCATCTTTCCTATTGTATACCCTAGATGCAGTACCTTGTCCCCTTTGATTGATGGGCCTTGTAATCCTTGTGGGCCAATTGGTCCTTCAGAGCCTTTTTCACCCTGAAAGTATGTGGGAGACATATCGGTATATTAATAAAAATCAGGATTTTAAAACAGCTGAAGCATCCAAAGCATCTAAATTCACTGCTCATTACAAATGGGTAATTCTAGCTGATGCGAAAATTTGTAACTTGCAAAAAAATATATAGCTTTAATACTCTTAAAATTTAGGAAAGAATCTGTCCAAACAGAACACATATATAGCATCATTAAAGTTGGAAAAGAGCTCCATTCCTGATAGAAATATCTGGAAATAGGGGACCTAAGTAATCATATAGTACAACAAACTGAATCAGTCCTTCATTTCCTTAACACTGCTCAGTGAAATCCATCACACAATGAAAATTTGTCTCCCATTGTAGTATATGAACTAATACTTGCTAGTGTTGAATTACTTATTAAATGTGTTACATCATAAATTACAAATGTTCATTGAAAATTTAGTTTTAAAATGATTCAGAGAAAATCTTGGATGTACTTCTACAGTCACATGACCTATGTGACTAGTTCTGGTTGTAATGTAATTTCAATGAAGTTATAACATTGTGTGCATTTGTGTGAAAAATAAACCATAAAATTAATTAGGAATAGCATTCATTTCATTAGTTTTTTTTAAGCCCAGAGTAAAATCAAAGAACACTTGTAAGAAACCTTGGGAAAGGGAAAATATACCTTCAAGTCCTGCTTTATTCATAATTTACTCCATATCATTGCAAAGTAGCCCCAAGTAGCACATATAGAAAACTCGCATTGACCCTGCTGGTTGAGGAATGAAGTATTCTGATTAATGGCTTCTTCTGATCATTACCCCAGAGTATATTGCATAAGTCGACCCTAAAGTGACACTGAATATAATGGCTTCTTTCCGTGAGGAGAGGCAGGGCTCTGCAGTGCTGTGGGTTATTATGAGTAAGACTGAATCATGTTTACATACAGTGGAACCTGTCACTAAGACTCGCCCACAGTATCCTTCTTAGGGTTTCACTTATTCACTTCTCATTTACTTATTTATCTTAAAAACCCCCATAGATTATAAAGAGAAATAACTCAGGCTATTTGAATTTCCCAGTTTGTTTGGACTAAGCATAAAGAGAAATTTACTATATACCGAAAAACCTCAAGAAATTATGTATTATAAAACTTTCTGAAATGTAGCATTAAACTGCTGGCCTGTCTTCTGATAGTGATACTCTGGTTAGGTCAGGGCATTAGAAATGTCCCCTTTATCCTACAGATTATTTCCTTTGATGATGACAAATTAAAGTTTGTTTGCTAATGAGGGCTTCTGTTAAAATTCAACCCAGCAGTCACTCATAACTTAGTATGAACTAGGTATTAGCTAATTGATTTCCTTCTAGTCGAGATTCAGGTTTCTCACAGACAATAGAATATTGATTGTGGTGGAAGAGGATAAGAATGAGATGATATTTTACAGCATGAGGCTGGAGTGAGAAGGGCAGATCTTAGTGACCTGACCAAATGGCTGAAGTGGAAGTTCTTAAGACACCTAGAAAACAGCACGTGCTTCTCTGGGCGGTGTGTTTGTGCATGCACGTGTGTTTGGGGGGAAAGAATTTAGAAAAGAAGGAAAAGGGAACCCAAGATGTATTCTTGCTTACTCTGAAATGTTCTTGATGCTGCCCAAAGTGTCTTGGAAAATCATTCCCTGTGTGGCCTTTGGTAGATGGTGGGAAACAGCCTAGACCAGGACTCAGCAGATTACAGCCCATTGGCCAAAGCTGGCCCACTGCTTATTTTGTTTTTGTTTTGTTTTGTTTGTAAATATAGCTTTATTGGAATACAGCCACACTCAGTCATTTTTACATGGTTGAAGACCGTTTCATGCTAGACCAACAGAGGCTAAGTCATTGTGCCAGATAACCATACTGCTCACACAGCCTAAAATATTTATTATCTGGCTCTTTACAGAAAAATTTTGCCAACCTCTGGTCCAGAAGAACTTGAGTGCCAAGAATTATATATGAGAAGCAGTAGAGACATTAAATTCTCACTTGCCAAGTAAAAGGTATGTTTCTCCTAGCATTTTCCTCCTTATGATAACAAGGTAATCCCCATTCTATCCTCCCACCCATATTTCTTTCTTATTATACTAATGACAATATGATTACAAACTGGTTTATTAGTTTCTTGTCTGTGTTTCACAAAACAGCTGTGAGTAAGGTTCTGTCGTAGCTATGTTCAATAACTTCATTTCTGGACATAAAAATGCTATTTATCACGATGGCTTTAATGACTACAAACTAAGCGTTTTCTCCTTTCATATGCAATAATCATGTAAAGTAAAAGTCCATCAATTAGTTATTTATAATTGCAAATTTCACTATAGTTTCATGTTGAGGGAAATTTTACATATTCCTTTAATAGGGTGAAGGTGGTCAGGAAAATACTTGACTTCTGATAATTGGCTAGGACACATTTTTTTAAGTTGTAAATCATGACCATGCAAGGCAAAGCATTTTTCATAGTACAGAAGGTATCGTTACCTTTGGTCCTGGAAATCCTTCTCCTGGTAAGCCCCTCTCTCCTGGTACTCCCTCAGGACCACGGGGACCCTGTTTAGGAGAAGAGGGAATGAGGAGCAGGAAAAGAGAGAGAAAGAATGGGGGGAGGGGGAGAGAGAAGGGAGAAGGAAGAAAGGGAGAGATGGTTCTATTTTGGTTCACACCAGATGCTCTGACATAGCCCTACTTAAGTTATTAGTGGGAATCCTTCTAGTAAACTCCGTACTGATAGTAGTATTGTAGAGTTGTGAAGAATATTCCCGTTGCATTACTCGTTCAACTTGATCAGCAGAAGATGTTCTATTCTGGTGTCCTCAAATTAGAGGAAAATGGAAATTAAGTGATGCTTCAGAATAAGGATTAGGAAATAAATCCTCTAAGGAAAATCTAAAAATCTAGGACTGTGTGGTCTGGAGGATGTTGCAGAGTGATTAAATAATTGAAAAATATCAGGGGAGCTCTGTGAAGAAATCACTGCACAGCTGCTTTAAAGCATTGAATTCTGTTTACACATGTTTCAATTTCCATCCTGATACATTTGGATTCAAATTTGAATTCTTTCAAGGACTGCTTGAATCCACTGGAGGTTTATGTGCAAATGGGAATCTTGGTAGCATCGCTCAGGGGCAGCATGGTTTTCGATCTCAGTGATTCAAATTAAGAAGTCCAGGTAAACTGTTGTTCAAAAGGGCACTCAAGAAGGTGAAAAGTTCTCACAGAAGGGAAGGAAAACAACACGGTCTCAGGCTTTGAAGTGGACTGGCAGGAAATGTACTAACTGAAAAATAAAAGACAACAGCAAGATATTCACTTGAAGTCGGAATTTTCAAAAG
This sequence comes from Ursus maritimus, assembly GCF_017311325.1. Lineage (NCBI taxonomy): Eukaryota > Metazoa > Chordata > Mammalia > Carnivora > Ursidae > Ursus > Ursus maritimus. Next base: position 64,732,727 of record NW_024425563.1, on the reverse strand, counting down.
GTTACAAATTCTCCCTCTCTTTACTCTTGGCCAGAAGGTCACAAAGTAAAAAAGGAACTAACGAGAATCTTAGAAACACAAACTGGAGCTTTTCCTCTAATGGATCTAAAAAGATAATTAGGGCTTGCTTGGCAGGGAAGCGAACCTAGGATGATATAAAGTCTACTGAGTTGCCCAGAAACTCGCAAGCCAGCACAGTGCAGACACTGTAAACGATCTGGGGGCTCGATATGCAATAATCCAGGGTATTTGAGCGGCGCTTTCTCCTGAAGCCTGGTAGCAGATGTAGGATGCAGCATTTGCTGATCAGTGACTGATCATAGTTAGAGATCTGTAAACAAGAAAGCTAATTGCAACCCATTTTAATTTTTTTTGCCTTTCCCTAAATATTGTATATTTTAAAAGACTGTCTTCTTCAGTATTTATGCATCACCAATTTCATAAAGACTTTAATTAAAGGAAAAAAGTTAACATTTAATTCTATTTAAATTGCTATGCTGATGGGAAACCTAACTTTTAACATCCTGAGACCTTAATCAAAAAACTAATATCCATGACAGCTTGCTCTAATGTTAGAGTGATTAACTAGAGGAAAAACAAATATAAGCATGAAAACTAGATTGCAAACTAAAAAGGCAAGTGCCTAGTTAACATCATGTAATTTAACAAAAAAATTGACAAAATATTCCCCTTTCCCAATGACAAATGAAAATAACACAATTTACATTAAATGCAAAGAAGTCTTTTTCCAGTTCACTCGATTTTTTTGCCATTCATTCAGCAAATGCCTAGTGGATGCAAGGCGTTGTGCTAAGTTCTAGGAACAGCAGACAGACCTGCTCCCTTGTCTCAGAGAGCTTACAGTCTTTCATGATAATCGAAAGTATATTGTGGTGTCATATGGACCAGGGTTCAAGTCCCAGCTCTGTTGTGTGTTAGCAGCGTGATCTCCAGCAAAGAATGTAACCTGTCTAAAGTTCAGCATCCTCATCATAACGGCGGTAACAATAGTACCTACCTCAACCGCAGGTACTAATATAAGGGTTAGATCAGAGAGACTTTGAGCTCTTGCATCTGAGCATTCAAAAATATCTGCTATCACTATCAAAATAATTTTACTTGAATCTTGTGATTGCGAAGAATGTCCTTTCAGGGCATGTTTATGAATAAGGTAGCTTCAGAGTGAATGGTTTGCAGTAGGCAATATGGCAATACGGAGGGAGGGCTGGTGTGCAGCAAAACAGGGAAACTTCCCTCCATCCCTGCTCCTCTAGAGTCCACCAGCCAAGGTGAGAGTGAAAACAATGGTGGCTCTGAGGAGCATGTGTTCCAAGCTGCTCAGAACGCAGAACTAATACTTGTAATCACTTAAAGGCATTTTAAAAAGCAGTGATCCAAGGTTCAATTACTATAAACAACTGGAGTAATACTCCACAACATCAGTACATTCTCATATTTTCCAGCTGAACAGAATGGGAAATGACTGCTTGGCTAAGAGAAAGAGCAGGTACTTGGGTTAGATGACCTGCACCTCATTTCTACAGTACCGATGGATTATTTTTAAAAGACAGAAATGCTTCTATAAAAAACTCATGGTGTCCTTTTCAAAAGCCATGAGAACCAATTATAATTATGGCATACTTATTTGACTTCTCATGAATGCCTCTAATTAAAAAAAAAAAAGTGAAGGAATCTAATTATCAGTTAACACAGTCTGATTAGTGAAATGCTTTATTTGAGACATTAATGAGATAAAATGTGATTATCCATTATCTTATTACTTCTCTTAATAATCTCACTAGTGTGGATAATTGATAAAAGTGGTTTTACCATACATTGCAAGCATTAAAAAGAAATATGCTAAATAATAATAAAAATTGCCCATAATATTTGAACAGTACCATCTATGTAATTTTTAACTTCAAAGTATTTACAGTTCTACTTCAGGGGATATTTTTTACTAACAGTGCTCTGAATATCCTTGTACAAAAAAAACCCCCCAAAAAAACACAAAAAACAAACCCCTGAAACCACTTGAAATCATTCAGACAAAGAAACAAACATAAAGGACTTTCAGCAGAACCTTTTTTAGTCCCAAGGTATTTATGTTACTTCTAAGTAATTAAAAACCTCCCAACGTGGGTTTTTCTTACGACAGTTTGGTGCAAAACATTTTCATACATTATTCGTGATCTGCCCCACCTTTGTTATGATTTCAGTTCCCAATTAAACCACAGACTGCAGAGTCACTCTGATTTGTGTAATTGTGGCTTGGAAAGCAAACAAACAAGAACTTCATGCTCTAGCAGTATTATGAAAACTCTCTAGCTACAAACAAAAAGGCAAGTAATACAAATTTTTCTTTAACATGAATTTTAAAGGCATAGCGGAGGTCCAAAAATAAAAAAAATAATAAGTAAGGGAAATCACAGGGCTCCAAAACAAAAAGACAGCGGAACCCTGGAGGGGTGCGCATAGAAGCTGATGCTGTGGCCGTCCTGGGTAGAAGAGTGTGGTTGTGTGGTGGAAGTAGGTCTAGAAAATCTAAGATAGAGAACCAGGAGCAAGGATTCTGGCTCACTCATTGGAAAATGAGGAGAGAATTAGAGCTGAGATAAAGCTTACAAGCTAGGTTCTGTGCTGAGCATAGAGTCTGCTTAAGATTCTCTCTCCCCCTCTGCCCCTCAGTGCTCCCCTACTCCCATATGTGTGCGCTCCCTCTCTCTAAAAAAAAGTCTATGTTCAGTGTAGTATTTTTAAGATCAGGTGCCAATTCTGATGACATTTCAAGCTTGTTGGCTAAGAACACATGATAAAAGTTCAATAAGCAGGGGCACCCAGGTAGCTTAGTTGGTTAAGTGTCTGCCTTCGGCTCAGGTCATAATCTCAGGGTCCTGGGATCCAGCCCCACATCAGCTGTATTCACCCCCCATTGGTCTCCGTGCTCAAGGGGGAGTCTGCTTGTCCCTCTGTGTCTCCCCCACCTCATGCACGCACACTCTCTCTCTTTCAAATAAAATCTTTTTTTAAAGTTCAATAACCATATATACATACATGTAGATATATGTATATATACATGTGTGTATAAAAAGTACACATGTATTCTAATATGTGCTTTCTAATTAGATTTTTTTTAATTATTGAGTTTTGAGTGCCCTTTATACAATCTCAGTGTAAATCCTTTGTCAGATACGTGGGTTTGCAAATACTTTTTCCTGATCGGTAGCTTGTCTTTTCATCCTTTTAACACAGTCATGGAACAACTTTTTCCACTTTCCAGGAATCCAACTAATCATTTTTTTTTCTTTTTTGGATCATATTTTTCATAACATGTCTAAGAAACATTTACCAAGCTGTAGGTCCCAAAGATTTTGTCTTATGTTTTATTCAAAAGTTTTATAGTTTTACATTGCACATTAAATCTATGGGCCATTTTGAGTTAATTTTTTTTAAAAGGTGTGTGTGAAACTTACTTAAATTGAAGTTCATTTTTTTGTGTATGGATATCCAACTTGTTGAAAAAGTTATCCTTCCTCCATTGAATTGTTTTTGCACTTTATCAAAAAATCAGTGTGTGGGTCTGTGTCTGGCTTCTCTGTTCTATTCCACTGACCGTGTTTCTATGATCTGCCAGAACTTCTCAATCTTGATTACTATAGCTATGTGAATAAAACCTTGTCTTCAACTTTATATTTCTTTTTGAAAATTGTTTTTAACAATTCTAGTTCCTCTTACTTTCCATATAAATTTTAAAATAATCTTGTCCATATCTATAAAAAAATCTCATTGGGATATTTAAAAAGACTTGTATTAAAACTTATATCAATTTAAGGAGATGAACAGCTTTATGATGTCAAGTCTTCAATCCAGGAACATGGTGTGTCTCTTGATTTATCAAATATTCTTTTCCTTCTTTCATTAGTGTTTTGTAGTTTTCAGGAAACAGGTCCTACACATGTTTTATTACATTTTTACCCAAGTATTTCTATTTTTAATGACTATAAATGTTAATATATTTTAAATTTTTATTTCTATGTGTCTGTTACTAGAATATAGAAAAAAATTGATTTTGTCTGTTCTTTGTATCTATGGGATTGGTTGGTGGTTTTTTGTTTAAGGTTCTACATATAAGAGAGAACATATGGTATTTGCTTTTCTCTGACTTATTTCAGTTAGTATAATGTCTTCAGACCCCATCCGTGTTGGTGTAAATGGCAAGACTTCATTCTTTTTTACGACTGAATAGTAATCCAGTATATGTATATTGATTTTATATATATCCAATAGTAATCCATTATATCTATATATCAATACATATATATCCAATAGTAATCCATTATATCTATATATCAATATAGATATCCAATAGTAATCAATTATATATGTGAGGTATATATATCAATTTCTTTATCCACTTATCCATCAATGAACAGTTAGTCTGTTTCCCTATATTGGCTATTATAAGTAGCAATGAACACAGGAATGCATATATCTCTTCGAGCTACTGTTTTTATTTTCTTTGAATAAATACCCAGAAGTCAAATGGCTGGATCATATAGTAATTCTATTTTTAACTTTTTGAAGAACCTCCATATTGTTTGCCACAGTGGCTATACCAAATTACATTTCCACCAACAATGCAAGAGGGTTCCCTTTTCTTCACATCCTCAACAACACTTGTTACTCTTATATTTTTGATAATAGCCATTCTAGCAGGTGTGAAGTGATATCTCATTTTGATTTTGATTTGCATTTCCCTGGTGACTAATGATATTGAGCATCTTTTCACGTACCTATTGGCCATCTGTACATCTTCTTTGCAAAAATATCTATTCGAGTCTTCTGCCTGTCTTTTAATTGATTTTTTTATTGTTATTATTGAGTTGTTTGAGTTCTTTATATATTTTGGATATTATCAGATATATAATTTGAAAATATTTTCTCCCATTCAGTAGATTGCCTTTCTATTTTGTTGATGGTTTCCTTTGATGTGCAGAAGCTTTTTAATTTGATGTAATCCCAGCTTGTTTATTTTCACTTTTGTTTCTTTTACTTTGGGTACTCAAAACATCATTGCTAAGACCTGTGTCAAGGAGCTTACTGCTTATGTTTTCCTCTAGAAGTTTTATGGTTTCAAGTCTTACATTCAAGACTCAAATCCATTTTTAATTAATTTCTGTGTATGGTATAAGATAGTGGTCCAATTTACCCAACACCATTTATTAAAGTAAGACTGTCCTTTCCCTATTGTATATTCTTGGGTTCTTTGTTGTAAATTAATTATTTCTGGGCTCTCTATTCTGTTCCATTGGTCTATGTGTCTGTTTTTGTGCCAATACAATACTGTTGTGATTACTATAGCTTTGTAATATATTTAGAAATCAGAAAGTGTGACAGAAAGTATGATGCCTCCACCTTTGTTGTTCTTTCTCAAGATTGCTTAGGCTATTTAGGATCTTTTACGGTTCCATACAAATTTTAAGGTTGTTTGCTCCGTTTCCATGAAAAATGCCACTGGAATTTTGATAGGGATTGCATCAGATCTGTAGATTGTTTCAGGTAGTATGGACATTTTAACAATATTAATTCTTCTGATCCAATCCAGTTGTTTTTTATGTGTATCTCAGTGAGTAACTTACTGTTCTTTTCTGGGAGAATAATGACTACTTGAAAATTTAAGAGCATTTCTATACTAGGATAGTCATGTTTTATTCATTTCTTCTCCAGATCTCTTTTGATAGAAACACTTTTTTTTTTCTTCTGCAAAAATAGTAAACTTCAAAGCTACATAAGCTAGAAGCTGCAAATAACATAGGTATTACCTGTCTACCTTCATCAGTCCTAGCTTTAGAGTATACCCGTAAGCTAGGTAGTGAGCAACGCCCTTATTCTCGATGATTTTCTCATGGTTCCAGGAAAGTCAGTTATAAACTATAACTGAATCCAGTTCTCCTATCTCCTAGGAGATTTTGACACATGAGATCTCTTTCCTTCTTGGACAAATTGATTAATCTTGTAAGAAATTTCAGTAAGAGAGAGCCAGTTGTACATATCGTGTGTGTGTGTGTGTGTGTCTATTTCAAGTGTCATAAAAAAATAACACTTGGATCTGGCCCTTGTATATTTATTGTCTTTTGTTATCCCAAAAGATGCAAGATAGATTTAATGTAACCATTTAGTCTAATCACAAAGGGCACATAAAAACTATATTTGTCCTTTTTATTCCATCTAGAATATCTTGCTACTTACTGGCTGGCCTGGCTCCCCAATGCCAATCGGTCCCGGAGCCCCTGTTCTTCCTTCCTGACCTCTTTCCCCCTAAGAGAAAGAAATAATCAAATGAAAGTTTGAGTTTTTAAATAAAGAATAAACACAGCACAAGATACTCTGGAGATTTCAACACAGATATATTCCAAAATAGTCAAACTTTTCACATTCATAAAGATAAAAAAAAAATTCTGGAGGAGGAGAAATGGCTTGAATTTAAGTGAAAAAATTACTCTAAAACTCTCATCATCCCTTCTTGTGTAAGTGCAATACACCATTTTAGCTTTCAGAAGCTATTGTGTGTGTAGCACTGGCAGGCTGGACTGCATTCAATGCATTTGGGTTACTGAGAGGACCAAGCTAACAATGCTTGTGCTGTTCCCTGCCCCCTCACCACCATCCTGGAACGCCACCCTCTCCTTGTCCCCACTCTATTCCATTTTACCTCTCCTTTCAGTTCTGTTGCACCCTTCCTCTCCTTCAGAATCTTTGTCCAATCACTCTGCCAATACAAACTCCTCCTTCCCTGGAGTCTCAGTACGCTTATTGTGTCAATGCCGTCCGTGGTGATACTTGATGACCCCAGAATTGCCTGTTTTCTACTGCTATCTGTTTTAGTCCTGCACCAAAGTCTTATTGTCCCAATGACGTAGAAAAGCCATTTAAAATAAGCCCTTCTGTTCTGTGACATCCTGCGTGACACAGAGCACTCCAGGGTGTTGGGTGTTGCAGTACTTTCTAGTTCCCTACAAGCCTTGCTATCAACACTTATCTATGCAGCAAATGGTCCTTCTGGTTTCTGCCCCTCTATGCTCCTTTAAGGTGAACAGGTGATAGTTTGTATGTTAAGATCTTTAACGTCCCAATATCACTTTTGTATGTTAACATTTAAATTCCATGAAAACTCAACAGAACAGGAGAGTGGGTATTTGGGGGCAAGACAAACTTTTCATTCCAGTCAAATAAACAAACAAACAAACATTGATTATGCTTGTGGTAACTGCCCCAGTGTCCAAGCACCCGGACTGGAAGTACCTTCTACAGAAAGCCTCCTTGTGTCTAGGGGGCAAAGCTGAGCAGAGTTCATATCACAGCTTCCCCAACCCCTGCAATAAACTCAGTACTCATCGATGGGGAAAAAGACAAGAATCATTACCTTAATTCCTTGTTGTCCAATACCAGGGGCTCCTGGAGGACCATAAGGACCAGGGGGACCTGGTTCACCCTGGAGGAAGAAACAGTTCTACATCAGGTCAACTCAACAGTATTTGTTGAACAGCTCTTAGATGTATAGTGATGCAGTAGGAGCTTTGAGGGCAACAGTGAAATCTAGGACATAGTCACCGCCCTCAAAGTTTTTACAATCCAGTTGGAAGGGCAACATAGACCCAGGGTTGAATTAACCAGTGGATACAACAGGCACAATATCTAGGGTCCATGAAAATGTTTCCATGTTAATGTTTAAAATCAGAATAAAAAATAAAAAAATAATAATGATATACGCAAATAATGAATCATGGAACACTATATCAAAAACTAATGATGACTAACATAACATAATAAAAAAATAATGAATATATAACAATGAATTCAGTCTGGATTAAATTTGTCTTTATGCCAACTCAGTTGTAATATATAATTTTTAACATTGTTTTATGGAAGAAGAGGCCCATGAAAACAAAAGATTCTAGGATCCTACAACCCTCACTTGTTTGCTCAACAGACCTTTATTCTGTGCTTCTGACAGACACATTTGTTTTCTACCTAATGACAATCCCCTCTCCTCTTTCCTTCCCTGCTGTTAGAACTCTGACCTGTTCGTGTCAATGGAAAGTTGTTCTTTACACTTAGGGCTGTAGGATGAATTATTATTGATTCAAAGCAAGTCTGGAATCTCCTTTCCCTTTGCCACTGGTTGGTCCTTTGGCTCAGTTCCAACAAATGAGATATGGGGATGTTATTAGGTGCAAAGAGAAAGCTTTTGCTTCTGTCTCCTCTTTCCTAGTTGGAGATATGATAGCTATCTTGTAACCACGAGGTAACAGTCTTGCAGATGAATGCCAACCATTGAAGAGGACAATGCTGAAAAACATTTTGAAGGGCCCCAGCTCCTAAAAAACCTCATTGAACTTGATCAAACAAAACCTCATTGAGCTATCTACCTTCAAACCTTCTTTTTAGGAAACAACAAGAATTCTTATGGTGTAAGCCACAATTAATCAAGATGTCTGTTACTAGAAGCCAGAAGCATTTTCAATTAATAGTCTGCTCTGTGGCAGGCCCATCCTAGAATTCAAGCTTCACAGAACTGAACAAGACGAGGGCACTCAAACTTCTGTATTTCATGAGAGAGGAACCTGAGTCCCAGAGAGGTTACGTGGCCTGCCCAAACTCACACCTCAATAACACCCACCAGAACATGGCTCTGCAGGCTTCTCATATTTCCGATCGTGTGGCATGTTGATAGAGGAAAGGAGAGTGGCTATTGATTACAACTTCTTTTTTAAATTTTTTCTGTTTACAAAAGTAATGTATCTTCATTACAGAAAATTTGCCATCTATTGAAAAGCATGCACACACAGAAAAATTTAAATTATCTATCTATAACTACTACTAATTTCTGGTGCATTTCCTTCTAGTTCCTCATGTCTACACATACCTCTAATTTATGTGAAGGAAGATTTCTGAATACTCTCGTGTTTAAGGTAACAAATCCTTGCTATTTAAAATTTCATCCAGTTTATAGACTTCTCTCGTCTTCATCCTTGTATTAAGCAACAGTAAAATGGCACAAGAAGTTGAGACAAACCCTCTCCAGATTGAGGAGAACAAAAGAATTTTCACCAATGTTAAAGCCTCAATTTTCCCTGGAGGCTTGTGATTTTGAAGAGGACTCTTAGTAACCAGAGCAATGTCCTATTGATATGGGAAGGGCATTACTTTAAGGAAGTCTGTGGACTTTAATCAATAGCAAAGGGGAAAAAGAAGGGACAAGAAGAAGGTTCAGAGTCAATCAGCTCCCCAAAAAATATGTCCAGGCTCAAAATCATAACAAAGAAAACCAGTCTCAAAATCAGTTGATTGCGAGAGTTTAAGGTGCCTTAGCGTTTGAGTGGGTAGGATCTAAAGGTACCTTCAGTTCCTTCTTTTAAGTATAAGTCAATCAGACAGATTAATCAACTTGAGTTTTCCCTTTAAAATCCAAAGTTGTACTTATTTTTTCCATGTATATTAAATTTTCTGGAGCAGCCAGATAATTGTCATCCTTATCTGTCACATGTTTTTGGCCATGGAATTTCTCCACAAATAATATCAGACATAAAGGTTCTCCCAAATGTGAAACTGTTTTCTTGATCTCAAAGTTCAATTGCTAGAGAATATTCAGTTTCCTAATTGAGACTCCAAATTTTCACTTCAAAGAAACTCTTCCTTACAACTTCCTGTGCCACAATCTTGTCAGTTATACTGCGTGTGGGTGTGGGTGACCATTTCCATTGCTCAGCAAAGGAACACCAAGCACTTACTCTGTGGGCAGTAATGAAGTAAATACAGAGAAGTTTACGACATTGTCCCTAACCACAAAGAACTAGTTTAAGAAATAAAAGACACCATTAAAATAATAGTAACATAAGGCCCTAATTTCCTTATTCTATTCATTCCCTGTCCCTTTTATATGGTTTGGTTCTGTAATGGATAAGAAGGCCTTTAAATATTATATTATATTATATTATATTATATTATATTATATTATATTATATATACATAGTATATATTTAGAGGAGAATTCGAGTTTTTTAAGTAGTGGAAGCTCTGCCCTGTATAGTATATTCTGTATGCTTGATCTAAAACAAACAAGAACACGGGTTGGTGAGAAGGTTTCCTCTAAATAGGGACAAGGAATTGGTTCTGTTGTTAACTTGAAATACATGAATCAGGAAAATTAATAGGGGAAGCAACTGTCTTGCTCTTAAACCCATGAGCTTCCTTTAGCTTTGGTCAAGCACCAGTAGCCACTGAGTGATTTCTCAATACTGCTTTTTTATTTATTTTTTATTTTTTTAATGTTTTTTTATTACATTATGTTAGTCACCATACAGTACATCCCTGGTTTCTGATGCAAGGTTCGATGATTCATTAGTTGCATCAATACTGCTTTTTTAGAGAAGACACAGGGATCTGAAGGTTATAGAGGAATCACTTTCCCTTACCTTGGCACAGCTCAACATATCTTCACCTTTCAGTTGCTTAAATTTATTTCTCAGGAGCTTAGCATTTCAACATAAGGCCTATAGACCAGCACTGGCCTACAATTAATGTTTATCCCATTCATACTTCTCCTTTCCCTTTCCTACAAAGATTCCCCAGGTGGTAAAGGGAATGTAATATACCATCACTGGGTAAAACAGGAAGAGAAGAATCAGCATTCTACTCACAATGATTTCTGGAAGTTCACCAAGCCTGCATAGCCCATTACTCCTACCCCAACCTTCACCAGTAAGCACAAACACACAGAGAGAGGTTGAATGGCCCCAGTGCTGCTTGTTATTTCTCTACTTCACTTGCTTTAACCGTCAGAGGCATATTCAAAAAGGACTGAGTTAAAGTGGATAGCCCTGGAGGGGGTCTGTTTCTCACGCCGTCCATATGAGTATAAGCAGAGGTAGGGACATTGAGGAGGTTAGGAAAACCACCATTTCCTCAGAAATTAAGGATGCCTATGCTATGGGCCTCAACATTGAAGGAAGCCAATGTCTAATAAAACCTAGTATTTCCAAGCACTGCCCTGACACTTTATATACATTATGCCACTTAATCTTCTAATAATCTTAGGAAACAAGTATTTTTTTCCTATTTTATGATGTGGGGTATAATCATCACTTTTTAATCCATTTTTCAGCATGCATATAATCACAGAGAAAATAAAAACGTGGCTTTTTTCATTCAATCTAGTTGAATCCTGGCTCTATAATTTACTAACAGTTTGGGCTTTTGCAAGATCCCCATATGCAAAATGAGGATAATTATATCTACCTTGCAGGGCTGCTGAGAGAATGCAAGATATTGTCTATAAAACATCTAAGTCACAGCTAAACACATGATAGCTGTTTAATATGTGTAGATTCAATTGTTATTCACCAGACTTTCATCGGGCACCACCCTGGTACTGCATACCTAGTTACATAATTATAGGCATAAATCAGATTACAACTGCACTTTGTAGACACTTACAATCTGGTTGGAGAGACAAATGAATATAAAAGAAAATATAAGTATGTGAATTAGCTATAATAAAGATATTGAGAGGATGTAAGACTCTGAGGCAGAAATGTTTAATTCTGCCTTAAGGAATTGGAAAATTTTCGTATAGTAGAGGAGATATTTGCTCTGAACCAAAAAAAGTAGGAGTCATATCCAATCTGGAAGAAAAGAAGAGGAACAAAAGTTCAGGAAAAGGAAACAGTATGAGGCATAAAATGATGTGAAAAGTTCCAGGGACAATAAGCAGCTCTGTGGGCTCAAGTGGACAGGAATAAGGCAACAATAGGGTCACTATCTAGAGCAGCACCGTCCACTAGAAATACATAAGGAACCACATATGTAATTTTAAATTTTCTAGTAGCCACATTGAGAAAGTAATAACACATTTTACTTAATATATCCAAAATATCATTTCAGTATATAATCAATATAAAAATCTTATTAATGATTTTATTTATTATTTAACACATGTCTTTGAAATCCTATGTGTATTTAACAATTATAGCACATCTCCATTTAGACTAGCCACATTTCAGGGGCTCAGTAACCACATGTGGCTGCTGTATTGAACAGTGTTTGAGGCCCGAGGTTCAGGTCAGAACCATGGAGAGTACCAACAATTAAGTGGGATGGGAGTGGAAGAGCACAGAAATGTCTTGTGGGGAGTTGAGAAAGACAGTGGCTGAGAAAAAGAAATGGGAACTCCCAAAAATAGTATGATAGAAGTCAGGAAGGAGAATTTCAAAAGGAACTCATCATCTCCAAAGACAAACTCCTACTCTTCCCCTTGCAGACCTGATCATCTAACAGCATTCTCTGTCTCAGGGAAGAGCAGCACAATCCCTCCATGAGCCAAGCCAGAAGAAGGAGTCATTCTTGACACCTCTCACTCCCTTACCCACCATGTGTAATGCATCGCCACCGCTTTTCCATATGTCTTCTAAATCTCTCTCAAATCCATCTAGCTCTTTAATCCTCTACTGTGCCCCTACAGCCTACCTCAAATTAATATCACTTCTTGTTCCAACTACAACAAAGTCTTTAGTACCCTACACACATCCATTATAGCACACTTTAATTTATTCCCCTCATTTTAATTTTAGTTTTATTTTTAATCTGAGTGAAAACATTCAAGGCCCTTCCCTTTGCTCCTAGGGGAAACACAGAGTTCCTTACAAGACTTGTGAGCCCCTGCATGGTGTAGTCCCATGGACTTTCCAGTCCCTTCTGTAACTTCTTGCTTCTTCACTCACCACCCTAGCAGCATTGGCCTTTGTTCAGTTCCTTGTACCTGCCAGGCTCTCTTCTGCCACGGGATCTTACACATGCTACTGTATCTATCTGGGATGTTCTTACCTCCCTTTTTTCTTGGTCAACCCTTATTCATCCTTCAAATCTTATTTTAAGCAGCACGGCTTCAGAGAGGGCTTTTCTGATCAGGTGAAATTCCTATTCCAGAGGTACCATTAGTAGCATTTTTCTCTTTTTCTAAGTATTCATTATAATTATAACTTTGTATTTAGCTAATATGTTTCCCCCTAGATTGTGGGGAGATGTCATGTGACTTTGCTCAGCTTCGCACTGTCAATGCTTAGCTAACTGATAACATTCACTCAACCATCCAGACAGCAAACATTTGCTGAGCAGCAACTTGGGAGCAGGTGCCATGTTAGCTGCTGGAGGAAACAGGAAACAAAACAGATCTGGGCTGGAGGAGTTGAGAATCTGGAAATGTTCCTTTGGAGTTCCCTCTGGTTTAGGTTAGGTTTTCAACCAAGAGAAGCTGTATATAAATTACACAGTAATATCAAGTACCTATTACAGGTTCTCCTGCAAACTTACCCAGATAAAATTAACATTTTTTTTTCAGCTGAAGGAATAATGATTTCATAATAGATGGCCTAAGGTTACACTGTATGGGAAGTTCAGCTAGAGAAACAAAACATGCCTTATTCCTGGCACCAGCTATAACCAAAGTCAACATCTTTCCTTGCCTTAAGATAACAAATAATGAATGGTTATCCAAGACTGAATTTTTTGAGGACAGAAATTTACCTTTTCTTGAATAATACAATTATGAACAATTTAATCATACTTTGGGGCCTTAACATTAGAAAAGACATTTTAACTTCTTTTTTTTTAAATCACTTCCCAAATAAGTGTAACACCAACTTTACATATTTTAAGTCTTCTGGCAAATATTCTCATACTTTCAAAATGGAGGAAAATGGTGGATGAGTGTGCTGCTTAAAATAAGATTTGAAGGATAGGCGCAGAATGATTTGAGTATGGCCAAGATACAATCTTAGCTGAAACTCAAGTCAGTGATGACTGAATACAAAGATTTGGGGAAAAAGTCAAGAAAGGTACTTTTTGAGGAGAATAGAAAGAACCGGGTGTTGGGAGGCAGGAAACTAATATTTATCAAACACTTGCTAAATCAAGCTCTATTTTTAGTACCTAATTCCTCTTGTTTCAGACAAGTGTTATAAGTGGCTTATTTTAGAAAACATTTCAGACTAGACTTTTTCTAGATTAATAAAAGAGAGTTGTCAAAATACTTAGCTGCTTAATTATTATCAACACATATGGCAGTTACTATGATTAACTCATCTTCAAAATAACTCTTAAGAGGAGGGTACTATTATTAACCCATTACATGAGTGAGAAGACTGAGGCCTGGGGAGGATAATTAACTCACCCAAATCACAGAGCTAATACAGTATAGGGCTGGCTTTGAACCCCAGCATTCTGGTTTTAGAGCCAGTGCTCTAACCATCATGCCAGACTGCCTCTCGAGACTTTTCAGTTCTTTTATCGAATGATTTCAAAAATCACTTGATCACAGACTAAATTCGTATCTTTGTTACCAGATGAAAAATATAGAAGTCAGATAGTTACAATCTACCCATTGTGGAAGATCTACCATATGAAAACAAATGATCTCTAAAATAAAATGCAAGCCAAAAGAAAATATACTTTACAAGCCAATTCACATGTCATTTCAGGTATTTAAGTCTACCTGGATCAGTGTTGTTACTAAATTAGTGGTAAAGGTAAAAGAAATTATAATAGCCAATACTGTGATCACACAATCTTGGTCTACGTATAATTCAGTTATTAACCAAATGCACTGAGTCCGAAACCATCAGTATTTCAAATCTCCAATGTAATCTTCTTTGAATACCATCTACTTGGGTAAAAGAAAAGATTGTAAGTCTACCTACTTATACTTTCTAAAGAAGAAAAAAACTCCATAATAACAAAAAATCAGTGAAAATGTAATGAAAATTGCAGTATTATACCAGATTTTAGTAACTCAACTCATTTTCTTGATTGCTATTAGGTTAAACCACATGCAGTTGATAATATTCAACCATGGTTGACCCATACAAATGACATTCATACGGCTCAATCTACTCGGAAGTCACACCTCATCATATATAATAAAATCTAAGGAATTGTGTGTCATTGTCCCTAAAAGGAAGGACTGCTTAGCAGCCCATCAGGAGAGCTTTTAAGAATCTCAGGTCTGATGGACACTCCTTGGACTTTTACCACAATAAAAAAGCCTTACCCTTGGAATAAACGTAATATTACCTGTTGCAATGCTATTGCAATTTACTTGAATTGGGGACATTAGTGTGATTTTTTTTTTTTTTTTTTAATTCTGGCATCCCTCTGAAGACCCTGCAGTAACTGATTCAGTTCCACGTTAGTGCCCAGCTTGACTGGGCATGTGGGTTGGACTCAGCACCTTTACGTCAGGAGCATTTTGGGTTTCTTTTTTCTTTTCTTTTTTTTTTTTTTTTTAAGATTTTATTTATTTATTCGACAGAGATAGAAACAGCCAGCGAGAGAGGGAACACAAGCAGGGGGAGTGGGAGAGGAAGAAGCAGGCTCATAGTGGAGGAGCCTGATGTGGGGCTCGATCCCATAACACCAGGATCACACCCTGAGCCGAAGGCAGACGCTTAACCGCTGTGTCACCCAGGCGCCCCCATTTTGGGTTTCTTGATCCATCAGAGTTTTTACCTTGGCAGTCTCTGTGCACGTGCTCGCGCACACACATGCACACGCACACGCACACACGCACAGTATACCCCTCCTGCTGAGAACCATATGGATCAGAGATTTGGGAATGAAAATCATCTGCCTTGAAGCCATTGGCTGACACCCCACATGTTCTGGCAGCCACTTCAAGTTGTCACTATTGGTTGTCTCATATCCAATGAGTTAATAGCTCATTTAGAGTCCTGGTGGGCGGATGCGCATGTAGGTCAAAGCCCTTTCCACAACAACAACTGCTGGATTACTAATGATTTTTTCCCCTTTAATTAGGCTCAGGACAGAAATCACATTTAAACTTTGACATCTCTGAAGAAAAAAACATTCACATAGTTTGGCAGCTTGGCTCCAACCTTCATTCAACAGATATTTATAATTAAAATTGCAAAGGGATTCTTCCCTTTACACGGCTATCCACCGAGCAGTCACAACCTTGTTCAAAGTTGTTAGCTGCCCAGGGATCCAGAAGGCCCATCATTGGTTTGGGACAAGTGGAAAAGCTGACACGTTCAAGTCCCCTGACTTAAAAGGCTTTACGTGAAGCAAAAACTAGAGTCATTCTGTTAAGAGAGCCGTAAATTTAAACACTTTTCTCTTTGATTAATTATTCCACCCTAGGAATTGTTGAGGTCTAGGTATGTTTCGCCTGGTTTGCTTCCCATCAAGTGTAAGGAATTATATCCTATTTCAAATCATGATGTCAGGAGATCGTTAAGGTTCTGAATTGTGTGAGAGCTGAAATAAAACTACACAGCATGCTTGTTTGAGGAGGAAGTTTAAAACTCTTCAAAGTTGTTCATATCTGTGGTGTTGAACTATTTCCAAACCATAACTGAAATATTAGGTACATTTAGTAAGTTGACCTTCTAAAGCTGCTAAGCTAACGTTGAGTCGAATCAAATACTTAAATAACGAACAAAACAAGAATGTATTTCTTTTTTTTTTTTTTTTTTTTTTTAAGATTATTTATTTATTTGACAGAGACAGAGATAGCCAGCGAGAGAGGGAACACAAGCAGGGGGAGTGGGAGAGGAAGAAGCAGGCTCACAGCAGAGGAGCCTGATGTGGGGCTCGATCCCATAACGCCGGGATCACGCCCTGAGCCGAAGGCAGACGCTTAACCGCTGTGCCACCCAGGCGCCCCAAGAATGTATTTCTTAAACAACTAAATCTTCGTTAATGATAATTCTGTTGCAGCAAAAATAGTGATGTTATAGAAAATATGAGACTCTAAGTTGTATATTTGATACTGTAAAAATAAATAAATAAATAAGTCCCAAGTCTTCTTCCCTCTCTTAGAAAAAAAGTAGAAGGATGGGGCACCTGAGTAGCTCAGTCGGTTAAAACCAGCTCCTGCCTTTGGCTCAGGTCATGATCCCAGGGTCCTGGAATCAAGCCCTGTGTTGGGCTCCCTGCTCAGCGGGGAATCTGTTTTTCCCTCTTCCTCTGCCCCTCCACCCACCTGGGCTCTCTGTCTCTCTCAAATAAATAAATAAATAAAATCTTTTTTTTTTAAAGTGGAAGTATAAGAACACATTAGACTATTATTAAATGTACAAGGAGCTTTTGATGGGTTATGTCAAGACTGTCCTCTTTCCCTATATTATCCCAATATCTTGGAAGAATGGTCAGAATTCCTGGCTGTTGTATCCTTCTCCTTTGTCATCTCCCCAATCTCTCTATCGAAACTGCTCCCTTAAAGATTTTCAATTACTTCAAAGTTGACAAAAAATTAATGACTCTTTTAGGCTCTTGCTTGTTTGACCTCTCTACAGTAGGATACTGTCGACAACTCATTCCATTTAAATACTCATTCACCCATTCAGTCAACAAATACTTCCTTGTTGCATATAATTTTTTCTCTCAGATGTGACAGTGATGCTCCCAACCCATTGTCACTGGAGCTTCTGCTTGGATTTTTTTTTAAAGATTTTTTATTTATTTATTCGATAGAGATAGAGACAGCCAGCGAGAGAGGGAACACAAGCAGGGGGAGTGGGAGAGGAAGAAGCAGGCTCATAGCGGAGGAGCCTGACGTGGGGCTCGATCCCACAACGCCAGGATCACGCCCTGAGCCGAAGGCAGACTCTTAACCGCTGTGCCACCCAGGCGCCCCTGGATTTTTTTTTAAACAGTGAAGGACCTGCACATATTTGTCCAATTCTCCTGCCAATGGTTCGTATCTGAAAGAAAGCTAGCAATGTTTAAAGGTATAATGCATGGAAGCTAACAGGAAGCTACCAGCTACCAAAAATACATGCATGGACTTTCCCAGTAGCTATCACAATGGTTGACAACCAGACCTCTTTTTAAGATTGACCTCTTTTCATAGGGCATTTTGAAGAAAACAGGTTGTTGTGTAGGGCTGTTTATTATGTTTACAGTTTCAACTTTAGGATTTATACATTTAGTTCTTATTTCTTCAGAAGAATACTATCTATTTGAAAAATATATACTGTGCTTGGAAACCTCAAGAAATGAGGTGAAACCCTGACAGAGTTGGAGAAGGAGAAATACGGTGTCCAAGAGTCATGGTGTGGTACAGAACCATGGAGTGGTCTAACTGTTTGATGTGCCCTCACTCCTCTTGAAACATGGGTTCCATGTATTCATGGATATGAGGTCCTTTGTTCATTTTGGATGGATGGATAAATGCTTGATTCACTGGAGATTATTAACCCTCATCATATCTATTTATTAAACTGGACACGAATGGTGCTATTTCTCTGTGGTGTTTTGTTTTTTTGGTTTTTTTGTTTTTTTGACATCTCAGAAGTATAAGTGAGTTAAGACAAAGTCTCATATGTAAAAGGACTCTGAGTTTCTCAGACTTGTGTGTAGTACAAGAAGAAAAATTTTAGGGGAGAAAAGCCCTGCAGGAAATATACGAATGTCCTGGATCAAACAATGGAAGAGGTTATGAGAAGCGAGGTAATTCATCCATTAAGATGAGTTAATACAGAATATAATATCATGGTCTTTCTAATTGTTGCAGGTTTAACGTGTGGTACTTTGACTTGGGAAAGCATATCGGGGCTATTTCCTAGTGTTCTTTGGCCCTAGCACTAAAACTTTAGTACTAGGATACTCCCAACATGTCACAAGCTATTTTCTGCTCCTGCTACAGTGAGCAGGCCCTCCTCCCAGAAGCACAAAGAGGGTCTTGGAAAGAGCAGATTTGAGAGAGATTTGAGAAGGAAATACCCTTCCAAAATAACCTCAGAAAGACATCAAGAAATGGCAGAAATTACCTAATGTGGGTTTGGCATACCCAGCATTCTACTGTATTTCTTTGTACAAAACTCATTTTGTCATTTGTTCTCTGTGATTTGAAAGCCCTGCCAATCTTGAGCCATTTTTTTCTAGCTATGAGAGGGCTCATTCTAGGACCAGATGGGATTGCAACCTGAACCATCACAATAGCCCTTGGAAGTCAGCGTAGGGCTCTTAGGTACTCAATTTTTACTCAGAAAGAGCACCAGGCTCTTTCCAGAGTTATAGCATTTTCTGTTTGGTCCTAGGGATAAGGCCCTTGTGTGATTATGATGCTAATTGATTTTAGAGACTGATGGGATGTTCTTCTTATGAATGTCACTGCATGACCTTCATATATGGGGGAGGCTGAAGTGGCCTGAGAGCCACAGTTTCATGCTGAGAAACATCTATGTTTTGTTTCTAAGACAACAAGGTCATTCAGGGCAAAATAGGAGCTACTTTACATGTGGAAAATATTAATGACAGAAATGATTTGTGAAACCGGGCCAGCATCACATTTTCCCTTGATTTATCACATGCTATTTTTTTCCTTTTGTTCTTTGGCCACCTTTCTGCAAATGCTTTGATGAAGAAAATCCAATGACTAGAGCATTAGAATGGGATGTAGCTCATGAGAGAAACCATTCATAAATTCAAAGATATAGGCCCCATCTAGAAACTCTTATGGAATCTTTTCAAATGTTACAAATCTAAAGGTTTCTATTTGAAGATTTCCTAAGAAACAAAATATTTGAAAATGCACATTACTGGTTTCTTTTTCCCATGCGATTCCCATCCTTCTCTTCCTGCATTTTCAGATGAATATTATAATGAAATAGAAATGCACCTCTCAACAGACTGTTGTGTCCAGCCAGAGTACAAGAGAAGGGACAGATGCAATTTCCGTACTGTCCAAAAGAAATGCATTTATCTCAGGTCAACTTATTCAGGAAATTCAGCAATATTCCTAAGGAGATAAATATAATATGGTGGTTAAGAGTAGACTGGCTGGGTTTGAATCCTGGCTCTCTCTATCCCTTACTAGCTTTACAGACTTGAACCCATTGCTTAAACTCTCTTTGCTTGAGTAGCCTAATCTGTACCATGGGGGTAAGACTAAAACATGCCTCAAAAGGTGGGATTATGTTAAGTTAGTATTTACAACTATATATCTGTACATAGTAAATATACAATAAATGTTATCAATTATTATAGAAGTTTCAAAATAAATAATCCTCCCCGTGCCCATTAGAAAATACAGAATTACTAGGTTTTAGAGAATTTTTTTGCACAATTTGCAACAGCAATTTCTTAAAAACATTTAATAAACATTATAATAAAATGGTAATGCATGAAAAGAAATGTCATTATAAACATAACATTATTTCCAGATTGAGGAAAAAAGAATATATTAAGTCTTCAAGATTTAGAAGTACATTCTGAGACACAAGATGGAATCATTCCCTGAAAGCTGACTTTTAAGATAATATACTAATAAATGTATAAAATTTAAGAAATCTTAATGATCAATGTGACACGTATCTCTGGTTGACATAATCAAAGAGAAGTAGAAATTAGTAATAGTCTTGAAGTACAAGTCAAGAGACTATTAGATTTGTGACCTTAAACCAGAAATATTACTAGAAGGAAAAAGAAAAACCCACTCCCACTTCATTTGCTCCCAGCAACCCAGAACATTCTCAGAAATTGACATCTTTTCAATTGGCGATGAGCTTTGTGTATTAACCTGGCAGTGAATTTTGTGATTAAAACCCAAGTGGTCATTTTATATATCCTTTACTACAATTTATTTGTTTTAATTTTTTTAAGATTTTATTTATTTATTTGAGAGAGCAGGGGGAGGGGCAGAGGGAAATAATCCCAAGCAGACTCCACTCCCTACCAGGGCTCAATCTCACAACCCTGAGATTATGACCTGAGCTGAAACCAAGAGTCGGGCACTTAACAAAGTGAGCCACCCTGGTGCCCCCTTAACCACAATTAAAAAAAAAAAAAAAATTTTTTTTTAAAGAGGACCTTGGAAAATTCATGAAAAGTATTCAAATACTTACGATGATGTGGAAGTCAAGCATGAAATGTTATTACCTCAGAAAATCGTAACTTCCCCTAAATACTTGACTATATTTACTCTAAGACTTAATATACTGTTGGAATTAAATTTTGCGTAAATAAGTTTATGTTGGGTGCCTGGATGGCTCAGTCGGTCAAGTGTCTGCCTTCAGCTCAGGTCATGATCCCAGGGTCATAGGATTGAGCACAAAATTGGGCTCCCTGCTCAGTGGGGATGTCTGATTCTCCCTCTCCCACAGTGTGCTCTCTCTCTCTCTCTCTCTCACTCTCAAAACTAAATAAAATCTTAGAAATAAACAAATAAAGAAATAAGTTTATGTTAAAAGAGAAACCTAAATAGTAATTGTATGAGATATGAATAGAAGTGGGCAAATGATAGCACCTTTCTGTGGTCTCCCAAAGCTGCCTGCCCTGCCCCCAGCCCTCCAAGGGAGCTCTCCAAAGCTGATGAGCCTGGCTGTGCCTCTGCTTCAGGCAAGCCATGTGATACCCAGACTTCACTTCTCATTTTCCAAAGAGAAAACTTTGGGCCAGTATGATCTCTAAGAGCCTTCGTGGCTCAAACTTCCTATAATTCTAGCACTGTTGGAAACTCCAACCCCAATCCCTGATGTGGAGCCTTTTTTTCACAAACATGAAAATGATCATCTTAGGTAACCAAAGAATCCTAGAAATAAGTGTGGATTGTCAAAATATTTTTTTTTCTTGCTGCAGGATCTTTTCCACAGCCAAAGCAATTTTATAAAAACTTCTACTCAGTATTCAAGAGATACATTTCTTTTCCCCAGAGAGAATTAATCATAGGCAAAGACTGGAAAAGGCAGTTTCCCCAGATGAAGCTTAAGCACACTCCCGCTGAGAAGCTCATTCTATTTTAATTTGCCAATTAAAAGTGGCCTGGGAAATCACACATTGTCGTTATCTCATTAAAAATACTATACTTGTCACTCTATTTCTTCTCTCTGGAAAAAGAACACTCAAGTAGCCCAACTGCTCCCCACAGCTTTGATTTGATAGCACCCTTAAAAGCCTGGCTTTGTCTAGGGTCCACTAGGGATGACACCTTCTGCTGTTCTTGCTGCCACAAATTCCACAGATCTCCGGTCACTAACGACACTATTTATTGGATATTTACTATATCCATGAAATTTAATAAGCATTGAGGAGAGTTTAAAAGGTACTAAAAAGCTTGTTTTCAGCAAATTAATGGCCACTCTCGTTAGAAAACAGAGCCTTAAAACCAGGTCTTTTGAGGGTCTTTTAACTATCCCAGCCATAGCATCTTTTGGTTCTATTTGGCTCTCATTCAACCCCTCCCGCTGTCTTGCTTGGTTATCTGTGGAACGACATTACAAACATGGTACTGATGGTTGAGATTACACCCCTGTAATGATTTTTAAAAGCTCGATTTCTGTTGGCATGACAGTTATAAATTTCTTTCTTTTATAAACTATATACTGAGTTGACATCACATATTGGGAAATACAGTGATTTGAATTGGTTATTTGTTACTACTTTTCAGTTTCTAGTGAACCATAAGATGACTAAAGAGCAGGAGTGAGAAGGAAATACTGCAAAGATTCTGAATAATGGCTTGTATTTAATAATGTACCTTTGAATAATATGATAATAAATGATAAACCTATGCCATTGAGTTCCTGCATGTACTTGAACACGATGCTGTGTATACATCCGCAGGTTATCATGGATTGCCAAAGACACATCCTCAAAGAGTCCACTGACTTCTGCTTAATAAAAACACACATCACTATAGCTCACTAGGGGAAAGGCACTCTGCCTGTCTTTAATCAAAGGGTATGATTACCTTATTGCCTTGAAATCCCTTCGGACCTGGATCCCCTGGAGGTCCACTAATGCCCTGCTCCAAGGTGAAAACCAAGAATTAGTTCTGTATACAAAAGGCCAACCAAGACTGAATCGTTCATTAGGGTCCCTAGAGATGCTGAATTTAGAAGTCAGACTATATATCTCGGCGTTACGTTGGGGTCACATGTGACTGAGAAGTGGAATGAGATAAAAATGCTCGTGTCAAATAGGCAGCTTCTAAAATAGTACTTAAGCTGAGAGCAAACATTTATTCACGAGAGGTTTGCTTTCTAAGTCTGTGTTTCCAACCTTTTTCCTATGCTGGACAGCTTTTCTGAAAAATTTTGAATGAACAACAATTTTTTTTAATATCTAAGGCATTTATAACTGAAAGTTGGAGCTTCTCATGACCCTGTGATAACCAGAGTTACTGCCCTGCCCCACTACAATTCTAGGCCAAAGCAAAGAAGTTGATGGTTAACAAGATGCTATCTAGGAAATCTTGGGTCAAGTTATAATTTTCAGTAGAGTTTTTGAAATACTGAAATTAACCCTCATATACACACATCACACCCCCCATGAAAAATTTAGAGTAAGCGAGTCCCCAGGCAGGGGGGGCGGGGAGGGGCACTGATCTAAATCATTTTTTGAAATCCATGGAATTTGTTTAACTTAAATAAATGCCTTGAAGAATTATTCCATGTTATAGAGCATTAAGTACTTATAATGATGGAACAATACAAATACTGTAATTTAAATAAAATGTGTAGTTCTTCCGACTATATTATAGTAGCAAAGCAAAAATAGTTACATCCTATTTTTAAATGCTTTGGATTTATCTGTCTTCCTAGACCCGAATTTTTAAACTTTTATCCCTCTAATAAGTAAACTCACCTGCTGGTACCTATCTTTGGGGAGCTTGAATTAGTTATTCAAAACATTAGGGCAGTGATTTCCAAACTTTTTGCACGTTAGAATCACCTGGGAATCTTTAAAACTATTGATGCTTGGCTTTGCTTGGCTTCAATCCCTAGACATTCTGATTGAATTGGCAGAGAGAGTAAATGGGCACAGTGAGTTTTAAGAGCTTCCTAGGTGATTCTAATCCTATTATTTTAATCTAATCTAATCAGACATAGATTTGATTTAGCCTCCTTACCTGAAGTCCTCTCGGTCCCTTTGGTCCATGTGGTCCTAAGGATCCCTGTGGAATAAAATTAATGGTAAGTTGCTCTAAATATCCATCTTCAAAGTGCAATGATTTTAGGTGGGGGGAAGGGAATGTTTTCTCAGTAATGGCCAATCTTCCCAGGTTATCCAAACAGCAAAGCCAACGTTGTTGGTTTTTGTTAACAAAATGATCCGAATTAATAAGCCAACTTGAGGTCAAATTTTCCTTTAGTAAACTCCGTGAAAGCACAATTTTAGATATAAGTCCTTCACCTGTATATTGAAATTTTGATCAAAGTAAAGAATTTATTTCTTAAGATTCTTTAGAAAGCAGTACACTTAGTGGAATATTGTTTCTTTCCAACAAGGCAAAGTCAGTTCAATTGACAATTTGGTGAGTTTCCACAATGTCTAGATCACTCTTTTGCCCATCTTCAAGACATGCAACTTGACAAAACAGTGTTTATACTCAACCCTCTTTTAATAAAAAATAATTCAACATGTCAACTTTTTAGAATTTATTTTTATGAGAATATAATATAGTCTTTCTTTTCTCACATTTTCACTTTTTTTGTTTACCAAAATACAACGTGTTCATAACAGACACATCGTAGCAATTATAGAAAAAAGCAAAGAAACAGAAAAAAAGATCACACAGAAGGAACTGCTATTAACATTTCAGGCATATGCAATAATTACATTTCTTTAAATAATTTGATTAAAGGGCATATACAACTTTGTGCCCTTATCTGGTCTTCCATTGTACCAAAAATATTTTTCCATGTCATTAAAAGCTTTTAGTAAATGGAATAATATTCAAGAATATGAATCTATCATACTTTACGTACTCATTTCCCTAGTATTGATATTTAAGTTGTTTCTGATGATTTCTATTTTAAATAATATTATAATGAACATCTTTGTGTATAAATCATGTCCCACTTCTGATGGATTCCTAAAGCTGATGTTCTGGAAGAGGTTGAAAGACACAGAGACGATAAGCACATTCAAGGCTCTCTCACTCTATGTTCACACCATACATGGAAAGAAAAAGCAAAACTTCCCTCTGTGGAGTTTGTTCAGATTTCCATTCTTACTGAGTAGAGAGGGTGCGTCATCACCTTACAGACTCCCCATCAAGGCTCAATATTATATATTGTCTCAGTGTTTGCTAATTTGAGAAGTGAAATAATATTTTCATGTGTTAATTTCACTTATCTGATTGCTAATATTTTCATTTATTAGCCATGCACATTCTCTCTCTTGTGTCTCTTTATGTTCTTCGTATGTTTGACTTATAAACTTATATGAACTCTTCGTGTCAAGGGCACTATATTTCATTGACTCTAGGCATGCGGGGTTTTTTTTTCAAATTTTTACATCTCCGACACTAAGATGCATCTTACAATCAATTGCATCTTCTGTTTATAATTGGCAGCACCTTTTCTTTCTTTTTGGCACGGGAAATAATAGGGCATTTAAAAATCCCTGACATCTTATGACAATGAAATATGGTATTAACTCTTTGTCAGCCATTTTCATTTCAAAAAGTTTTCACAGTTACTGTTTAACTTTCATTTTTGTTCTTCTGTGTCCCCTCTTTTGTATTTTCAAGTCCATGTCTGTCTCCCATTTTCAATTATCCTCTGGGCAGAATCTATTCATTACTACAGTTTCATTTTGCCCAGAGATAATTACCAAGCCTACATTTTTCGGATCCACCTGGCCTTTAACTCCACAGTACTTTAAAAGCTTTCACAAAGTCTCAAGTTATTTGAAGTGCTTAGTTACATAGGCTGGTGTCATCATCTTATTCTTTTCACCTTTTGCCTGGTTTTTTCCTTGGCTCTCTCCCATAATTAAAATACAGATATGAAAAGAGTTGAGTATCTTGGTGGCATGCTGTTAATAGTTCTTAATTATAATGAAAACTATTTTTAGTCTGTACATTTTTGGACCCTTTGTCATTATGTTTCAAACGTACTCTCTGTATATTTCTGGTCCATTAAGGAACTCACAACATATTTAATGTTGTCTCCAGTTTAAATACTTTATTCATGTTTATTTTTTAGCGAAAGGTAAATACCTACCCAATTACCTGTGGCTTGCTGCAATTTCAAAATTTCAAACCCCTGTCTCTGCCTAGTTCTGTCACATTATTTATAATTATTTCAATAACTTATTCCATAGAGTTCTTCACTCCCTTCTGGAAAGTGCTTGCTGTTAGTGTTTACATCTGAAAAACAATTCCACTTTGACCTGATTGAAGCTTGAGTTGACTTTGCGGGTTAAATTATTCTTTTCGCCATAACATTCTGTAGGCCTGGCCTCAAAGGTTAGGGTGCCATAAAGCAAGGTCTTAAAGGTCCATAGGAAAGGCATGTGGGGTTTCCATTAACTAAAGTTAGGCATGGCTTTGTTTTCTGCTTCATGTTTTATAAATGTGAAAATGAAGCCAATGACTTTCCAACTCCAGTAGTGACAGCAAAGTAATGCATCCCAGGAATTTCCTCTTAAGGAATCTCAGCCCCAAAGCGATCACAGCTGTTAGCATTTTAAAAACGTGTTTCTTACTTTGTCACCTTTTATTCCTGGTTTGCCACATTCTCCATTTTCCCCCTGAGAAATAAATAAATGAAATTAGTAAGAGGACATTTGTAGTCATTCGGGGTTAGGATTAAAAAAAAAAAAAAAAGATTTCTTATGACATAAGCACCCTAATGGGTTATACACAAGTTTATCCTCAATCCTGTGGGTTATTTGGGCATTGCACTTTGAAAAATTTGATCCATGAGTCATCCTTAACTTGACAGAATCGAATCCATGACACCACCTAGTGAGGCTTAACATCGTTGAGAGGTGGATGAAATTAAAAGGAAAGAAATTAAGGATTACTGAGCAGCTACCATATCCTCTTTGTGTGTGTGATTTAATTGAATCCATATCACAGCTCAATGAGATCAGTTTTACAGTTTTGTTTTGTAGATGAAAAAACTTACACTCAACAAGAGAACTTCCCTCTATCAGGTAGCTCAGACTCACAGTCCCTATTTTTTCCACAACACGATACTCCATCCTGAGTACCAACTTTGATCAGTTAGTAGTAAGAAAAAGGTCCTGAGACCATGCCCTGGCTTGGTGGGGAAAGGAGCCATGAAGAATTAGCAAGACCTGCTGGGGACGGGCATGATGGCAAGCATGCTGTTACTTCCCATCATCACTGTCTCCTGTCCTGCCTTTACTGGAGTAGTTATGAAAAAAGAACTAACATTTAAATTATGCTTTATTGTTTATGATCAATGTTATTTTGCAGATGTTATCGCAGTTAAGCTTCCATTAACTGTCTGACATAGATATTATTAGCCCAATTTTACAGATTGAGAATCTGTGATTCCAAAGGTTAAGTAACTTGCTCGTGTAGAATGAGAATTGGGACCTCTGAATACTAATCCATTGTATCAGACTTCTAAGACTTTGAATAATTAGAACTAAAAGGTATCAAAGGCAATTGGAAAAATGACTAAAGTTAGAATTTTCAAGTGCTTTCATATTTTTTTCCTGAACCTCAAAGCAATTCCTTTAAAAAATTTTTTCTTTATTTGAGCATAACACAGGGTTACATTAGTTTCAGGTGTACAGCATAGTGATTCAACTTCTCTGTAGTTATGCTGGGCTCACCGCAAGTGTAGCTACTATCTGTAACCATACGACACTATTACAATATTACTGACCATGTTGCCTTAATAAACAGTTCATATTTTTAAGATGCAGCAACTCAACTGGAGAGGTTCAATGAGTTACTTAAATGTACATGCTAGCCAATGACTCCTAGTCCAGTTCCCTCAATACTGTTTCCACTGCTGCTTTATCTTCCACATGCTGTAAGGTGTGCTACCCAAAGCGCCACTCCACAGTGACGTCAGAAACTTGCACTATGGTGAACATCAGTGCCCTGCCTCCATTAAAGAAGACACGCGGTGAAAAATGAATGTCGACAGAACAGTGTATTTAATGGTATAGTGGATTTATATTCTGATGCAAGCTTTATCTCATCACAAAATACCAACAAGGGGTTCACAGACTGACAGCCAATGGGCAGACCACCCTTGGAATAGCACCGCTCTAGGAAGGGAAATAACAATTGTAACCACCAGTCATGGATCCAAAGTCCAAAGCCTTTACATTACTGCTAATCCCCTCAACAGATTATATTAGATTAAAGAGAGAGAGAGAAAGAGAGGAAAAGGAGGTTCAGAGATTAAATAGCTTGCCCATGACCCCAGGCATTACATTCCCAAGTCCATGTTCATCAACCACCCAACACTGAACAAGGCACCCCGCTGTGGTATGCAAGTTACTTTCCGTTAGCCCAGGGTACGACATGGGGTGTTGCTGGCATCAGGAGCAGGAAAGAGGGAGGTACAATTCCTAGATCCAGCTATGCCTCTGTTCAAAAGCAATCTGTTCTCTCGCCACATCAAACTGAGTCAAACTGACCCAGGAAAAACTGAGCTTTCACTTAGAACAAATTGAACATTTATTTCTGGATGCAAATGGAAAATCATTGTTGAAGAATCAATTAGAAAGCAATTAATTTAATAATGTTGGACGGGAATAAAATGAGTCAACCACCAAAATATAAAACAGAAAAGTACCATAAATACACTCAAAATTCTTTTGGCCAGGATTCACATTCCATTTGTCCAGACAGATTTGTTAGCTATAGGGTCCTGAGGAACAGCATTTGTTTTGGGGGCAGACTTCCATCAATGAAAATATTGTACTCATGTTATTTGCCTCATGAGTACGCAAAGGCGTTTTCTTTTTTGGTGGGCTCAGTAATCCCCGTGGAATGGCCGCAATTACACAGTTTCAGAGAGCAAGTGCTTCAGAAAGCTACGAACAGATTAGCTCTGTTTCCAGCCTCTGCTTTCTGATGCTGCTGTTCCCGGTGAAATTCTGGTTTGAATGTCAATGGTTCGGGGTCACTTTACTCTGACAGCTTGTATTTTCCAAATGAGAACTCCACCAGTGATCTGTAATTTCCCAGAAGGTTAAATGAGTCTTTTCATATATATAAATATACATGAATATATGTGTGTGTGTGAGTGTGTGTATGCATGTGTGTAAATATATATGTAGTGTTCGTGAGTAGCTCATATTATAAATCAAGGTGGGGGCCCGTATATAGGACAATTTTACAATCATGAAATTTTCTTAACTTTCCTATATTATCACTGATTCCCTGATTCTTTGTAACAGCACCTTACATTTATAGACCAGCAAAGAGTTTATAATACATTGCCCCATCCATAATTCCATTTGATTCTCCAACCACCCTGTAAATCAAGGAAGCCTACGTTAATCCATACGGATGAAGAAACATACACTTAACACTTCCAGTGATTGGGGATGTATTTATTTGCCTGTATGTAGACTCACCTCTGTATATGCCGGGCCCAGGGCAGGAGTGCAAGGGGAGGCCTATATACCATGTATCGAAATAGTTGAAAGTTACACATGAAGCTAATAACCTACTAATGTTTTAACTTCCCTTTCGACAAGTATCCCTTCAAAAGGAATACAAAATGAAAGAATTTTTGTATTCCTCAGAGGTTCGTGTGCAAGTACAGCCCCATGCCCCAGCCTATAGCCCTGCTCCCACTTGACTCCTCCCCACTTCTGTTTCCTTCCAGCATAGGAGGAACAGATGCACCCCGAAGGTGCCCCAGGCAGTACAACAATGCTCCTAGCACGGCCCCCTCCACTCTTGCCCTGCTGCTTCCTAGCTCCAATGGGGGTCAGACTGGAGTAGATCCAGAGCGAGATCTCTGGGCTGGGTTCTGAGGGTTGTAGACAGATTGAATGAGAGGGACATGCTCTGCTTTCAGATAGACAATCTGCTAACAGAGAGAACAGCATCATGGACCTACGAATGAACCACAAAACACACTCAAAGGTTCTGGAGCCCCCATCCAGCTTGCTAACTTGTAATTGGCAAAGAATCCTAAAATAACCTATCAGCCCATAACTCTTGTTCGTCAAATTTATCCCCCCCATCTAGAGACGCCTACCCAGCTCTACCCAGATGCCTGACTGTATGAAGTAAGCAGTTCCTTATTGCTTCACCAGGATAAATCTTGCTTCTGTGAGAAGGTCTGGTGTCTAGGAGTTACAGAAAATGAAGCACCAGGAGAAAAACCTAACAGCCATGTTACTACATCCATTTGTATCTAGAAACTCTGAGTCTGGATATCTGGGCTGCATGGCTGTTACATTGGGGTTCTCGTGTTTGCAGAGCTGAGAGAGACTGGATCCTGATCTCAGGAACCTTAGGGTGCCTTTCAGCCCTTATGTTATAACATGTCCCATATCGTAAGTTCTATTATTATTTTCTATTAACAGACTTAATATACTTAGGAGCTAGGGAATCCAGACTTACAAAAATTAAGGCAAACAACTTTTATTACATACATAAATACAGTTATGTTTCTTTTTCTTTCTGAAATCCTTGTCTACCTATGCGTTGTTACCACTTACCTTCTCACCTTTGTACCCAGGAATTCCCTAGTTGAAAAAGGAAAGAAAGAGTAAAACATATTAGAAGACGTTGCTGGAGGAAGTATTTGATGTTTTTCAATTTACAAAGTATAACAAAACACATGTGTATGGTCAAGGAAACTAAGACCACATATGGAAATGTAAGCGATGTAACCTGTCTGAACCTACTTTTCCCTTAATTACATTCTATCTCAGTTCCACATATTTTTCCAACCCAGGTCCTTACCCTTGGTCCCACGGCTGAAGGAGAGACTAGACACGGAAACTTGTGGTAGAAGGGACAACCTAAAATACTCCTTTCAAAATTGTTGCATTGACTTTTAAGCTACGAAGCATCCCAGCTGAGAATGTTTCACAGAGACGAAGAAATTGGCTTTGAAAATGAGCTAAGATAATGGCCTTTCCAATGTATGTAAATATTTATATCCATGATGGTCCTCCTTTCAAATTCGGGCTGAGATATAGAACATCAATGAAATGAATAGTTCCTTTATCAACCCTAATGAGACAGTGACCTTTAAGTTGCTATATTTTATCTCCCGCTAACTGTGGGCCCGGTGCCTCTGCTCCCTCCCCTTCTGTGTTACTCCGGGGAAGCCTGCACAGCCTCCGCCATTGTGTCCCTGCCCAGGAGCCTCTAAGTAATATAGTCCTGAATAGTAAGTGAACTGGGAAATTACCAACTTTAAGCAACACCAAGCCTTTTTCAAATAGGATTTCATGTCTTTTTCCTACAACAATAGCTTTTAAGTATGAAAATAGAGTTGTAAGACATAGTTTAAGTGAACTGGAGAAACCAGCAGAATAAACAAGCTATTATCGCAGTTACACATGTCAGACTACAGAATTCTGTTTTGTATGACTTTTCTTACAAGAGGCAAAAAAGGAAAAACTTCGGGAAGGAAATAACACTTCTCTCCAAATGAGAGGTCACTGAGAAATTGGACATAAAAATAGAACTACAGTCAAAAATATTGTTACACTATAATTTAGTTCATCTTAGAAATATTTATTAGCATAAATGGTTTAAGTTTTCATCTTGTGCTTAAAATTAAAGGCCGCATTATAGACAGTTAAATTGGGGTTCTTTATGAAAACAATTCACGTTCGCAACACTAAGAAATGCTGGACCTCCAGCCTCAGGAATTTGGGGGTGCTCTCCACCCCTGACAGCACACAACCATATTAAAATCCTGTCATTATTTTATGCTAAAAGAGTTAGGACTATTTAGGAAGACGTCAACACAGCTTATGAATAGAAATGTTACTTTTTATAGTATCCTCGTTTTCCCTCTGTTTTTCTTTCTGAAATCTCTGGTCAATTTATTGTTTGGTTCCTATCAGCGCCCTTCCTTCCTTCCTTTCAGAATATCTTAATTACTAGTTTTAAACTATTCCAATTAAAAACATCCCACACTGCACCCATCGGTCCGCCAAATTTGCTTCTGACTTTCCTATTTCTTTTAATGGTACCATCATATTTCAAACCACACAGAATCAAAAGTTTACAATTATCTTTTTCTCTACTTGCCCCTTACATTCCTTTAATCCAGCCCGTTAAAATTCTCCACCAGCTTTCACTGCATTTAGTTTTAAGTCCATCCTCCCTACCCCTGCCAGCAAAGCCCTCCGTAACCCACCCCTGCCTACCTTGATAACCCGTCTACTACCACTCTTTACCAAATTCTGGCTTTCTTTCCATTTCTCCAGCCTGCCAAGCTTATTCTGACTCAAGAGTCTTTGCACTTACTGCTCTTTCTGCTTAGAACACCCTCATGACCTTGTTTTATGTTTCCAGAACACATCTTGCTGCTGAAATCTCATTTGTTTGTCTGTTTATTGCTCCCCCTGCTAGACCACTGTATGAAACAGGAGCTATCTGTCTTGCTCGGTCCTGTAGCCCAGCATGTAAAGAAGGGCCCGACATATAGCACATGCTCAATAAATGTTTGCTGAATATATGAGTCAGAGTCAGTCCCCACAGCCTTTTTTCATGCTTCTCACAATGGTCTCTTCTTTTCTAGTTTATCATCACTGTGGCCCAATTCTGTCCGATAGAATGTGAGCCTCATATATAATTTAATTCCCTAATAGCCACATTAAAAAAGCAAAACAAACAGGTGAAATTAATTTTTAAGAATATATTTTACTGAGGGGCACTTGGGTGGCTCAGTCGGTTAAGTGTCTGGCTCCTGATTTCAGCTCAGGTCATGATCTCAGGGTCGTGAGATAGAGCCCCACGTTGGGCTCTGTGCTGGGCATGGAGCCTGCTTAAGATTCCCTCTCTCCCTTCCCTCAGCCCTGTCCCTCCCCCCCTACTCTCGCATGTGTGTGTGCTCTCTCTAAAATAATAATAATAATAATAATAATAATATAATCTATTGTACTGATCCCAATAGGTCTGAAATACAGTCATTTCAACACGTGACCAGTATAAAAGTTACTAATGAGATATTTTACATTTTCTTTGGTACTAAGTCATCAAAATTCATTGTTATTTTACTCCTACAGCACACCTCAATTCAGGCTAGCCATGTTTCAGCTGCTTGGTGAGCACATATGGCTAGTGGCTTTCGTATTGTCCAGAGCATTTCTAGCCAGTGTCCCTGTTCTCATACAGACTGCAACAGAAAACCTTCTAAGTGCTCCTTCCTTCTGCTTATTCCCACTTCAATGTCTCCTTTAGAGTCATGCCAGATTAATCTTCCAAGGACACAGCTCTTGGGTTGTACGCTTCATCTAAAATCTCAGCCTCTCCCCTAGCAGAGCATGCAGCCCCCACCCTGACCTTCAAGCTGTGTCTAACAGCACTCCTCTTCAGGCATCCCGACCCTCCCCGCACTGTTTTCCAACACATCGCCTTCCCTCAGGTGGCTGCTTAGGGCACCGGCAGCTGGAATGCCTGTCGCCTTCCACCTTTCTGTTCTGTCCTTTCCTGTCACAGTCCTACACTCTCCAGGAGTCATCCTTTAACACCTACCTTGGCTTCAATATCTTCTGAGTGCCCACCATACTTCGTGCATGCAATTTTTACAATATTCTGACATTCTGCTTTACAGTGTAGCTATTTTTTTAAATTAATGTATAGTTGACACGCAATGTTACATTCGTGTCAGGTGTACAGCATAGTGATTCAACTTCTCTGTACATTATGTTCTGCTCATCACAAGTGTAGCTACAATCTGTCCCCATACAACCCTATTACAATACCATTGACTGTATTCCCTATGCTGTACCTTTTATCCTAGTGACTTATTCATTCCATAACTGGATGCCTGTACCTCCCACTCCCCTTCACCCATTTTGCCCATCCCCCCACCTCCCTTCTGGCAACCAATATTGTAGGTATTTTAAATATCTTAATCTCTCCCATAACAAACTTTTCGAAAAATATAAGCACTTTGTCTTAATTTTATTTTCATATAATAATATGCTTTATATGTAGAAGACACCTAAGAAATATTTCCTAAGTGAATAGCACACATTTCTGAATGAATTTCCATTGTTCATAAAGTTGATTAAAAACACCAAGAGATGAGTTTTGAAAACCTCTGGGCTTGACTCCTGGGCTTTCACCAAGGGGACAAGCCAGGAGGAGCAATGTGATATGGCCTTTTTTTTATTCACCATACACACTTCTCTGCTCTTTGCTACTTTGCTGCAACTCCCCAGAAAAATGCAAAAGAAGGAATTTACTGTGATTATTTATCAGACAATCTCTAACATCTTCTAATTTTAGAAATAATAAATCCATTAGAATGATAGCTTTTTTGGGTCTCTAGATCAAAGTTACAAAAGCATAGTCTAGATTACATAGTTCTGTGCTCCCAGAATTTTTAAATCATTCCTTACTGGAAAAAAAAAAACACAAGATGCGAAGGAAGATATTTTTCTTATTTGAGTCTTCCACAAATCTCACTTAAGTATCAGAGAATGTCACGTACTTGACTAGCCTGTCCCATCATCACTCCTGCTGAGCAGGGTATTTTCTCCACACATTTCCACCTCTAAGATCCTATCTGTCTGAGCCATCAGAGCACACGTACGTATAAATCATTTTTGTAGTTGCGCTGCAGGGATCGCAGGGATCAACTGCAGAGTCTTAGCCTCCCGGATTACTTTCTTGGGCAGGCATTGCAGTTGTATACGTACCCCTGGGCCTCTTTCTCCAGGGTCCCCTTTTTGAGCATCACCCTGTGACAAACAAACAAAACTCAGTCAAAATTCTACAGCCTATTGAGCCCTGATGGCTCAATAAAATGCATTATGCAGAATTCCCAGATTAACAGGTTAATCCCAATGGGAAAAAAAATCTTTGGCCTTTACCATTGACATTTTCACCATGCCATCGAGGGAAGAAAACAGCAGTTCAGATAGCCTTTGCCCTTTGAAGTGAAGCCAGATGCATAGGGCGCAGGATCCAGGTACATTTGCCCAGCTTGGGCCAAGTTTTCACCCCAGTTTAACAACACAGCTGTTGTTCTCAAATGCAGCATTGTACCCAATCGGAACCAGCCCTTCTGGCTTTTCTCCAAGGGGCTTTAGAATGTTTTCCAAAATGTCCTTAAGAGTAATTGCTTGATTTCAGCAAGACTTTGGAAAATATATTATGTGGCCCAAAATTACAAGCCAAATAAATGAAATGTAAACATAGATGTAAAACAGGTATTTAACCAAACAAAAAGAAGACATATTGGCATCAGTTCGGACCTGCATAATGAGTGTGTAGGGTTGTGTGTGTTTGTATTGTAAAGACACCCAAGGATGTATCATATTCCTTTTCTTTGGCAAGCAAGCAATTGGCTTTCATGCATCTAAAATACTTTCATGCATCTAACTTATTCCATTTTTCATTACCTCCCTAAACATAGTTTCAGAAGAGAAGTCATTGGGTTAAAATTTGAATATTTGAATACTTCTTATGTAATGTCTAATTGCTTTCCAAAATGTTTGCGCCAAGTTACCTTTGCAATGAAGAGCAAACCAGCTTTACCACCTCATTGCTCTCACTACTTATTATTATCTTAATATTGCTGTGTTAACTGCTACAAAAAAAGACACGTTTTTTAAAATTTGAAACACACACACCTAAAAAAAAAACTCACACTATGTGAACTAGAAAATTTCCCCCCCACACACACATGCAAAAAACAACCCAACAGCCCTGGACTCCAAAGTTCCTAAAATGTGAATAATTAGTATTGAAGGGTACCTCATTGTCTTTATCTAAATTTCAGTCCTTATCCAGTGAAATTAAATGTTTTTCTACTTCTTTATTTACTGGTTTTTATTTCCTCTCTTGAAAATTGTTTGGGTCCTTTGACCAACTGATTATTAGTGGATTGATATTTTCTCATCCGTTTTATAAAGTCGTTATATGCTATAGAAATCAACCCAATGTCCATTGTATTTGATACAAATATTTCCATTTTCCTCTTTATATTAATTATTATTTTTCATTATATAGAATTTTGCCATAAATTTTCACATAGTTATATCTCTCTCCTATGACTCCTTTAGTCACTCTTGAACTTGGAAGATCATCATCTGAAATATTATCTGATTTTTTTAAATTAATCTAGAATTTTTTTTATGGGTACACAAAGAAAAGAATTGGGGAAATGCCTGAAGATGGTCTGGGAGTAGGAGATAATCATTTTTTCTATTATTATCATAGGTCAGTTATCCATAAAATGAATCCATAAAAAACATAAGTGTCAATGTCAATCTGATATGGAATATATATTAGTAATTCATGGAACATTGTAGCAATTAATTTGGGCCAACATTATGTTAAGACAAATTTCAATTTGTTCAGTGTTCCTAGGTTTCCTAGACTTACTGACTAAAATGGTCATATATTACTTAGGATTTGTAAGCTAACACAAACCAAATAGATAACACAGGAATTAAGCAACCCGTATTCTTCACAGAAATCATCATATTTTTGGCATTGACATACACTACAGTGCTCTTTGTTTTCTTCATTTTTGTTCTTTAAATAAATCTAGAAAATGATACAGTGGTTTATAAGGAAAGCTGTTTATTCATTTACCGGGTTTCCTTTTGGTCCTCGATCACCTTTGATACCTGGGTTTCCGTGTGTACCCTGAAGGCAAAGGGAAAAAAGATATGTTGAGCACACATCCTATTGGTTTTTTACACATTACAGTACTTTCTGATCAGCTTCATCCCATGAAAGGAATGAAGACTGTTAACAAGCGTAACCTACCAAGCAGAGTCTCCACGGTACTCCCTCCTTTACTACACACCAGGAAGACTGCACTGTCTGGAGTAGGTACATTCTCCAGATTTGCTCAAAAGAATGTACTGTCTCTGCCTGATATCCAAGGGGTAATCTCAAAGATGAGAGAAGAGAGTGCTTCAATCCTGTTCCAGAAAGGTGTTATATTTTCCTATTCTCAAACCAAAGAGCTGGCTTTTCTGAGAACCGGTTTTAGGATCACTCAATAAATGCTCAATAGTGTGGCTTTATGTCTGTCCCTATTAAAACATGGTATGGTACAGCGTAGGGAATAGAGTCGGTGGTATCGTCATCACACTGCACGGTGACAGATGGTAGCTCCAACTTGTGGTGACACAGCATAACATGTAAACTTGTTGAATCAGTATGTTGAACACCTGAAACAGAACATTGTGTGGCCACTATACTTCAGTTTAAAAAAACATGGTGGGGTGCCTGGGTGGCTCAGTCAGTTAAGCAACCAACTCTTGATTTCAGCTCAGGTTATGATCTTGGGATTGAGCCCTGTGTTGGGCTCTACACTCAGTGGGGAGTCTGCTTGAGATTCTCTCGCTCCTTCTGCCCCTCCCTCCTCTCGCGCTCTCCCTCTAACTCTCTCTAGAATAAATAAATAAAATCTTAAAAAAAAGAAAAGAAAAGGTACGTTAGAGGCACCTGGGTGGTTCAGTTGATTAAGCGTTTGCCTTCGGCTCAGGTCATAATCCCAGAGTCCTGGAATCAAGCAGGGAGCCTGCTTTTCCGTCTCCATCTGCCCCTCTCCCCCACTCCTGTGCACTCTCTCTCTCCCTCTCCATCTGCCCCTCTCCCCCACTCCTGTGCGCTCTCTCTCTCTCTCAAACAAAATCTTTAAAAATATATATATCACTTTTTTAAAAATGGTAACATCATTTCTAACAATACTGAGTGACTGAAATTGTCAGATTAGCTCAACAACTGTAAATTTTCTTACTGTGCATTCTAAAACATAATTGAATATCCCAAGTAAACCTTCCCCTGGCAATTTCTTGGTGTAATAAATATAAACTAAGACTTTATAAGAAGGGTACGTTAAAACTCTACTTTGGCCAAAATCAGCTTCTACTGGCTGCCACATTGTCCTGTAAC